>NC_044554.1:25006737-25356737 GCF_007565055.1 Rhinopithecus roxellana | reverse complement strand
TTTTATTTTAATTCAATGCATATAGAATAACACAAAAAGGGATAATATTTTCCTAATTTTACAAATAAGGAGATTGTGACTCTGAAATATTAAAACAAATATTGTGTGTGTCTGCATGAATAGTAAATGGGGGACAGAGAATTTGAAGATAGGTGTCTGATATGTGTCAGATTTCAGATTCAAGGCTGAAGAATGTACAGCCACATCCTACAGGGGACTGGCGTTTAGTGGGAAGCAGGACAGCAGATGTGCAAGTGAATAAGTACCTTCGGTGTAACAGAAGTTCTGTGTGTGATTGTATTAGAATACAGGTGAGAAAACAAAGTGGGGCTGGACCACTGAATTTGGGGATGCCTGGGGAAGGCTTTTAAGGTAAGGCAACAGTCAGAAGAGTTGTCACGAGTCCAACTTCCCTAAAAAGAGCTAAAATAATGTGGGCATTTTTGCATGTATTCATCTCCTAATCACTTCCTAGCCCCACACCCAACATATTATTTTATTTTGATTTCCCTTAGAATCCTGATTTCCATTTTTCCCAAGACTGCTCATTCCCTACTAAAGTTACTTTCAGTCACCACATACCATTTATAATCACAAACCCATTTCAGTTTGGAATACCTTTTTCTTATTGTGTTATTCTATATGCATCGAATTTCATATGCATAAATTAACTGTTGAATAAAATTCAATTTGTAATGTTATTTGTGCTTGCTTATTTTTTTTTTTTTTTGGAACATCTAGGACCATGTTAACTGTCATAAGTGAAAATAAGAAGAAGAGGAAAGGAGAAAATGGGAAAAGTGAGTCAAAGGAAGACAAAGGAAAAGAGAATAGAGAAAAAAAGTGGGAAAGAGGGGGCAAAGAAAAAATAAACACTTGTTAATAAATGTGAGCAGTGCTATGCTTTCACTCTTCTGCATGTGAAAGTATCAAAGCATTGAGATATAGGAAAATTTTAGGGAATATGATGAAAGAAGGATACAATTTTAAAACGGAACCTAAGAGAGTATGGGAAAGATCAGTGGAGGCCTAATGTATGAAATCAAAACTCTTGCTATGATTGGAAGTCCACAAATCGTTGTCCAAGTGCTCCATTTTAGTTGTAGTTATTTCAAAATCAAATTCAGTATTAAAGAAAAGATAAGATTAAAAAAAAAGTACCAATAAGGTCAACTTAAGTTAAGCCTTCCATGTGGTATAAAATGTATATGTGGTACAGAATTATTTGATCACAGGATGTGAAAATGGCAAAGTATGCTAATGGCCATTTAGTCCAAAACCTTCATTTAGGAGATGAGGAGATGAAGGTATGAATGCCTTTACCATGTACAAACAAGAAAACATTAGGAGCCCCACATCCTGGGCTCTATTTGTATTAAATGGAGGCCTGTTAACATTGATATGGAAGATGGCATATATGTAGGCTACACCTAGGAATTGTAAAAGCAAGCCCTTGAGAAATCAAGTAGAAATGCTAAAGAATCACACACACACAAAATAGATAGCTTAAAATACACACAAGCCTGGGTGTAGCTATGGAGAAGCCCACATGAATAAATTATCTCTCTGGTTTGTAATATCTTGTTTTCCTATGTTTTTAATGTCTTTTGCTAATTGTGGTTTGATTATGATCTTAGAAGTAGGACTGAGGCCGGGCGCGGTGGCTCAAGCCTGTAATCCCAGCACTTTGGGAGGCCGAGACAGGCGGATCACGAGGTCAGGAGATCGAGACCACCCTGGCTAACACGGTGAAACCCTGTCTCTACTAAAAAAAATTCAAAAAACTAGCCGGGCGAGGTGGCTGCGCCTGTAGTCGAGCTACTCTGGAGGCTGAGGCAGGAGAATAGTGGGAACGCGGGAGGCGGAGCTTGCAGTGAGCTGAGATCCGGCCACTGCACTCCAGCCTGGGCGACAGAGCGAGACTCCGTCTCAAAAAAAAAAAAAAAAAAAGAAGTAGGACTGATATGAAGTTCATTTTTAAAAAATATTTTTTATCTTAAAATCTATTTGACACCTATGATACATATTTTTAGAGGCAAATGTTTCAGAAATAATTGTATCTAATATTCAAAATTGTTTATGCTCCACGCTCTGCTCAGAGCACGCTCCATGACCTGTCTTTGAATGTGATTTAAGAGAATGAAATCCCTCTCTCCCTCCGGCTGTTTCTGTCTTTCCAATGGCTGGGAGCCTCTGGGGCAGTGTAGGCATACGTGTCCCACTCTACTCTCAGCACAGGCTAAAATTCTTTCAGGGAGTAACCAGGACTCCTTCAGCATCAGGACCAGGGCCAGGAGAATGAAGTCCTTGCTTCAGGTACAAAATTTAAGGGAATACAAAACAAAACAAAACAAAACAACTCTGAAATCAAGATAAATAATATATTAATGCAATATTTTTTAAAAATCAAAATGTGTGCCCCAAACTCTGTAATACATAAAGTATCAAAGGATCAGTAAAGGTGCTGTGCTGAGCCATATTGGGGATAAAAGCAAAAGAAAATCGGTAAAACTAATCCGACAGCTGGGGAAGAACAGGGCTTTTTATTTTACTGGTAAAGTAGATCTTAATAATTAGGCAGCCACGTGACAAAGAATGTTATAAAAATGATAGAAAGATAGAAGCAGTCGTTCAGTCTGCCAACCTAATCTTTTTGACATGCTAAAAGTCCTGATTAAACATGTGGCCTGAGGATGGCCAAGTGGGGACCATGCTTTGGAGATGCTGCTAAAAGCAAGTGCGTAAGGACATTCACAGCTGGACATTTCTCCTTGGCAATGCATTTTTCTTTTTTCTTTTTCTTTTTCTTTTTTTCTTTTCTTTTTTTTTTTTTTTTGGCACTGCAAAGACATCAGAGTTGGTAGAAAGCAAATGTGCCTGAGTTTAACGGGACCAACTTTACAAACAAAAACAAAAATCCTTTGAGTTAGCCATCTGAGATAGATGCTGGCAGGTTTGCTGTAGGCCCAATGGCACAGTAAGAAGTATGACATAGAAATATGTCAACTGTAGCGTAGCGAGAAATTGCGTTTTGTAAAATAGTCCTTCGATATCTTAAGTAAATGTGATGATTGATCATGTGGCTGTGGTTGCTTCCTTTCCCTTAGCTAATTTCTATTCATTCGCTAGTTCTTGGTTTAAATATTAGTTCTTTAAGGAAACTATCTCTAATTCCTCAGAAGAGATTAGATCTCCCATTTGTATGCTCATTGGACCACATATGTAGCACTCATCAGAATGATATGTATCAGTCAGGGAAACAGAAACTGTACTAGGTGTTTCAAGGAGATTGAATCTAGTAGAGGGGATTGGTTACACAACTGGTGAAAGTATTGAAAGCAATAACTGAAAATGAGCTAACTCAGAGATGGAGAGTGTGTTTGTGACTTCTGGGGGTGCATAGCAAGGCTAGAACCACCAAAGAAGAAAATTTGACAAGGGATAGTATGGCAGAAGAGGAAAAATCAGGGCCAAGGCTGGGACCCCTGTGAGAGGTTTCTAGTCCCTTTCAGAGATACCACCACAAAACAAAGAGAGAAGAATTAATATCTGAGAAAGGAAGATCCGCGATTTCTCCGCTCCTACTACCTTCTAATCTTGCCCCAGCACCTCTTATTGGCCAAACCAAACTGGAAGCCAATTGGCAAAAAATTCTGGAATATATAGTTTACAGGGATATCTGGTGCCCTGTGATAATAAAACAGAACCTGGGAGAAAGGAATTAGGCTGAGGCAAATATTAATATTAGTATCTTAAAGAATTATATATTTATTAATGCTATTATGAGTATAATGCCAATCTCTCTAGGCAGTCTGTAATTTCCATGGATCAGGAATGTATCTGCCTTGTTCATGAATATATTCCCAGTCCATTTCATAGCATCTAACTCATAGAAGATTTTAAATAAATAAAAATATACCTGAATGAATACCATCAATCCTACCATGCTTTCAAGAGTTACGAAACTCTTGAAGGAGTACATGTTAGTTACATACTCCTTCAAATGTGATTTCGAATAGGAGCTCGGTGATATACCAGGAGATAGTAAAGCTTCCATCTGAAGAAAGTGAAGAACGGAGATGAGAGAGAAAGAAAAAGAGGTGCATTGAAATCGACAGAGTTTCAGAGCCTGGAAAAATTATTCTCTCTCTAAGCCTGGACTGTTTTATTCATCTCGCCCTCTCATAAGGTCACCCAGTACATATATCAACTTGGGAGGATGTTTATAAGGAATAGGAAGACTAGCATCATTTGAAGGATGGCCATTGAGCTCAAGATGCATAACTAAAATAAAAGAACAGTCCTCTTAATGTCTGTTTCAAGACAATGGTTAGCCGGCCCTGTGTACTTTACCATTAAGTCAGAGCAGAATCACTCTTCTCTCCTTACAATTTCATCTAATCCCATGCTTTAAGGGATGGGTCACAGACATGAGATTTTAAAACCTGGGGACACTTTTTTCTGTTTTCTTCCTGTTTCTTTGATTCCAGTTACATGTATATCAGGCCACCTGAAGTTATCTCACAGCTCACTGGTGTCCTCTTAATTTTTTCAGCCTTTTTCTGTCTTTGTTTAATTTTGTACAACAATTTCTCTTGCTATTTCTTTAACTCTCCTAATTTTTTTATGCAGTGTCCAATTCATTGCTATCTTACCTAGTTGTTTAAAATTTTTACTTCATTATATATTTTATTTCGTTTGCTAAAATAGTAAAGGAAGGAAGAGCTTTTTTTTTCTCTTTGTCCAATTATTGTTAATTACTACTGGTAAAGTGAATGATCAGAGGAGGAGTGCAAAACAGAAAGCAATAACCACAACTGTGACAACAAAGAAATAAAAAATAACCAGCCAGGCATGGTGGCTTATGCTGTAATCCCAGCACTTTGGGAGGCCGAGGTGGGCAGATCACGAGGTCAGGAGTTTGAGACCAGCCTGACCAACATGGTGAAACCCCGTTTCTACCAAAAATACAAAAATTAGCCGAGTATGGTGGCTCACCTGTAAATCTCAGCTACTCAGGAGGCTAAGGCAGGAGAATTGCTTGAACCCAGGAGGCAGAGGTTGCAGTGAGCCAAGATTAAGCCACTGCACTCCAGTCTGGGCAACAGAACGAGACTCTGTCTCAACAAAACAAACAAAACAAAACAAAACAAAACAAAACAAAGAAAACACCCACAACATCACCACCACTGCCTAACTGATTTGCTCAAAGGATAAGGGATGTCATTGCTATTTGTCCAGCCTGTTGGTATTTCCTGATTGCAAATTTCTCCAGCCTTCAGACTGGGATTTATACTGTCCAGTATAATTTTTATTTTAGGCATTGTACTTTCTTCCTCTATCACTTAGATTTAGGTTTTAAAAATATCTTTCATGGCTCTCCTCAACATGCTTATGCTTTCCTCTACCTTCTTAAACATATGGTGTGGGGTCATAGTAGCTGTTTCAATGTGCTTTAACTATCTCTGTCATTTGCATCATTCACTGGTCAGTTTTTGTTGAATGATTTTTCTCCTTCTCATTGGTCATATTTTCCTAATTTCTTGCATATCTAATAATTTTTGATTGGATCTCAACCATCGTGAGCTTATGGAAGTTTTAGTATTTTTTTTAAGAAAATACTTTTGAGCTTTGTTCTGAGATGCAATTAAGTTGCTCCAAAACATATTTATCCTTTCACAACTACTTTTTCAACTTTGCTAGGTGGAACCAGAGGAGGCTGGTTTTGTTCCCATTACTAAGGCAATACGATTCTGAGTACATTTCTTGATGCATGTCCTGTGTAATATAATATTTCTCCCCTCTGGCTTTTGGAAATAACCATTCCCAGCTTTATGTGATCTCTGGAAATTGCTCCTCCTGCTCCTCTCCAGTCATTGCCTGGTCTCATGTAGTTTGCTTACACACATGCCCTGATCAGTACCCGCTTGAAGACTCTAGGGGAACCCTCTGCAGATCTCACGAGCTTCTTCTCTTTGCAGCTCTTTTTACTTTGGTAAACTCTGCCCTGCAAATTGTAACTGCATTGAGCCTCCCAAATTCTCATCTCTGTCTTCTCAATGCAAAAAGAACACTGGACTCTGTTTAGATTCCCTCTTTCTGGGTTTATTCCCTAGTTTATTTTTCTTCTATCAGGATCCTACTTCTGTGGTCCCTGTTGTTCAATGTTGGAAAATTGTTTCGTATGTTTTGTTTGACTTGTTAGTTGTTTAAGGTATGAGGGTAAATATGATCCTTGTTCTTCTATCTTGGCTGGCAATGAGAGTCCTTGACATTTTTTAACTGAACTAAACCTTATGCGCAAATTGCTCCTAAATACCACGTTTTTATTCAAAGTTTAGGTGTACTTGGAGGGATGAGTATTACTCTGCACCCTCAATAAGAAAGGGTTTACTATCTATTATTTTTGAGAAAAAGTGGTCACAGAGAGATTTATATTTGTTAAAACTATTCTACTTCCTGTATTGGGAAGAAATGAAAAACCTTCCAGAAATTTTATCTTTGTTTACATACAAGGTGCTTCCTAAATTAGTATGGATGGAAAACAAATATTTAACCCAGTGAAACAAATCAATTCAGGTTTCAGTAGTATTTTATAAACCAGTTAAATCTGTCACTTCATATTATCTGAGATTAGACATGTCCATGCATTATTTCACCCATTAAAAATGCAAATATCCCAAATATAAAAGTTTTTATAATGATATTAAGAGATAAGCATATTTGTCTTGTTGAATGAAAAATAATTCCATTGTAACAAGTTCTCATTTTTGAAACAAAAACAAAAACAAAAACAAAACAAAAAACAAACTCTACCACAAGGAGAAGAAGAAAAATCCAACTGAAGAATAAAAATTTCAACAGCTAGGTCTGGGCGCCGTGGCTCATGCCTGTAATTCCAGCACTTTGGGAGGCCGAGGTGGGCAGATCACTTGAGGCCAGGAGTTCAAGAACAGCCTGGCCAACATGGTGAAACTCCATCTATACTAAAAGTACAAAAATTGGTCTGGTGTGGCTACTCAGGAGGCTGAGGCAGGAGAATCGCTTGAGCCCAGGAGGCAGAGGTTGCAGTGAGCTGATATCGTGCCACTGCACTCCAGCCTGGGTGACAGAGTGAGACTCCATCTCAAAAAAGAAAAAAAAAATTCTGACATAATGTCAAAGAAAATATTCTATGTTTAGATTAATATTAGAAGAAATCTATTTTGAATTTAAGATTGATCAATCATTATTTAAAAGAATTCTGACATAATGTCAAAGAAAATATTCTATGTTTAGATTAATGTTAGAAGAAATCTATTTTGAATTTAAGATTGATCAATCATTATTTAAAAGAAATTCAGACTTTCTCACATATTTCTTTATTTTAATATGCTACTGATTAAGCATATGAAATGCCACAAAAACTCACTAACAGTGCACTGCATTCTTTCCAAAGGAGACCAGTGAGAATACTGTGGTTTGGATAAAATATGTTTAGAATTCATAATTTTAAAACTCCAAATCCTGGTATTACATTAGTTATTCTCATTTAAGAGTGATGCACACAAAAATTAATGTTTAGCACTTTGATTCAGGACAAAGCCATATATCCGGAAGGCATTATTTTAATATAAACAAATATGATGTGGGTTTGAGTCACACTCACATGCCTTCCAATCACCCTTACTCTACCTCTGAATGCTAATGTAAGAACATGAAAACTCTTCTTATGAATTTTTAAGTGTTAGTTTCACTTCCTTTAGCACAATATTAAAATAGCATTCCCCTAACTATACACACTGCAAGAAAATAATGTGACAATAAAAATGCAAACATTTTATTTGAAGAGTGGGTGCCAGGGTTGTTGCTGTTGTTTTTCCTTAATATCCCCAACCATGTGATATATAACCGTGTGACTGTGGTGGTTTGGCTGTCAATAAGGAAGGTAGGTCATAGTTTTTTAAATTTTTTTTATGCCATTGAATTACAGTTCTAGTTTCTCCAAAATAAAACTGACAAGAATGTCCAGTGTCATTACGTGTATTCAATATTGCATTGGATGTCCCAGCTGTTACAATGCAATTTATTCCCTGAATTCTAAAATTTACTAGATAACTTTTTTTCTATTGTAAAAATAATTCATGCATATCATTGAAAATCTTGAAAATAGAGTGAAGTTGAGAATGGACATTTACAGTTCTATCCAAAGAGGAGGAGCTTTAACAGAAGTTAGGCCTTCTGATTAACACTGAGCAATTTTAAGTAAGAAGTACAAGACTAGTAGTAAAACTATGAAAGCAAACGCAGTATAACAACTATACTTTTATAGGTATTAAAAGTCAATTTTAGATTAAGTGTGAAAAAGATGTTGGTCTTTTGGCATATGTAATTATTTGGATGTTAAAAGCCAACAGAAACAAACTTCTCAATTTCAGAATTTACCTGGTGGGGAAACAAGATAGGGAGGAGAAAGCATATTTGGTTTTGTCAAATTTCCATTTGGTTTTATGTTGGCTGTTGTAAAGGAGTTTACTGCATGGATGCCCTATTGCCTAGAGTCTATTTTGAATTTCAGATCGATCAATCATTCTTTTAAAATAAATTCAGACTTTCTCACATATTTCTTTATGTGGGTTCCGTCCACACTGGCCTCCTGTTTCTGGAATACTCTGACATAGGGCTTTGTACTGTCTATTATCTCTGTCTGGAACACTCTTCCTTGCCAGAAATCCCTAACTAACTTGAAGTCTTTGCTTAAATCTCGCCTTCTTTATGAATTCTCTTCCAATAGCCCTATTTAAATTTGTAGACCTCTGCTACTTGTCAATCTTACTTCCTTTATCTGGGTCCAATCTTTTCATACCATATTTTACTTACATATTAGAGTTATTATTTTTTCCCCCATTGAAATGTAAACTCTAGTGGAGCAGGAATGTTTTCTGTCTGTTTTATCCATTGATGGATTCTCATCACTATCCAACACATAGTAAGTACATAATATATTTTTATTAAATGGAGTGAATGATTGAATGAGAGAAATTTCATAGGGTATAAGATTCTAGGTTGACAGCTACATTTTTGTTAGTACTTTGAAATTATTATTTTCCACTCTTCCATTATCATCATTGAGAAATCATCCATTAGTCAAATTATTGTTCTTTCTAGCTAATCTGTCTTTTCCTTTTGGATGTTTTAAGAACTCTTTGTCTTTGATATTCTGTAGTTTCACCAGAATATGTCTAGGTATAGATTTCTTTTACGTAATTCTGATAAAGACATTGAACTTCCTAGATTTGAAGATTTGCATCTTCATCATATCAGGAAATGTCTGTCATTACATTTGTGAGTATTTCTTCTACATCTTTTTTTCATCCATTTATGAAACTCTAATTAGACAGATATATGTTGGAATCTCTATTTTTACATCTTTTAACTTTCATATTTTCCACTCTTTTGATTCACTGTGTTTCATTTTGAGTAACTTATCTAGATATGTCTCGCAGTTCACAAATTTGTCTTCATCTTTGTCTAATCTGTTGCTTAATCCAAACTTTGAGTTCCTAATTCTAGTTATCACATTGCTTACTTCAAAAAATTTTATTTTGTTCTTTTTCAAATATGTCTGGTCAGCTCTCATAGTATTTTCTTTCTTCATTGCACTTTCAGTAGTCTCTTTTATTTATTTAAATATGTCAGGTAAACTCATTTTGTAGGCTTCTTCTGATTATTATAAAAGCAGCCATCTTTGACGGCCTTACTTGGCAGTTACTAGTTTAAATCTTGATTCTCCCTCATGGTTGTTTGTTCCTTGGAATTTGGTGGACTTTTCACTGTGAGCCAATCTCAGAGCATTAACTGTGGGACTTTCTTAAGGTATGTATTAAAGTGAATTTGTCTATAGAAGGTTTGGGTTCCTTTTGTCAGGAAACTGTGTATCCTACCAACCCTGGGTCACTTTAATCTGCATTTTCCAATATGGTTATTTTGAACTATATAGGTGATGTGAATTCTTGCCTTAGACACCTGAGATGGAGGCTTGTGATTAGGAATTGAAGATCATTAAATTTCTCCAACCTCTTTCTGTCCTCCACTCAGAGGCAAAGCTGCAATAGGCAGGTGTCTCCATAGACACTATACAGGGATATTTCTTTCAGACACTGACAATAATGCTCTTTTTTCAAGGGTCCTGGTTTTGGTAGGTTTTCTTTGTTATACTCAGGTCCTGGACTCTGCCTGTCATCCCTCAAGTGCAAACTTATTGAATCTTGAACTCTGGTTTGTCAAGGATTGGCAAGCAGTCCCGGGAATATTCCTACTCTGAGACTTACTTGTCTTTGTAGATCTACAGTTTCTTGTGTTTCTCCTGGTTGGGGAATTAATTCCTAGACTGTCTTCCCTTGCCAAGACAGGTGTCAAAATGAGTTTTAAAACTGCTAGTTAACATTATTGGGTATACTGTACTCGTAGGTTTTTCACTTAATTACTTGTCTTCCATTATTGCTGGAAACAGAATTCAAACTTCCATTTCCTGTCAGTGTTTGTTTTACCTTTGTCTATTACTTTGAATTTGTCTGTCTCAGTTTTAATTTGAGTTCAAAAATATAAAGGAAATAGTGATAGTTGATTTTTAATTATGTATCATACTTGAATCTTAAAGTGTTACTTTATTGGTTGTTATAGGAGTTTTGGCATTTTAACTTACAAGCAATCTGAGAAGTTTTGCCTGCTCTAGAATGACCTGATTTTAGTGGATGCCATGGACATTCCTAAGTCAGTAACTGAAGAATTCAGGTCCATTTGTGTGTGGATTCAGTCTGTCACCTGGACCTAAGTTAACCCAAAATAACTTAAGTTCCTGAGAGTATGTCTGAAACTGAAACTCCTTGAGACCTGATAATATCTCCGAGGTCCCTCAACAAATCAAAAGTTTATTTTTGGCTTCTGGGATCTTGGTATTTGTGTAGAAATACTCTGGCTTCTAAGAATTTCCTGTAATTCATTGAGCTCAGAGCATCTGCTAGATGTGAGTCTAATAGTTATGGTCTCATATGTGTGTGCACCAAAGGAAGCGGCCTCTGTACTATGAGTTGATGGGTGCTGCCTGACCCCTTCTGACCCAGTGATTTTTCTCCTCTGTTCACCTGTGGCCTAAAGATGACTGTTTTAGCTACTTCACACAGGACAGCAAAAGCAGGAGTCACAGTCATCAGATAGCTCATGGGTGGGGGTGAGATTTGTAGATATCAATCTACTGTCTCATGAGCATGAATTTTGTTATTAGTAAGGTGACCATCATTTGGGAAGGAAAAGAAAAGATTTATTTTCTTTTCTTCACCTGAAAAGGTGAATTTTCAGGGAGAGAAGAGGAACTAGTCTCAAGCTTTTTGAATAATTTACTCTTGTGAAAAGAATGATTTCATAAATCAAAACTTTCCTAAGGTAGGAAGGAAAAAGGTGGAGTGATTGTTATAGAACACAGTTTTATTTGTATTTACTTTTACTTTTTTGCTGCAGTTGGCTAGGATTGCATTTTTCCTAGCAATATAGTCTATATTAGTCAGCGTTCTTCAGAGAAACAGAATATATCTATTTATCTAGAGAGAGAGAAAGAGAGAGAGATAGGGAGAGAGAGAGTGGTAACTGACTCACATGACTGTGGTGGGCTGGCAGACCAGAGATTCAGGTAAGAACTGATGTTGCAGTCTTGAATCTAAAATCTTCTGGGCAGGGTAATAAGTGAGAAACTGAAGCAGGAATTCTATGTTGCAATCTTGAGGCAGAATTGTTGCTTCTTCTGGAAACCTTAGTCTTTACTCTTAAGGTTTTCAACTGATTGGATGAAGTCCAGTAATATTATGGAGATTAATTTTCTTTATTCAAAGTCTACTGATGTTAATGTCAATGTTGAGGCCAGGCATGGTGACTCATGCCCGTAATTCCAATGCTTTGGGAGATGGAGATGGGAGGAGCGTTTGAACCCAGGAGTTTGAGACCACCTTGGGTAACATAGTGAGATGCCCATCTCTAAAAAAAAATAAATGTCAGTGTAAATCACATTAAAAAATACCTCCATACCAATATCTAGACCGTGTTTGACCAAACAAACTGGGCACTGTAGCCGGGTCAAGTAGACACAAAAAATTAACAATCACAAATCTTATAAAATCTTAGTGGACTGCCTGCCGAATTCACTTAACATGATTCAGTTTGCCAAAACCTGTAACCTTTGGGTTATACCTTGTGAATACTTCAGTTTAATAATCCAAATACCCAGATGAGTGATATTTCTTAGAGTTATTGTGTTGAGGCTCTACTTTTTTTTTTCTTTTTCTTTTTCTTTTTTTTCTTTCCAAGACGGAGTCTCATTCTGTCGCCAGACTGGAGTTCAGTGGCACAATTTTGGCTCACTGCAACCTCCGACTCCCTGGTTCCAGTGACTCTTCTGCCTCAGCCTCCCAAGTAGCTGGGATTACAGGCACGTGCCACCACACCCGGCTAATTTTTGTATTTTCAGTAGAGACAGAGCTTCACCATGTTGGCCAGGATGATCTCGATCTCCTGACCTTGTGATCTGGCCGCCTTGGCCTCCCAAAGTGCCGGAATTACAGGCGTGAGCCACTGCACCCGGCGAGGCTCTACCTTTTTTAATAGCTGAATGTCAGTGAATCAACAAATGTTTATAAACACCTAGGATAAGGAACAATGTCTGGGAGCCCTTTGTCTCTAGTCTCTTCTGTGATTTCCCTTCTCCCCATAAACCTGTACTAAACATTATAATTAAGGGCATTGTGATATGTTTGCAGGAGGAGTAGAGATAGAGACACGCTGGAGGCACCTGGAGAGTGCGTTTTCTCATTTCTCTGACTCTTCCCAGATCTCTTTCTAATTGTCAGGATCCTGCAGTTCCTTATAGAAGCATCAATCATATACACAGCAAGGGGTGATGTGCAGAACTCAGTTTGGAAAGACATCTATTCAGTTTCTTGATTTAGACTTCAGCAATTTCAGTTCACTAAATATGTTTTCTCTATCGACTTCCAGCTGGGAAACCCGGGACTGATGTTTGTCCCTTTCATGTTGCACTTCATTCAGTTTTTCTTCCTGGAATGAGAATTATTACCCTCATCTCCTCTGCTTGGCTTATTCTGCATTTTCTCTTAAGGTCTGTCATGACAACCTCTCTGTATTGATTAGGGGAGTCCGGTCTTCTGTATCAAAAAGATCTCATAGTATAGAGGTGCAGATAAGATAGGAGTTTATTTTCTGTTGTGTGAATAGTCCAAAGTCAGGCAGGTGGTCTGAAGATCTTGGTAGAATCTTTTCTCCTGAAGGTCAACCAGTACATTTGTTGGTAGATTGGCTCTGTCCTTCTCAAATGTGTTTTTGTCTCTGGTTCAAGGCAATTGTCCTAGTGGTCACCATTATCCAGCTGGTGAGAAGTTGTAAAAGAGGAAATTGAGGGCAGGCTTCTTGTCTAAAGGAGATAACTTCAAAGTCGCATGCCTGACCTTCATTCACATCCTGTGAGACTGAACTTAGTCACACGGTGACACCTAACTGCAAGGGAGGCTGGGAAATGCAGGCTTTACCTCAACAACCAGGTATTCAGCTAAAACTCAGAGGGTTCTATAAATAATCAGTGGTCTATGCTACATTTATACCAGGCATTAAATTTTTTATTATTTAATCCTTGATCCTTAAGACTTTTTTGTTATAAATAACAACTACTTTTGAGCTGGCTTTAACAAAAATGGGGAATTTATTAAAAAGACACGGGGAATTCAAGGGTCAGAACGGACTTCAGGAAGAGACTGGAAACAGGAACTGAAAATTTTTAGAATCCTTCCTCTGTCTGCATCTCCGCTTCTCTCTGTATTTCTGATCCTTTCTTCTTTTCATAGACACCTATTATGACTTGAGTAGTTCCATAGTTTGTTGCAAGATAACATTGTAACAGCAACTTTTTTCACTTAGTTATTAAAAAATTAAGAGCATCTGAAGAGCCCCCAAGTTAACCTGTGGCAATTTCAGCTGCATGCGGAACTCATTTGACTTCTCTAAGTCCCAGTTCCAAATTGCCGGGTGGAGGAATCTGATTGGTTCAACTAGAGTCAGGTGTCTACCTCTGCTGCCCTTAATTGTTGCAAATGCAGTGGGAGTCATGCAGTACAACTGTAGCTGGTAGGACCCAGCTGTATGTGGGAGTACATTCTGAAAATTAAAGATAGATTCCTTAGAATGTGTCCACTACCTCGAGTTTTATCAGTATTCTTAGTAATCCATCACTTCAAATATGAGTGATCCTTATATTTTGTTTCCTCCTCTACCAGTTTATGGCTAGCGTATGTCATAGAGACCAGAGGAGTTCATAGCAAATCTTATTGTTTGGGAGTTGTGAAGAAAATGGAGAATCCCTTGGGCCTCTGAAGATGTACATTCTTCTAGCCATATGGGGAATCTTTTCATCATAGAAAATTGTACTTGGGAAAGAAAAAGAGCTGCTCTGACAGCTGCCCACTGGTTACTAGCCTGGCACTCACAGTAAGGCACAGTGTTCTCTTGATTAACCTAAATGGCACCAGTATCTCGTGATATCACTCTGTGATCATGATGAAAAGGGATAAACCCCAAACCACCCCATAGTCATATCTGAACAAGGACTGTGTGCAAACCACAAAAAAGACCAAATAGCTTTTCCTCCTAGTAAACATGAGTGACTGTTTACCAATTGCAGACTTAAACTCACTGTTTTTCTGCTTCTTAGAAAATCATTGATATTCAATTGTTGAATTAGCCCCACTTTTTGATAACATTCAGTCTCTAGCTAAGTCCTTCTTTGAACCCTTCCTAAAAATCATGTAAAACAAGCCCCACTTCTGATACCTGCTCCCCATAGCACCTTTTTGCAGATAATTCAGAGCTCCTTGTGGGATATGGTGGTCTCTGCTTCAGCAAATAATGCATCCAAATTTGACTGCCTCCGTGCTTCCAGTGGTCTTTGGATGGTGGTTATTAACATTCTTTTCTAAAGAAGCTGAGAATGAAAAACAAGGAAAACAAAGCACACATGTTCATACACAAGGGACTCTGTCCGTTTTACCTTTGTCCAGTTGTACTGAGCATGGTTTTAAGATTAATAAGTTGACTTGTTTAGAAGATGACTAAAGACACCTATTATGACTTGAGTAGTTCCATAGTTTGTTGCAAGATAACATTGTAACAGCAACTTTTTTCACTTAGTTATTAAAAAATTACTAACAATTTAGAAAAATCCCCATAAAGATTATTTATTATTTGTGACATTAACATGATGAGAATATATTAGTTTAAATTGTTCCAGCTCCTTTTCACAGTTCTAGATATTTAAACTTGTTCACACAATTTAAATTTGGAATCATAATTATCTTTTAATTTTTGCTTTTACTGGCTATATCCTGCCTTACTGATACATTCCTCCTGTGAACCTCTGAAACAACTCTTACAGCACTTTCTTACTTAGCTTGCATTATTAATTAGATTTTAATAGATATGCATCTGTTTACAAAACTCTGTAATTTACAATGATTGTAAATTTCTAGACAGTATAAGAGAAGTTTTTCCAAGTCTCCTACAGGACTTGATACTTTATACAAAATAATTGTATTATAAATAAATGACTGATATCTGGATGATGGGGGAAATTTGGTGACATCCCAGAAAGATTGCTAGATTGCAAATTCCTTGAGGAAATACATTGTGTCATCTCTAGTAGATAGAATTTCATGTCTCGTGGATGTGTTAGTTCATCATGGTTGCCCTATAAACATTTGCTGAATGATGAAATGCTACAGTGCACACAATGCACTAGAGAGTGTGGAGAGTCAGGTGAAGGTTCTAAATGGGAAGGCAAAAATTGAAGATAGTTTTAACCTGACTTCTCATTTAGCCTCTATGGCTGGGTATGTGTTATTCATATTCCTTTAGGCAATATATCTAAATTAGTTATTGGCATACATATGTTGTAAGACACTGTCAATATATCATTGCTTTAGTTTATAATACACATATCTTTTTTATTATTAGTTTTAACGATATAATACTTTGAAATTATATAAAAGTTCTTGTCAGCAGAAATTCAGGACTTGGCGAGGATCTACTAGGCTCTCTCAAGGATGCTGAGGTAGTCTTTGGAGCCTAAAATTCCTCCTTATGAGATGGAGTCACTAAAAAAGTAAATTTATTCAGGCTTGTTATTGATTCTGTGGAATGCTAAACAGAACACATAGATTAAATTGGCTTTATTCTTGGGTGAAGAATGTTAAACTGTAGAATCTAAACAAAGAGTAGGCCCTCTTCCAGAGCCACCCATTTCTTTCACTTATCTCATTTTCCATCATGCTTTATTTCTCAGAGTTCCTCGTTTTTCCAGATTGCAAAAGTCAATCCTCCAGTCTTGGCCTTTATTACTGAAACCTCAGATTGTTTTAATAGCCAACGAATGGATTTCCTCACAGTCCTTCACCTCTCCTGGTAGAATTTTTCACTCCTGCTTCATCTGCTATGCCTAACCTGCTGTGATTATATTTCTAGAACATTCCTTCCATTGCATCATGCCCTGGCATAAAACACTACGGTGCTCCCTTTTGCTTTGTTTATCCTTGGATCTGTTTCTCTTGGACATCTGCAATCCAGCCTCGTGGGGTTTATGCCCATTTCTGTCCAAGTGCCCCTGGGTGCCTCGTCAAGGTTCAGCTGGTTCCTTTCTATCTTCTGCTTATCCCATGCTCATTTGTGTATCTGCAAATACCATCACGTGGTGATTTATCTTCTGGTCTCTCCTTTTGCCTACCTTCTTTCTCTCACTTCTCCCAATCCTTTAAGGCCTATTTCAAATTCCCTCTCTTTCTCCTCCAGGACACAAATATAGTCTCCTTCTGTGAACTACCAGAGTAATTCTTGCCAGGATCCCTTAGTTTATCACAAAATTGTTTTCTAGCTGTTTCTTAAGATTTGGTTTACTTTCCTAACCTTGATCGTAAACTAAATAAATGCAAGTTTCAATGATTTAAACTTTTTCTTTTACATTACCTCCATTCTTGGCACACTCAATAAACAATAACAATAAAATTCTAGTGAGATGAAAGGTGAGCTTTAATCAAAGAAAGCACGGTAAAGCAGTGGCTCTTGAATGGAGGAGGTTTGTTGAAAGGCTGAGGACGGGTTGAGAAGCGGTGAGAATGGATCATTGTTCTGACACTGTGCCGGATGGAGTGCTGGGCAGTGAATGGAGGCTGTCAACTCTGGTTAGACTTGGCCATTGTTCCTGGGACGCCCGTGTTAGCTCTGAGTAAGAGATAATTCATCAGAATGCTCTTGTACTTTTTTTCTCTCTTGCTCTGGGGCAGAAACTGTTCTACTTCACAGGCTGAACTTTTTACCTCTTGCCCTGAGAGGCAGAAACACGCTGCCTGAGTGCTTCCATTTTGAGACACCTTGTAGGAATCCTTATTGAATTGCTTTAGAAGAGTAGATTCTTAGCCTTCTAGTGCAGCAATCTGCCACAGCAACCCCAGAGAGTGTTATTTTTCAGTCAGAGGTAGAAGCCTCCCGTAATATGGGCTCACTGGGCTTTTGGGGAAAAAAAGACAGCATTTTGCAAGCTTAGTTCTAATTGAACATCCCCATGTTGCAATTATTATTGTATTTCAGTCTCGTAGCCTTTGTTACAGAGGTTTTTGTGTGAGTTAGGAGGGGACACGTTGGGTGACCGCTCAAGCCTTTACTTTTTTTCTTTAATTTATTAGAGTTCAAATTAAACAAGGCTCCTGCTGTTACCAAAGTTTTCTGAACTATTTTGTGTAAATGTTATTCATCCTTTGAAATCAATACAATTAAAAGTTGTGTTAAGAGTCTTCCTTTTCAAGGCTATGAACTTTTTCTCTAAGGATTTTTAACTTGTTTCAGGTCTTTGATTTCTTAAATGCATTTCAGAAAAAAAGATATACATGTTCTTTAATTGCTTCTTAAATTGGCAAAGTTATATTCTGTCTCTTAGACAAAAATCTTTAGATGATTGCATTTCTCTGTAGATTAGTAGCTTGTTAATGTTGAGGATGAAATGAACTCAGGAATAAAAATCGTTCAACAGAGTTATCTCAGGACTCACTTCAAAAAGATGCAGATTCTCCCTAACAAGGGCCTATATGAGATCAGAGCTTCTGTGTGACGTACTGGGGACATCTAGTGGACAAAAGTCAGAATGGAACATTAAACCGTACACCCAAGCAGGATTCCAACTTTCAGATACTATCATACTGAGGAAAAAATCGGAAAATCAGTGCACTATCTGTGAAGATAAAATATCATGTACATCTAATACCTGATTTTAGTGTTATCTGTTATTTTGAACTCATTATAAATATAATGGCTTGTCTTATTTGATTACACTTAATCTAATTTATTGCAGCAGTGTCAGATTTTTAATTTACTAGATCCTGTACACAATGGAAAATATCTCATTATCAACCTTGGAGAGGCAGATTTACATAGCACAAATGAATGTTGTGTTTGGCTAGGTATATAACCTGAGGAAAGACTGTCTGAATCTCTTTACTTTCACATATAAAGTGCATGGTTAAGCAAATGACCGCATTTCTTCCGGTTTGGAAATCTAGACTCCTTTATTATTTTCATTTATTTCATTCATATTCATTTCATATTCATATTCAAATTTATATTTATTTATTGATATTTTCATTTTCTAAACTATTTTTTACTGTACAAAGGGTTTTCACAAGTATTTAAGTTGATTATCAATAAAAATGTCTTAGGTATTTAGTTCAAATTTTATAAATTGATAGGAAGGTAAGATGACTTGTGAACTAAAAAGCCCATGTTTCTTAACATTTGAACCCTTCTAGTAGAATTTCACTGTTGATGCAGTATGTGTAAATTTCTTAATGTTTGGGGGAATTCAGTTAAACTCTCAACAGAGGGTAACTACCAGTTAGTATCTACCCTAATCATCTTATTCACATATATCATTTCTAATCATCTTAATAACTTATAGAATAGGATCCTTAAACCCAATTCATAGTTGAAAAATTAAGACTCAAAGACATGAAATATATAGCTGCTCGAGTTTATGAGAGGGTAACTGTCAAGGCCTACACTCACATCCAAGTCTCTCTGAGTTTATTAAACAAAGCCAAAAAGCAACACTTGAGCAAGTAAGAGGACCCCAGAAAGCTGGCACTGTGTGTGTTTCTTTCCCTTGAGTATTTAGAAGTCCATTGGTAAGCACTTTTAAAGTCTCAAGCTAGACCTGTCAAACATAAAGACATAGAAACATAAATACAACTTAGAGTTGAATATCTCAGATGCTTTAAAAAAATTATTTTAAAAGACAACAACAACTTGGTGAGTCTCTTATCTTGGGGGAAAGGAGCATCAAGAAAATTTGTGATAATTGCTGGTCACTCTGAAGTCCATGTTGATGAGGAAATGATGTTTAAGATATGATAGAGACACAACAGAACATGTGGTAGAGTTTTAGGATTAAATTAGCCAAAGACAAATTTATAGAAGAAAGAATTTTAAATAGCAAATATTGATTAAATTTGGAGGAATACTATATGAAATTAACAGTTTTTACACATTCCAGTTTGCCATTGAAAAATAATTCATTAAGAAGAGATTTGGAATAGCAAAAGGGATCAATGAATTAGATATGGTGACTTTAAAAAGTCACATAATTTATTTTGGTAACATTAATTGAATTAATTTTACTTTGAAAAAATCTTAAATGACACTAAAATTAAATACTGATAATAGATAAAGATAATAAATAAAATTAAATACTGATAATATAATCATAAATGTTTTTGTTATTTCATTTCTTTTCTTACAAATGTTTAGTTTTACAAATAAATTGAGAAATTATTCATATGACTTGCATTTTTATATAGGACAGTATTCAAGAATCAACTGATTTTTTTTTAAATTTGAAAGTCAATGAGTTAACATTATAAATAACCTAATATTAATATTCAATTTTCTATTGAGATTGAAAACATACTATGATTTATTAATAGTGAAATGTTTACATTATTAACTTCAAGTTGTTTAAGGGAAATCCAATGTGTTCAGTAAATACATTTTGTGAGAATAAATATTTCATGATGAAGAAAGAATCTAGTTATTAGTATACAATGGTACATTTCTCCTTAACTAGACCTGAAATCCTAGCATATGTTCTATTTACAGCCGTACCATTGGTTTGATGAAATCCAGTATAATTTAATCAATTTTAGCAGATATGCATATTTGAGTTTTATGTAACTCTAATTAATATACATTTTAAAACAATACTTTTGAATTATTAAATTGCAAAAAAATTATTAAATCGCTTAGAATTGCTTTCATTAATAGAGTTCATAATATTACTGCCTAAAAAGTCATATTCATTACCAATGTCATTTTACTGTAGCCCCTCTCCTTTTTTTTCCTAAGTAAATTAAATGCACGGCTTAAAAGCCAGATTCCTATACACTGCATACAATAATCAAGACATTTCTTGATGATATAGAGAAACATATAGAAAAGACTGATGTAATTGAACCAAGGAAAGTATAGAGGTATGGAAAATAAATGAGTCATATACATACAAATAAGCTTTAAAAAGAGTCTTCTAATATTCACTGTGAGCAACTAGTCTTTGCAGAGAACCCTAAAAGCTAATTTTCTAAAGCAATTTTTTTATATTGGTTTTTGTGATCATACACATTATAGAAAGGTAGTAACTAAATAAATATTATCTTATTTTAATTGGATTAAAAATTAGAAATGCAAATTCATCCTCATACTATATCTATAAGCCCTCATCTCTGTTTTTATGGTAATACCCTTTTAATGGTTTAAGCCTATGAAGAAAAACACTGAAGATTTTTAACTAGCCACTTTGCAGGGGGCAGAAAGGAGCAAAGAAGATTTAGTGGTGAAAAGAGCAAATAAATAGGTGCTCCAAGATTAAAAAGAGGGTAGAAGTGCATGCTGAGCTGTTGAAAGACCTCTCTGTGTTTAAAGAAAAATATTGTTTGGTGCTTTCACCAGTGCATGATCAAAATAAGAGGTACAAATTAGTTCATGGCTGCTGAAGCTACAAAACATCATGCAGAGCGCTGTCTTTGGGAACGTTTTAATGAGGAGAAGAGGTCATCAGAGTGTGACATTGCTTTTCAGAATTCTTCAAGAACAACACAGACTTCCTGTTCCAAATGTGGTAGAGAATAAAACAACCTTAGTAGTAATCGTACAACTTTTGAACCATGTTCCTTGGAAATGCTGTACCGTGCTCATTTTGTAGCTTTAGTTAGCTATCTCAAAGGAAACGCTTCCATATTTTCCATGTGCCCTTATTTCAAAAGTACAGTGAAACGGTGGAGCTTTAACATGGATTATATTTATAAAATAAAGTTTTATTCAGGCTTCTAAAGAGATTTTAATGTTTTCATTGCTCCAGGTGAAATGGTACTCGGTGGCTCTGTTCATTAACATTTAGCATCAGTGCAAAAAAAATCAAGGATTACCACATACAGCATAAAAGGAGGGATAGTATGACTTTGAAATTAAATTCACTACAATCTTAGTTTTGCTGCATTTCAAAACGTGATTTTAAAATGTATAAGTTGTTAATGACAGTCTAGGTCAAATATTCATAGTCCAATATCAAGTCCTACAGAGACTGGCATTATTCAAATGTGCAACGTATTTGAGCAGGAGCTGAAGAGGTTTTCCTGATGCTTTATAAATAAGACATTTATTTTGGTTTCAAAGGTCAGTATTATAACATTATTTAATACTTTAAGTATAATTGGTGCGTTTATTGCCACTCTACCACAAAGCTGTAGCACACCTTTGTTTTCCATTAATATGAACATATTTGTAAGATGTGTATAATTAAAGAAATTATTTGGGTTCACAAACTTAATGCAGTTATCAAAAAAGGACATATGAGACTTCTAATTTTTCATATAGCAATGCTCACAATCTTGCTAATCTCAAAGTTTTCATGTAATTTTTTTCCTTCAAAATAAATGATTCAAAACTAACCACATTTACTCTTGATATGTAAAAGTAATAAAAATAATTTCAGAGACCCAAAAGAAAGAGTTTGAACTAGAATTTAGATGGGAAACAGGTCATTTCTGTGCATAGTAATGTTTCTGATTAACTTTTAAGTAAGAGGTGATTCAATTTGTGTACAATGTGTAATTGATTTAGAAGCAGCAATATATAGTATACATTTTTCCTTCCCTCTTTCTTTTTATTCTTATTTTTTATATCTAGCATGAGAACAGAAGTGAAGCATAGAAATCCTGCTTTAAATATGATAAAGGATAAAAGCTGTCATTCTAGTTTCACAGCTTTTCAACTATTTAATCTAAAAGTTTCTGAACTTACACAGATCATTTACTTGACTCGCTCTTTTATATTAATTTTATTTCTTTTAATGTATGCAGCCTTTGTTCTTAAATATTCTTATTCATAAACCAGACACATTTAAGTTGACGTCCTTAGCATGTAGAATTTTTCTACAAAGACCTAGTGAGGCAGTTATTTTTAGCTTAAGCTTTTAGTCTGGATTGACTGGCCTGCTATCTCTTGGCTTGGTTTGCCAGCTATTTCTGTCAGTGATTACACATCAGGAGCTTATGTTGATGTAATTTTTTTGTTGTTGCTTTTTTTGCATTATTACTGCTCAGGACCTGTTCTTCTCTTTTACCTGCTTAACTAATTCAACAGTGTTCTACTTCATAAACATCGCTGTCTAATCTTAAAGATGTCTTAGGCATCTAAAAAGCTGCTATTCATAAAGTTTTAGCGTTTAATGCAGTACCATAGGTTAAGCTCTGAAAAATAACACAAGAACATGAGAAGTAAAGAGGTAAATTTTCTTTTTGCTTTAATTAGTTCAAAGAACAATTTCGTCAGGAAAAAAAAAAAAGGTACATTTTTGGGAAATCAACAACATTGGCATGAAATTATGTTTCCCAGAAATCACTTATTGGCAAAGAATGTTTGTTTATTCCCCCCCCCCTTTTTTTTTTCTTTTTTTTGAGACAGGATCTTGCTCTGTCACCCAGGCTGGAGTGCAGGGGCATGATCTCAGCTCACTGCAATGTCAGCTTCGTGGGGTTCCTCAGTCCCCCGTGTAGCTGGGAATACAGCCACGCACCACCACGTCTGGCTAATTTTTTGTGTTCTTAGTAGAGATAGGGTTTCACCATGTTGGCCAAGCTGGTCTCGAACTCCTGGCCTCAAGTCATCTGCCTGCCTCAGTCTCCCTAAGTGCTGGGATTACAGACATGAGCCACCGTGCCTGGCCAGATATTTTTCTAATTAAGGAAAGAGTTATTTTTGTTTGGTACACAGCAGATGTTTGTAGTTTTGTTACCGAGAATCTAAACCACAGGTATTGTGATGTAAACAAAAATCAAATAACTCTTTGTCACTATATAACTTTTGAAAATTGACAAAAACTGAAAAGATTATAAGCACCTTAAAAATCGATGATAGCTTTTATTGCATACATTTTTTCCCTTTTTAAGCACTGTAATAATGAATTTATTTTCTAAACTAGTTGTAAAACTATTTTGAAGAAAAGCTTAAAAATTAATGAAACAAAGCTATAAAGTTGACAATGTGCTGAAAAGAGGACAGATAAATGAGATAAAAGACAAAAAACAAATTGGTAAAGTTTTTATATGAATATTAATTAAAATATTCACTGTAAACATTCAGACCAAAATTTAACGATACTTTGCCATTTCAGGAAAAGAATTCTCACATTTTTCCAGCTAACTAATATTCTATAGCTTGTTAAAAGTTGCTTTAATGCTATAGTTCTCAAAGAATGTTCTACGGTTCCCGAGGTGTCTCCTAAAACGTTTTATTGCTAAAATGTTATTTTCCATTTTCACAGTTTGGGTATTTGCACTTACTATTCAAAAGCAATGGTGAATAAATTGCATGTGCCTTTTTATGAATGAAGGCAGTGGCACCAAAATGCTAGTCAGTCATTATATTCTTCACTGCCATGCACTCACAGTTAAAGAAAACAATGCCAACTTTACTTAGGATTGCCTTTGATGAAGCTGTAAAAATTATTAACTTTATTAGACCTGACCCTTGAGCACATTCAGTTTTTTGAGAGGTGTACTTAGCTGATAATATTCTAAGCTTTGATCTTTTTTGCATATTTTAAAAAATTCACTGCAGACCTGAATAGCCAACTGCTTTACCTGATGCCAAACCCAAGAAGCAGAAATTTGTTCAAATCCTTAAGAAAACATTAAGAAGTAGCATTTTTGAACAGTGCTGTATAAACAACACTAAAAGATATGGTTTCTGGTTGAGTTAGGGGATTTCCCCGAGTAATTTTGATTACATACATTTCTCTGACTCATAGGCCAGGTTTGTGCACTAACTCCTTAAAATGATGCCGTTGGCTTCTCTGCAGTACATCTTATCACCTGCTATGCATGTTTTGCTGATCTAGTGGAAACAGCATACTTTATGATGGAAAAAAAAAAGGCAACCATTCTGACCTTGCCATCAAATGTGCTTTACAGATTTTTGGAGCATAAAGTGAAGCATAATGACCTAATATGATTATAGCAAGAGTAAAACTTCAAAGGAAAATTTTAGGAGTGCAGAAAGTGGCAACAATAATTAAGTACCTGGATCTTACTATTTATTGTGCCCCTGTGGGAAAAGCTCATCTCAATTCACTTTACATTTAATGTGTGTTAACATCTCAAGGGTACTAATACTGTAAATCACCATTGCAATGGGTGCCTCTTAGGGCAGAGGCTAATCTAAATTTTATCATTGCTTAGCAAACTCTTTAAGGGGAGTGGAGATGATGATAGAAACAAGATGGAACAGTGCTTGAGGAAACAATTTTTTTTCAAGTACACTCATGTTTGCTAGAAAAAAATGTTTAAATATAGACAGTGAACAGTGCTAATTAAAACCATTACTTAATTTTCTTGTTTATTTTTGAGGACTCTTTCTATGAGGGAATATTTTGCATGCAGTTAATTAAAAATAATAAAAACATAGTATGATTACAATTGCTTTTCTAATATAGGTAAGGTTGCTAAATTAGTAAATGAGAAATCTATTCTAGATGTAAACTTTCATGATATCTTTGTGACCAAGGTAAAGACCTATGTTATGGATGATAGAATTGTTAATGAATTTTAGCTGACTTACAGACTAGTCCTAATTAGTGTGTTCCTATTACCTCAGAAGGAAGTCTATGTGACTGGTTTTGTGCCCTGTTCAGAGGCACATGGTTTCTCTCCTGTCTAAAATATTTATTAATTATTTCCATAAGCATATGGATGGCATTGATGACATATCAGCCCAGTTTACAGATGATGTGAAAACACAGTTACATCTGTTTTCCAACTAGACTGTATATATAATAATTGTTTATAAGTCAACTTACTTTTAAAAATTTGCTGCACATAAATGAGATCTTGGGTCTTAAATGTACCAAATATAATTAGTATTAATACATATTAATGTAGATTCTAGTAAAGTAAAAGGAAAGTTCATCCAAATAATGTCACATAAATTTGTGTGTATACTACTTTATAGAAAATTTTAACTAGAAAGATTCTGCAAAGCGAATGAAGAAGAAGGAAGTCTTTGAGAAATACAGTGCAAGTTGAGTGCAGTGGCTCATACATATAATCCCAGTACTTTGGGAGGCCAAAGTGGGCCAATTGCTTGAGCCCAGGAGTTCAAACCAGCCTAAGCAATATGGTGAAACACTGTCTCTACAAAAAATGAAAAATTTGTCTGGCATGGTGGTTTATACGCGTAGTCCCAGCTACATGGGAGACTGAGGTGGGAGGATTGGTTGAGCTCAGGTTGAGGCTGCAGTGAGCCAGGACTATGCTATTGCACTCCAGTCTGGGCAACAAGGGGAAACTCTGTCCCTCCCACTCTACCCCAAAAAAGAAATATTGTGCAGAATAAAGACAACAGGACTGAAGATACATAAGTAAGCTCTAAATGAGCTAACTGGAATGATTATCTGGAAATTTATATGTTTTTAAACTTGAGATTCTGACCACTTGTCTATTATCAGTCTCTTTATAGGACATTCACCAAGCTTTAACTGTGTAGTGTTACTTTTTCTTGTAGGTTACTATATTACCATTTTCATCTCCTTCTCTCTGCATTTGATAACATTTCTGCCATTCACTTACATGTTTGCTTACATATTTGTCATGCTGCCATAAAGAGCATGTCTAGGATAACAATGAGAGGGATGGATTAGGCCTCAGCTCTCATGGAATTCATAGTCTAGCTAGTGAGTGCATAAGAAAACAAACTTCTAGCACCCTGTGATAAGTGCAATGTTAGTGAGAATATAGGAAACTTACAAAAGAAAACAACACACCCCATAGTTGGTTAATCAGAGGAGATTTCTAGTGGATAGGGCTTCAAATCTGGCAAAGCAAACGAAAAAATTTTTTCAAGTAAGTGTGTGCGCGTGTGTCTGCGTGTGTGTGTGTGTGTTCGTCTCTGTGTGTGTGTGTGTGTGTGTTCTTGCATGTTTGGTGGCAGGAATGTAGTGATATAGACAGGAATGCCGAAAAAAAATGACTGAATGATAACCATCATAGTATGAGGGGAAGGAGAGCACTGAAAGTTTATGGTGATAGGAAGTTTATGGTGATAGGAAGTCACCACTGAAGGGGGGAAAATGTACATCAGAAAAAGGCATCTGGAAGAATGATGATACCCTTCTTCTCCACAATTTGGCTGAGAACTAGCCTCAGAAATTATAAAATGTAAGAATATTGGGTTTTTAGTAGGGATGAGGTTTCACTATGTTGGCCAGGTTGGTCTCAAACACCTGTAGTCCCAGCTACTCGGGAGACTGAGGCAGGAGAATCGCTTGAACCTGGGAGGGGGAGGTTGCAGTGAGCTGAGATCTCACCACTGCACTCCAGCCTGAGCAACAGAGTAAGACTCAGTGTCAAAAAAACAAAACAAAACAAAACAAAACAAAAAACAAACAAAAAAAAAACCCAGTAAGAATATTGGGAATACAAAGGTAGCAAGAAAAACATGCAAGGAGGGTTGTTTTCTAGATTTTGCTCCTTTACTATTTTCTTGGTGAGCCTTGGAGATTATTATATTATCTTTAATACACAGTGACATTTAATGCTCTCTGTGTGCCATATTCAAAAAGGTGACATCTTAAAATTTTATTCCCCTTTTATACTCCTTTGATCCACTACTGAGTGATATACCTGAGTCAATTGAGGGAGTAAACAAAAAAGAAGAAGGGTGAGATTGAAAAAATAGAAACCGTTTCAACAAAAAGAGAACCAATGATATCTAAAGAACCACTGTACCCTGGGTATACACAACAACCTGTCCAGGTATTGGGACAAGAGAATGAAGGACTCCTGAAAAAAAGAACCCTTTGACAAAATAAAGTAAATAAATAAATATTGCCAAATGGGATTCCTTCCAAATCCCGACGGTAGTAGATTTCTGGTTTATTGGTCTTTATCTTAATTTCAACTTTTTTGACTGGTTTTCACTTAGATGAAGCTCCTGAAAACAGTACATGTCCGGACTTTGGTTTTTTATCTGATATAATAATTCATGTCGTTTAGTTGATGAGAATAATTTGTTTACTTCTATTGAAAGCACTGATAATATTTGCACTTACTTCCACTCTCTTCTCTCTGTTTCTATTCTTTCAGTGTTTAACAAATGTGTTTACCTCTAGACTTTCTAACAAATCCCTATTTGTTCTATTTTTTTCTTTATCTTCAAGTACTACAAGATTACTCATTGAATTACTCATTGAATCCATCCTCTCATTTTGCTGTTACCACCCAGAAACACACATCTCAAACTATCAGTAGTAAAAGGTGCCTCAATCAGTAACACTGAGGCAAAGTCAAATAGCTAAAACAGTTTCACACAGTTTCTGTAAGTACTGCAGATCAGTAACAAGTAATTCATGCACAGGTACAGATCAAATCATCATACTTTGAGAAGTACTAGTCTAGAGTTTTAGTTTAACTTTGATTTATGAAAATAAAAATTAATTTTCTTATATAAAAATAGTTAAATTGGTATATTGACATAGTTTATCATTTTTGTGCTTATAATTTTTTCTTATAAACCACACCTTCCCTCAGCATCAATTGTATTCTTGTTGAATAATTCTTTTAGCTATTGTATGTGTATAAGTTGATTTACTTTACCCTCACCATAGAGTGTCAGCTTAGCTAGGTATAAAATTTTAAATTGATAATTATTTTCTCATTACTACTCCATTGTCTTCTAGCCTCTATTTTTGCCAATGAAAAGTCTTCAATTATTCTATTTCTCATTCCTTTTAAGCTAATCATTATTTTCTCATTACTAACTTTAAATATTTTTGTTTCATATATTATGTTTTGCTGGGAGTGGTTTAATCTGGTTTAACTTCCTGGGTGTGTGGAATGTGATTTCAAATTAGTGTGCCCAAGCTTCAGCTTTATTGACTGTTCTGCATTTTATATGAGAGTATGTTAGTTTGTGCAGTAGAAAAGTTAAGTACTTTGAGTTACTACTGCTTTTTTAGTAGCTGATCTTTTCTCTTGTGATTTTTGGCTGCCTTTAGTAGTATATTTAGAAAAGCCATATAAATTCAAAGACTGTACATATATTTAGATGGATTAAAAAAAGGGTAGTTTGACAAAAATATTGAGAGGTAAATGAACCAGAAATAACATAAAAGTGGGGTGTCGATGTGACCGGCCTGGAAAAGGCAACATAGATAAGCCATAACATAATATGAATTTGTAACATGGAGGATGAGCCATTATTTAGAGATATAAGTGAAACAGGCTCAAATTTATGTTTTCTTTCACATAAGTTGCCTTTGTATTCCCAATATTCTTCCTTTCATTTTATTTTATTTTTTGACACTGAGTCTCACTCTGTTGCCCAGGCTGGAGTGCTGTGGTGGTAATAGCAAAATGAGAGGATGGATTCAATGAGTAATTCAATGAGTAATCTTGTAGTACTTGAAGATAAAGAAAAAACTAGAATGAATAGGGATTTGTTAGAAAATCTAGAGGTAAATACATTTGCTAAACACTAAAATAATAGAAACAGAAAAGACAGTGGAAGTAAGTGCAAATATATCAGTGCTTTCAATAGAAGTAAACAAATTATTCTCATCAACTAAATGACATGAATTATTACATGGGATAAAAAACCAAAGTCCGGACATGTACTGTTTTCAGGAGCTTCATCTAAGTGAAAACCAGTCAAAAAAGTTGAAAGTAAGGTAAAGACCAATAAACCAGAAATCTACTACCGTTGGAGATTTGGAAGGAATCCCATTTGGCAATATTTATTTATTTACTTTATTTTGTCAAAGGGTTCTTTTTTTCAGGAGTCCTTCATTCTCTTGTCCCAATACCTGGACAGGTTGTTGTGTATACCCAGGGTACAGTGGTTCTTTAGATATCATTGGTTCTCTTTTTGTTGAAACGGTTTCTATTTTTTCAATCTCACCCTTCTTCTTTTTTGTTTACTCCCTCAATTGACTCAGGTATATCACTCAGTAGTGGATCAAAGGAGTATAAAAGGGGAATAAAATTTTAAGATGTCACCTTTTTGAATATGTCTTTTTTTCTATCCATGCTCCTCCCTAATTACTAATTTAATAATTATATACTAAAAGTCATTTTCCCTCAGATTTTGAAGGTGTATAGATATTGTGTTCTTTTTTCATTAAAATTTCCTGATAGTGTTCCTTTTTTCATCTCTTGGGCTGGGTGCTTGATGGCCTTTTCCATCTGGAAACTAATGAGCTTCAGTTCTAAAAACAATGTCTTTATTCTTTGTTCATCCCTTGCCCCTCTTATTTTTCTTCTGGGGACTCCTAGCAGTTTACTTAATGTTATACTTCCATGATTGAACATCTATCTTATTTTTTCCCTTCTTTTATTTCCATCAACTTCTTTTATTTCTGCATTTTAAGATAGTCCCTTACATTTTATTTAGTGAGTAAAAAATTGATTTTTCCATTTTTAGTGCATCTGAATTTTTATTTCGTAAAAATTATTGTTTTATTTTGAAGTTATTAATTTCAGGCTTTGTTTTTTTTTCTTTTATCCCCTGAACACATTTTCTCATTTTCTTCTGAGTTTTTTTTTCCCTATGCCTTTCTTATTGGGAGATTTTTATACTGCTTGGCTTAAATTCTACAATGTATAAATCCCTATCATATTTAAAGAGGACCAAATGCAGGATGAGGATGTGGGAAGCTAGCTGATCCTAGTCACATTTTCTCATGATCTGCTTTCATTACTGGGTCTCTGTGGTATCAGGTTGGCTCTCCTTGCTGAACTGTACAAGCTTTGAGATTTCAGTTTGCTCAGTTCTTTTACACTGACTCCTGATGGTTTGCAAATCACAAGTTAGCTTTCATCTCAATTGTTTAATATTGTTAACTGCCAGCTGAATATTTTCTTCTGAAAGGCACTTCAAGCTGCAAATATGTCTTATTGAAGTTGTCCAATCCCTGGAGACATCAACCTTACCCTCTTTTGGTCTTCGTTTCTCTAAATGGCATTAGTTTCGAGTTCATCCTTGAGAGCTCTTTATATTTAATCAAATCAACCAAGTCTCAGTCAATTGTTTTTCTCTGTAGGATCTCTTGGAATTGTCCCTTCCATTCTATCTTGGTCACTACCATACATTCCGCCAACATTACCTCTTTCTGAAACTAATGTATTCTCCATGCTTCCTTGTTCAAGACCAATTCATGCATCGCTACCTAATTGGTTCAAAGTACAACCATGATGGCCTTACTTAGCTGTTCAAAAATTTCTATGATTCCTAGTTTGATAGATTAAAGCCAAATTTCTTAATTTGGAATTTAATATCTTCCATACTCTAGTTCTAAGTCAATTTTCCAACATCATTTCGTATTGTTTCATGTCACATTTTCTATACATCGTAGTGAAAGGAATGAACTAAGTTCTCATACCCATCCTTGTTTTATCAACTCTGTGCCTTTGCATGTGATAAATCTGCCTCCAATGCTTTCTCTAATGCCCTGTGACCCTGCATATTTAAACCACACCTGCATTTAAAAATAAATCACGTATTATACTTCTTTAATCAAGTAATCTCATCTCTATTGAGGTACCTGCTGTCCATTTCTTATTATACTCACTGTTGCTGAGGGCCAGTTGAGTAATGAATTTACTTTGTACTGACAAAACATCTAGTATAACATCTTTCTATTTGTGGGCCTTCAATATTTGTTGAAGTATGAAAATGCAGGCTATCTGCATAATATGTGGTAGAGTTACTTAAAAATTAATTATGGAATTATTTATTATCTATTGAATACATGTGGGTCTTCTCACCCTAGCAAGATACTTGAGAATATAATGCATGCCATTTACATTCTTTGTTTACCTCTACCATAGCTTGCACAGTGCCTTGCATACATAGTGGTCTTTTGTGGTAAAATAGCAATATATACAGCATGTAAGTAATTGTCCTTCTATGATGCCTTTGAAAATGTCAGTTTGAAAAATTGGGGGAAAATTTACATAACGGAAGCATTTTCTTTCCTCTCCTCAAGATAGAGTCAGTTGCTACCCCTTAAAATAGTCTAATTATTTTACTGGAGACCTAGTTATAAAACTACTTGCGGTTGCACTAGAAATAGAATTCTGGTGACACTTAATGAGATTTTTCAAGTTCACATTACTTATTCTGCAGACTTCTTCATTTGAGTAGATTATTTAATATTTTATTTGTTTTATTATTCACATTTTGGGGGTAAAATATTTCCATTCACATTCAAAGTTGGTTGAATTATATGCCAAAGTTTGAGTGCATAGAGCTTTCTCCCAGTCTTGCTATTTCCAGTGTGCAGCTGCCTAACGTATCTGTAATTCACATCCCTGGAGCAGGTTTTATGCTGCTGCCCAAGAAGTAAAACTTTGTCCTACCTTAGAATGCAAGTTAACATTTCATTACCTGTTTAATAACAATTTATTTTTTTCCCGGTTTTTCCCTCTCTTTGTCTGCGTGAGTTCTGTCACTGTCTGCACCCAAAGTAACTATATTCCATTAAAAACTTTCTTGGTTATATTGTATTGTATATTTTGGAATATGTTTAAATGTATCCTGGCATTCTGGGAGATACTTTTCTATTGGATTTGTCACTGGCACTTTACATAATAAAGGTGGATAAAATTGATCTTTTTCCACTCATGGAATATAGTTCCAGCTATCTTCCCCACTCTTACTCTCCTTCTTCTTTCCTTGTCACCTACCCATAGATGACTACAGGTCCTTTAATTGCAGGAATTCTTATCTATCCATTTCTAAATCAGTCATTTATTCATTGAGCTCCCGTGTTATGTTTAATATCATGCTAAGATTTGTGGGAGATATGGACACATTTAAACCATGGAACTTCCTTTGCAGACATAATACTCATAAAATAATTAGACAATAATTAAATCATATACTTGGCGTTAATAACCATGAATGTAAGAACTTAGAGAAGAAAAAAGTGAACATGACAGGAGTAGTAGGGAAAAAGTTATGAAAAGGTGGAATTTGAGTTGGATAAGAGTACTCAGAGGTAGATAAAAACTGCGGTTATGTTTGAGATTTGAGGGTGGTGAAGATCAATAAAGAAAAGTACCCAGTGGACAGTCACTATGTTTGCCAAGGCGGAGTGTGGGGATATGCAGGTTAGACCAGACTTGATGTAAGTGACAACAGGATCCATGTAAGCATTCAGTTTTTTTTTTTTTTGTAGGGAAGTGGCATGACAAAAATGATGTTTAAACCCACTATTTCAGGCAAGACTCAGAGGGGCTTATGGTGTATCATAAAAGATGAGGAACTCAAAGGATGACAAAGTAGCTAATTGCAAAGATTAAAATAAAGGTAACTGCAAATAGAATGCTTTCAAGACAAACTGGAATCATAAACTAAGAGAAACTGACTCAGAATGGAAGAAAAAGGAGAGGTTGTATCCAAGGGACAAAAGGAAAGGCTTCAATGTTACCTTACCTTCTTGCAAAAACCCCCAATATTTTTGAATTCCAATGCATCTTGTTCAAGTGCAGTTATCATGCTGGGGCCACTAGGTGGTGATCTTTGTTAGTTGGTAACTTGTAGTTTTTTTTTTTTTTTTTGAATGTGAGTTCAGCAATTGCTTGTTTTTGTTTCACACAATCCTTGATATATAACATTCATACTATGGATATATGTTCATTAATGTTTTCCTTTCTCTATTTTTTTCTTTTTCATTTGTACTCTCAAGTAAGATGGGGGAATTGGTTAAAAAATGTAAATCTCCATTCTCACGCTTGTTTGGCTCCTTGTTATTTCCCAGTCCCGGGCACTGCTCTAAGGGAGAATGAAGTAGGAAAGGGCATCTATTACATAGCTTACATTTATTGGTGTCATCCACTAGAGGTTTCCACACTAACACCAGTGTTGGCCACAATGAGGAAAGTGGGGGAAAGGGGCATAGGCAGCTGGGTTAAAGGATCATTCACCTGCCATCACCTTGTTCCAGTCGTCCTCAACCTTCATTGCTTCTACTTGCCCTAGAGCCTCATCTTCTGCTTCTCATTATGCTGGAGTTGATATGCTAAGCCGATAGCTAGTTCCTCCAAATTGAAGAAAGCCTGCTATCTGGCAGATAAAAAGGAATACAACTTACTAAAAGGCCTGCTCCATAGCAGGCACTGCCCATGCTTGTTGAATGAGCGATTCAGTGATGAATGAATGAACAAGCATCACTAATGCAGTGGAGGGAGGAGATGTCTTGGTTCCAGAATGCTGAATGCATGTTTCCACAGAAATCTTTTTTTTTTTTTTTCTTTGAGACGGAGTCTCGCTCTGTTGCCCAGGCTGGAGTGCAGTGGCCGGATCTCAGGGGAGGCCGAGACGGGTGGATCACGAAGTCAGGAGATCAAGACCATCCTGGCTAACACGGCGAAACCCCGTCTCTACTAAAAAATACAAAAAACTAGCCGGGCGAGGTGGCGGGCGCCTGTAGTCTCAGCTACTCGGGAGGCTGAGGCAGGAGAATGGCGTAAATCCATAGAAATCTTTTAAAACGTGTAGTGTGCTGTTTAGTGTTGTGGGAGCAGGTGTGTATGGCTTACCTGATTCCTTAGATTCCTTAGATTCCACTTACGTAGAAACCTAACCACCATGGCTAACATTGCTCCATAGGAAAATGCTTTCTGAGTTCCAAACATTCAACTTATTAATGAACTTTTGTTAACCTGTGACTTTATAACAAGTTCTTATTAAATGAAATAATAGCACAGTTCATAAAAGTCACTTTTGAAGTGCTTAATTACAGTAACATGTAATTAACAGTAAAGGCTTAAAGTGCAAACAGGGGTCTTATCTATCCAAACACTTTTTTAATGCCAAGTTTCCTGATGATCTTTAATAAACCCTTGCAATTGTAACAACAATTACAATTTCAGTGGCTTCAGTAAGTCTGAAGACTCCTCCTTCATTTATTTCCAACATTTCCCTGTAGAGAAGAAAGTCTGGGCACCTAGCTACAGCTATACATTTGTTACCTGTTCGAAAAATTAGGTTGTCAATTCACTCTTTAGTAGAAGAAAGGAAGGTTATTTCCTTTCCTCCCAATAGCTACATTTTAATGAATTTTTTATTTTACTGATTTATTCTTGACTGCTTTTTCCTTTCCATTTGACCTTTTGGACCAATCAGGGCTTTTAGCCAAGGATCAAAGGAATTTGAGTCCTGGCTTAGGCAAATCCCAGACTCATTTCTTTTACCTTATTTCCCTGTCTTATCTCTATCTGAAAAAGATAATCATCACATAATATTAATCATTTGAAACCCTGACCTCTGAAATAGTGAGTCTGTAAAACAAAATTTCTGGATAGCAAGTCAATATATTTTAATGCCACTATGTCTTAAAATAGTAATTTGCTTTTATATATTTATTTTTTGTTGAAGTGAAATTCACATAATCTAAAATTCACCATCTTAACCACTTTAAAGTGTACAATTTAAGGACTTGCAGTACATTCACAATGATGTCAACCATCATCACTATCTAATTGCAGAATATTTTCATCACCCCAGAGAGAAACTCTGTGTCCATTAGCAGGTACTCTCCATTTCTCCCTCCTTCCAGCTTCTGACAACCACTAATTGGCTTTTTGTTTCTATGAATTTGCCTATTCTGGACATTTCATGTATGTGGCTTTTGCAATATGTGGCAACATGCAGCTTTTTGTATCTGGCTTCTTTTACTTAATGTAATATATTCAAGGTTCATTTATGTTGTGACATTAATGATATTTTATTCCTTTTTATGGATGAATAATATTCCATTGAGGGTATATACCTCATTTTGCAGATTTCTTCATTCATTGATAAACATTTGGGGTTGTTTTTACTTTTTTGGCTCTAATGAATGATCCTGCTGTGAACATTTGTATGTAAGATTAGTTTGAACATTCTCTTGGGCATATACCTAGAAAATCAATTGCTGAGTCACATGGCAATTCTTTGTTTAACTTTTTGAGCAATCTACTTTTATTTTTACATATAATAATACTGGTTATCCTTCTGAAAGTTATTAGCTAGTGTTTTTTATAGAACCAGTAAATATTACAGGCACATGATGCATTGGGCTGGAACACAATTTATTAGCTCCCATCGCTTTAATCAATAGTTGAGGCCCCAGAGACAGAGTTATTTAGATAGTGAAGATATAAAATGGCATTTCTTCAATCAAAATTACTGAACTATGCCTCTCCCTATTCTGTGATTTCATTCAACAAATGTTCACTGGGTCCCAGCAGTACATTAAGCACTATTTAGGAACTGTGAATACAGGCAAAAGACAAATTCTATGCTAATGAAACTACATTTAAGAAAGCAAATAAATGATTTTAGATATGCATAAGCACTATGGAGAAAATGATGCAGGGAATTGGCATGCAGGCTCTATCACAGACTGTAAGGACAGTGCTTCTCAAATTTTAGTGTGCATGAGAATCATCTGGGGATGTTGTTAAAATGCAGATTCAAATTCAGTAAATCTTGGGTGGAGCGTGAAATTCTGTCTTTCCAACAAATTCCCAGGTGATGCCATGCTGCTATGAATGGGCAGAGAAAGCCTGACTGAACTAGTGACTTTTCAGTGAAGACATGAATGTGGAATGTGCATCAGGAGCCATCCAAGTCAAAATCTAGGAAAAGAAAATTCCATGGAGAGAAAGGAGGTTTTGCAAAGGTTCCATGGAGGGAGAAGTCTTGGTTATCCAAGAAAAAGTGATATGGAATAGCAACACATCTTCTTCCCTGAAACACAGGGCTTCTACAAACACAGAACAAGCTAGAAAGCATTTGACTCTCTGTTGTAGCAGTCACAGCATATTCTCCACCAACAAATGTAAGAATTCATTCCTAGACCCAGGTGCACCTTTGCATCGGCTTCCTTTATCTTACTGAATATATTTTTGCAAAAAAATCCTCTTCTCTCATAACATTCATTGCAGCTCAAATTTCTTTTTAACCTTTGGATTCTTTTTTTTTTTTTTTTTTTTTTTTGTATCTTGTCTGTTTTACTTAACATTGTAAGCATTTCCAATGTAATTAACTATTCTGAACCATGACTTTATATGGATGTATCAAGCTACATTTAGAAATTCCTGGATTTATATAGTTTCCACTGTTTAAATTCCTTTTGGGAGACCTATTTCAAACAAGACTATGATAAATGTTATTGTATATAAGCCTAATGCCACATCTCTGATTAATTCTTTAGATTTAAAAAATATAATAATTGGATTTTGACAAATAAAATTTAACTACCCTCTAGTTGTTCCAATTTTTACATTCATACTATCGGTGAACAGTTCTCATTTCCATTCCATTTCTCCCCACATTAACCGGCTAGTGTAATCATTTTCTTTAACTTTTTAATGACATACAATTTACATACAATAAAATTCACTCTTTTAAAGTGTATTTAACATATATTCAAAATGTTGTACGTATGATTTGGTTAATTCATTGAATTTATTGTGTTTAAGCTCTCATTTCATTTTTCTTGTTGTTTCTCATAGATTTTCTATGTAGTTATTTCTGTCATTTACAATTAATAATCGTGTATTTTAAAATTAATTTTAATTCATATTTATCTTTCCGGACCTATTGCATTGGCTGGATCCATGTTTTTCCCAATTATTGCTAATACTATTTTTCTGTATAATGTAGAGTTTAGGGGTATTTGTTTTCAAGTCAAACGTATCTGGGTTAAATATACCACTTCTTAAATGTGTAGCATGGAGCAAATTACTTATGATTGTTGAGTTTCAGCTCCTCTATTTGGTAAAAATGGGAAGCATTAATAAATAGATTTATTAAAGGATATAAAAATTAAATGCTTAGCAAAGTGCTCAATGTATGGTAGATATTGATTCATTTTTCATTGACTTTCTAAAGATCAATGCTGCTCAGGAAATAAAACCAGGTAAAGATAATCCACAATAAAATGCTTGTGCTAAATTAAATTATGTTCATATAAATACTGTTGTCATTGAAAGTTTTTTGTAGAAATCCTTGAGCTAGACTTTTCGACACAGATAGCTATTTTATTATGCTGCCTTCCCATAACCAGGATCCCATTTATGCCAGTCCAGAAATATAGCTATTTGTGTCATTATAAACTTCCAGAGAATCTGTATTCTCCCTTGGATAACTCACAGATGTGCCTCCCAGCACTTATAGCCATAAATTCTTAATCTCTAAATTAAATACCTCCTACTGTATCTTTGCACTTTTTTCTTTAGTATTGTAATCTTTCATAATATGCAACTATTGAATTTGTTTTTGTTAGAGAAAAAGTGTTAGACACTACTAATCATGTCTAAATTCTTTAGATATACCTCATTTGTTACATTCAAAATAGTGAGAGTGCCCTGAACAATTGTATATAGGTGCAGGACTTATATAGGGGGCAAAAGTGGTACCACAAAGCCTTAAAATTAATTTCCCCATTAGGAAAAGATGCCAGCAGGTAGTCAATTGATCAAAAGAAATGGTTTTAGCTTTTTATGATGCAGGCACAATGAGCTCATTATTTTTTATACATAACTGAATACAAACGTTTTATTGAAGAGCTTAATAAAAAACTTTGAGAAAAAATTTGATAATTTTAGAATTTGCAAACATTGTGCATGTCTGAACGTATTTGAAATGGGCGAAATAAATAATTCAACAGAAAGTTTTAGTGTTTTCTAAATGTTGAAAAATGTTTTTCTTTGTTAGACTGACCATCAGTAGTGATAAGGAATGATGATTCAGAGACAGGGTGAGTAAAATGTCTATTCTTGTCCCAAGTCAAGGCAGTCACTGAAAAAATTGCTTCAGGCCATAACTTTGGCATGCCATGGGTTAAATAAAGGTCAACTCCAAGGGAAAAATAAAAAATCAGTTGATCTTTTGGTGTTAAAGGGGCAAAATAGTTATCATTTTAGATGCTTTTAGTGCTCTTATAAATTCAAGGATTTTGGATTTCTTTTTCCCTCAACTGAGAATTTTCAGACCAGTGGTGTCCACAATGTATACGAGTGCCTTGGGGCATTTTGAAAGGAAAGAGAAGGAAATTTACCGTATTTTAAAGCAGCATTCTTGCCTATACAGACTCTTGCATGATATTTAATAACTCAGTGATGTGGCTAGCCCACAGGGCTGAGAATGCTTTTTACATTTAACTTAATCAGTAGCTATTTGGAACATAGGTATCTAGAGAACTAGCTTCTAATCCCATCGTTGGCACACTGTTTATTTCTGTAAAAGATATCGAAATACAGATTTGTAATTACTTTTCAATATTTCTTCTAAAGTATTTGTCTTTGTTCGGGAAAGGGTTAAAGACTGTGGAAGCGGTTTATCAGTCAATAACAGTTCAAGAACTCCACATCCCTGTTAGTTTTAATGTTGGCTCCATCACATTCTTTAGATAGGATAAGAGGGGTTCCAGCTTGGCATGGCCATTGAAAGAATTGCCTATGATGATACCATGACATGGTAAGAGCTCATTAAAGTCAACTTGTATTTGGGTTATTAGTATTCCTATTCTGTATCTTCTGCTAAGAAAGTATTGTAAGCAGCAAAAATCACATAGAGGTCTATCGTATTGGCTGGTTAATTCTGACACATACTAACAGCTGTGTAATACATGCCATCAACTGCTGTGTGGTGAAATGTTGTATGGATGGTATCGACACTGGGGACATTTTGGTCATTAATTGGAGACTTTCTCAGATTATGTGTGTAATTCAGGTAATTCCCCGGCAAAGCAATCTTATTTAGTCAAGCAGATTAAATGAGAAGTAGGTAGGCAACCCCTTAATAACTCCCAGGACAAATCAGACTCAATAGGTTTCCACTACAATTAATTTATTTGTGGGTCCAACAGAGTGGTTTATTTTTGTTGGATTCTTCCAAGGATGGCAAATGCTCCACATTAAATGAGAGGAATCCTCTTTTTCTCTTTATTTCTTGGTTAAAAGATGTTATTGCATTTGTTTGCATAGACTGAAAGAAAAAAGCAACGATTGTGAAATAAAATTCTTTCCTTTAGAGAAAAGTCTCTTTTCTCAGAAATATAAAAATGAGTGAGTTTCCCACTAAGAACTGATTCTTTACTATAGAAAAAGTCTTCCTGTGACTAGTGATAAGTGACTGTGAAAATAAAGCTTATTGAAGATCATGCCAGACAAACTAGTGAACCTGACTGAAAGAATCAGTAGACCCTTCAATGAGAATCAGCCCAAAATTCTGTACATTTTGGGGACATATGCTCTTATTTGCTCATTCATAGAATAGTAGATTCTATTATTTTTAGAGTTGTAAGGGGCCTTACAGACACTGTGCACTGAAGATGGTCAGTAAATGTTTGCTGAATAAATGCATGAATATATTTTAATGTTCCTCTCATTGTTGAAAACCTTTCTATATTTTATATACTACAGAGAGTCATTTAGCTTGTGCTTGAACATTTCAACTTACTGAAAGCTTACAAAACTCTGGGGCAGCCTTTTTCATTCGTGTAACACTCTAATTATTGGATATTTCCTTTTTTTTTTTTTTTTTGAGCCAGATTTTATCACCATGTAATTTCCACCCTTAGGTTTTAGTTTGGTTTTATGGGGTAACATTAAAATAAATCTACTTCTCCTTCACATGAAAGTTCATCACATATTTCAAGACAGCTATCATGTCCCCCATATAATTCTTTTCTTCTCCAAGCTAAACTACCATTTTTAAGATGATAATGTTTCTAGTTCCCTAACCATTTTTATTCTTCTTTTCCATTTCTTTGGTCGATGTCTCTAACATAGTTATTTTACTATCTACCATGTAATGAGTAAATTTTGACCCAGGAACTGTGATAAACACTTTATATACATTATTTGATTTAAACCCTCACACCAACCATGTAAAATATGTTCTTTCTAGTGAAAATACTGTGTCAAGGTCACCTAGTTAAGAGGCATGATTTGGATTCATACCAGCTCTAAATAACCACAAAGCCATATACAAATAACTTATCCTTTCTGTACTTCAGCTTTCTCTTCAGAAAAATGGGGAATTATAATTATCCCTATGCCCTAGGACTGTATAGAGTAATAATGAACTAATATTTGTTAAGCACTTATAAAAGCATCTGGCATGTAAAAAGCACTCTAAGTGTCTGTGAAGCAAGAAGCTGGTTTATGCTTTCACTCTATACTATATTCTCTCCCTATAATGTTTCTTTTTTAAGTGGATGTGGTATGCTGAATAATGAAACCCCAGATATGTCCATGTCCTAATCCCTGGAACTTGTGGATGTTACTATATATGGCAAAAGAAACTTGCATATGTGATTAAGTTAAGGATGTTGAGGTGGGGAGATTTTTTATGGGGTTATCTTTGGTGAACCCAAAGCAATCACACAGTCCTTATAAAAGGGATGCAGACATCAGAGTAAAAGAGAAGGATATGTTACCATGGAACCAGAGGTTGGAGTGACACACACTTCAAAGATGGAGGAAGGGGCCACAAACCAGAGAATATAGGCAGCTTCTAGAATCTGAAAAAAGCAAGAAAATGGATTATCCCCTAAAGCCTCCTAAAAAAGTCACTCTATCCTGCTGACATCTTGACTTGAGTTTCGGGAAACTACTTTCAGACTTCTCTACTACAGAACTATAAGAGCAAAACATGTGTGTTGTTTGAAGCCACAAAATTTTTGGTAAATTTGTTTAAAAGCAGCCACAGGAAAAGAGTGGAGTTTGTATCCAAAACTGTCTGAAATCTTGCATTAGAAATAACTGAGGTCTGAAGAGCCCGAATTACTTCTGTGATGAATATTATAGGCTCCATGTTCCTAGTCAACATATAGAAAAATACATCTTACATCCGGAAGGTTCCACATCGCATGTGATACTCTTTAACAGCTTTTAAAAAGGGAGGTTTAATTAACAAAGGACCACACTAGTGACATTAGACCTGCTTTACTTTTCTTGGCTATCCCTGATGTTCGTGACAGTCAGTATGTGAGGAAATTTTTCTCTTCTGATATCTTTGTCTTCATTCTCTGTTAAATGTCCTCCCTCCTCATTACAGGGGGTGTGGGGAGTCTCCTTTGGTTCTCTGAGAGTGAGATGTTTCAATGTCCCTTCCTAGCTGACGTCTTTCTTTGAGCCCTTCACATTTCTGTCATCCTTCTTTACATTCTTCAGTTTCAACGGAGGGAGCCTCTCATAATTTTTACTGCTGTTGCATTTCCTGGATGCTGCTTTTGTGAAGCGTCGGTTGTTTCTAGGTGGCAGAAGAAAGGTCTTTCACCAAGAGATCTGCTTCCTCAGATTTGCATGCCGTGGGGACTACATCTCTTCATCTTCTGGAAGTGTGGGATGGGAGTGTGCAGAAACTCTCCATCTCCCTTGGAACTTCACCCCCACAGCATCCAGAACATCTCTCACATTTACAGAGGAGAATTGCTGCTTTTAGAAAAACAATCTCCCTTATGCTTGCCCTTTGCAAATTGTCATGGGCTTACGTACATCTACTGATTTATCCTAAATTCTCACATTTGTTGTTTATTTTGTTTTATTTTTGTTTTAGAGGTCTCACAAAACACTGTTTGGATGCATTCACTGAAACTTTGATCAGTTGAAATCTCCAAATCTATTTCCTATGAATTAATGATGAGCCTGGATATTTTCTACCTTATAGCCATTTAAATTTTGAGCCCAAATTAAATACTGTGTGTTTTTCGCTGAAGTGGGTCTGGTCCATCATTCTAGCTTATCATACTATTAATAATGACAGTAATTTATTGAGTATCTACTTTGTGTCAAGCACTGTTTGATGTTTAAAGTATTAAATTACTACTAATAATGGTTAATAAATTATATTGTTAGGATAATAAATTTATTAAGATAACAAGAATTTTATTTTTAAATGTGTTACTTTTATTTTTCCCAACTTACTTTTTTCTCCCTTATTTGGATAGCATCCATTCTACGTACTTCTCTAAGTCCTGTAAATATGTTGGACAACTAATGATGAACGAAAGGTTCTGTGTCCATCATTAACATTATTACTTCAGATGACTTTCCAAAACTTGTGTCTGTTTGTCTATAAAGGCCTTAAAAGATAGAAATCTGAGACCTGAGAGTTATTTTCAGTATATCTATAAATGAATATTTTGGGAAAGATTAAGTTTATGTTGAATTATTAATCAGCTGTCTTTGGGAATGGCAATTTTAGCAACTTTGAACCTAACTAATAATTGAGCTCACATAGATTTATTTTATCAGTGAATGCATTATAAGAATCTTAGTAAAAAGCTTTGCTGAAATTAATATTTACTTATGCTGTATTCTAATCCTCCCGACAATCACCTGGGGAAGATACATCACTAACTCTTTTTTATAGGATGGTGTACTCATTTCCTAGGGCTGTCATAAAAAATGACCACAAACTAGGTGGCTGAAGACAACAGAAATTTATTCTTTCACAGTTCTGGAGAACAGAATTCTCACATCAAGCTGTCAGCAGGAGTGGTTCCTTCTTGAGGGCTTAGAGAGAGAATTTCAAGCTTGCCTCCTAGCACGATTCTAATCTCTGCTTTCTTCATCACATTGAGTTCTTTCTCTGTCCATGTTCTCTGTGTCTCTTCCCCTCTTTCTGTAACATCAGTTATATTGAATTAAGGGCCCACCCTACTCTAATATAACTTCATCTTAATGTGCACCTTAATTACATTTGCAAAGACCCTTATTTCCAAATAAGGTCATATTTACAGGTACTAGGAGTTAGGGCTTATTGTAGCAGTGAGGAGGTGGGGGGGACATAGTTTAACTATGGGAAAAGGAAAAATCACTAAAGTAAGAGGAAGCACACATTCAGAATATGAACTATGGACTTTTGTCTTCATGCAATACTCTCTTGACTCCAGCTCCCTATCTCCTAGTGAATTCCACTTTATTTTTCATGAATTCATAGACGAGCTGTTTAATAATCAATATGCTTTAGAATTTCATGAGGCCTAAAAATCAAGCTACTAGCTCTTGGTTTTAAAAATCTATCTTTTCCTATTTTTAATAAGTTTTTCTTATTAACTTTGGTTCCTCAAACACTTTTCTTGTTTCCAAGCTCACATAATTAGTCTGGGCCTAGACATTTTAATTTATTTAGATTGGTTTGCTGATCCCTTATTACCTACATTCTTCTATTGGGCTTCAATTTCATTTTAATGGTTGTTTTATATATTCTAGTTTAAAACATAATTTAGAACTGTGTGGTTCTTTTTTTCTATACATATATCCATTGCTCCTGGGCTACAGTTTGTCATAGAAAACATTAGTCTCTTTCTAGAAACATCTTCCCTTTCCAGTTCCTCTACTGTTTGCTAGTAGAAGGTTGACAATTCAATATTGGGCACCAATTGTCATGTGTACAGCTATAATTAATCAGTTAGCCAAACAACCAATTAATAATTTTGGAGTTTGTATTGTGTGCCAGAGACTGTACTAGTTCTGATGATATAAGAAATAACATATAATAAATTTTACCCTGAGGAGCTTATATTCTAGTTGAGGGGAGGGAATAGTAAACAGGAAATTAGCATGTGCTAATTGCTATGAAAATATTTTAACAGAGGTGTTGCCTTTATACAAGTGGAACATCTTACCCTACTTTGAAATAATTGTTAGTACCATACTTTTGTAATCAGTTATTTGCTCTCAAGTAGTGTTCCCTTATTATTCCATATATTGTCTATCTGCCTTTTGGAGACACACGCTCCTATTGTATGTCCTGTTGTGTATAAGATGCAACTTATCACATTGAACATCCGACGTATGTTTTTGCCTTATAATAATGTACAATGTATGAATCAAATAAGAACAGTATTATTAAAGTTAAAAAACAGTAACTTCTCTCTCTTTTTTTTTCTTTTCAGAGTCCTATCAATGATTTAGTTCCCTAGAGAAAATCAGAAAATAAAAGGTTGGTATGATATCTTATAAATGCTAAAACCAGAGGTTATCTAATAGAGTTATTTAAAAATATAACTTACTGCATTAATTCTGAATTCCTTGGGTGTTGGGTCTGTTTATTCCAGTTACTTCACATTACTGTTATTACGTAATGTCTTACCTAATATGGGAGTTTTTAGGGCCCAGAAAGAAAACGATGTTTTCCCAGATACTCTGAATGAGAATTTGGATGACCATTAGCAAGACATTTAGGTCACCTAGCAGCTTTCTTGTTTTACTTTCGGTCCCTTTTAAGAGGTTACTGCCAGGGCAGCACTGTTGTTCAGTCTGCCATAGCTCAAGCCAGAAATTGAGTGTGGGAAATGCGGTATCTATTGTGGTCTGTTTTTCTCTGTGACAGTTGTTCCTATTTTGTGTTTGTTTCTCATTTAATGAGGATACAACTTTCATCTGGGTAGATGTACGGGTCACTTGTTAGTGCACTTAAATACACTAAGGCACTCCACCAGCTGGAAATTGTGAGTTGTAGTTGAATTATTTTTGCACAGCGAATGGTTTTCCTTTTGACATATTTTAATATACTTGCACACTGAGAGCAAGAGTGGGTGAACAGAAAACAGACTGTTTTATTAACCCAGCAGTCACCTTTGAGGTTTGTACATGTCCACTTTTTTTCTTGCCTTTGTACATAATCCCAAGAGACTGGTACCTGGCTTTGCTCAGAATAACAAAGTCAGGCACAAATCTCCAAACACAATTGTTAGCTGAATGCCAACTGTTTCTTCTCATCTTTTTTTTTTTAAAGTTGAACATTAAGAATTACCTCTTTATGGGTGAACCATAACCATTAAAGAATGAGTTTGTTTTCTATTTCATCATTATAAAATATCATTTACTAAATCATTTACTAAATTTATTTTATAATATGTAGTCTCAGGTGATAAAATATTATTTTGTATGTGTTTTGCAGTGCTCCTTTTTTCCAAATCCACTAATAGTGAGAAGAAAAGAAGAGAAATATGTTACAAGCTTTAACTGGACTTCAATTTCAGCTGAAAGAACAATTAGGAGAAAAGGAGAGAAGATTTCATATCAGCCAGGAAATCAGTGCCCAGAGAACAGAGTTCCACATGCAGTTTTCATACAAACCAATGTTGCATAGACTTGTCCCAGCAAGACCACAAATTTATTCAAGTCAATTACCATTCTTTACCAAGGTAGGTATCTGTATACATATATAGCCATAATTTCTAAGTAAGCATGGTAACTACCTCTGAAAATCTGTACATTTTAATTGTACTCGAAAAACTGAAGAAAACAAAGAATAAAAATCCAGGGCTTCCTCCTAATTCTCAGTAAATAGCTACAATTTACAGTAACTGACCCATTTAACAGCATGGATATATTAATGCAACAAAGCACCCAAAGTACATAGTTTTTCCTTTCCTGTTATTATCATTATCATCTACATCATTGTCATGATACTACTACTACTTGATAGTTTGGAGCACTTTATACTTTACAAGGAAGTTTTATATCATTTCATTTGGCTATTTGAATCAATCATTGTAGTATGCCATAATGAAGATTATTAATAGAGATAAAATTTTTAAAAACACTCCAAGACTTTTAAGGCACAGAGAAGTGGTGTAGTGTGTAGGAAGGACTGTTTTTTAAAGTTAGAATTCTGAGTCTGCATTGCTGGCTGTCTGATAGTGGGCCTTATAAAGCATTGCTTTGTTGACTTATTCAATGTGAAAGATAATAGTTATGCCAAAAGCTGGTTATGAAGTTTGACTGAAGATTGTGTTTTGTAGAGGATCTATCACAGTGTGTATAGGGTGAAAATGCATTGAGATGGAATTTTTGTCCTGGGGTAGGAAGTTAGTGTAGGTAACTTTGAAAGCAAACACTATGAGGACATAATCCTATATCAAGGATTATTCAAGGTAGCACATCTAGTAAGTGGCAGGAGCAAGATTGGAACCCATGTCTCATACTCTCAGTGTACATCTGAAATTGAGTCTAATTTTAACACTCTATTTTGAGCACCTGCTTTTGACCAAGTTATTGAGCTACATTTTAAAGGTACAGATATGAAAAAAGAGGCCTTGCTACGAGGGTTTTATAGTGCGGAATAAAATAAATTCAATGAAGGAAAAGCTTTGCACCATTGGTGTGGTGTATAGTATCATACATGGTTTTGGTGATGTCAAGGAAGGCTTTGTTATTATGGAGACATTTGAATTGGGCCTACAAGTATTGCCACCTCCATTTTCAGGAAGCAGCTATATCAATAATACTTGCTTTATTTTTCATATTACAATTTTTCTTGAAAATAAGACTATTTCATTGACCTTGAGTATACTTTCAATAACAATGCTTATTTATTGTAAGTTGAACTTTCAAATACCATTGCTTCTTAAAATAATCAGTATGTTCTGTTTATAATTATTTCTAACTTCATTACATTTTTCTTTTTAGTGCTTGCAGTTTTTTTTTTTTTTTTTTTTTTTTGGTCCTCAAAAATATTTAAGCCAGTAGGGTTTTAATGAAAAGTTGTAGAAGATTCTGAGTTCTATAATCCTTGTTTTCTTTGGGTCTTCCTCATCATTATCCTCACAACCTCATGATCAAAACAACACATTTTTAGCACTTCGTAAGCAAGTGCTATGGGACAGGCATCATGCAAATCACTTTACATATAGTATTCTAATTCTTCAATAATCTAGTTCAGTAGCTGGAAACCCCATTTGCAGATTTTGAACTGAGGTTCAGCGATTTTAAGAAATAATGTCAAAATTGCATGACTAGCACCAGCATTACTGTTTTCTGACTATGACCTAGCGGTTCTTATTTGTCTGCTTTGTTGGGTTCCGCTACTTTCTCACTAGCTTTATTATTGAAAACGCGGATGATTCTTAGTAAGAGTAACCCAGTATGAAGTAGATGAAGCCACAGAGTGAATTTGCTGGCTGCTATTTCCAGGAAAGAGAGCTAATATCAGGGGTGACTAGAGCCAGAACTTGAAATATCACGAGGAACAGCTCTTTGTCTCATCTGTGCTTCTCTCTGCATATTGTCTTTGTTCTCAGACTAGCTCCTCCTTGCAGCAAACAGTATAGGCTTCAGTCCCTCCAGGCTCACATCCTCACAGCTTGCCATCAAGAAAAATGAGTAATGTTATTCAGCTCCAGTGTGAATGAACTATTCTAGGGAACATTTGCTGGGTCACATGTCTAGCCCTTGGCCTGGTCATTATGACCAAGATGGTAAGTGCTCATTTTTTTAAAAAGTCAGGTATTTGCTTTGATGGCTGCAGGGAGAGAGGCAAGGGATTGTCTGTTATTAGAATTGGGAGGCAAAAGGGGTTGTACAGACATGGCCTCCAAGTAATTGCATGAGCCAGGCAGTTATCTCAATTTGTGGCTATTAACACAGGTCATTATGATGCCTGCTCTTATTGTCTTAGTTAAGTCTTCACCATTTAACACCCTAGGTGATTAGATCTCTTCAATCACATCTGCAGGATGGAGAGCTTTGAACTCATATTGTCCATTAAGGTAATTCTGTCAATTTTGTTTTGAACAGTTAAAGTTGGTTTGACCCAAATATAGTCTCTAAATCTTAAACATTTAAAAAATCTAAGGTAGGAAATCCTGTTTCTGATGGGGAACAGGATCAGCCTATGCAATAAAAAGAAAAGTTAACACGTGATGAACAGACTTCAGACTCTGCAAAAGTGATATGTAGACAGACACCCTGGGTGCATTTGGTCAACCTTGCCTTTGGTTAGCATGTGCCAACATTTCAGAGTTTGTTCAAAACTGTGCGATGTGAGAAGAATTACATTTCTGGCCTCAAAAAGCTGAGTTTTTTTTTTTGTTTTTTTTTGTCTTCAGTGACTTTATGAAGGTATTGCCCACTTTGAAACTGTCTGAAGTTGGCCGGGCATGGTGGCTCATGCCTGCAATCCCAGCACTTTGGGAGGCCGAGACGAGTGGACATAAGGACTTGAGGTCGGACATTGGAGACCAGTCTGGCCAAAACCCCATCTCTACTAAAAAAATTATAAAAATTAGCTGGGTGTAGTGGCATGTGCCTGTAGTCCCAGCTACTTGGGAGGCTGAGGCAGGATAATCGCTTGAACCTGGGAGGTGGAGGCTGCAGCGAGCCAAGATTGTGCCACTGCACTCCAGCCTGGGTGTCAGGAAAACTCTGTTTCAAAAAAGCAAAAAAAACAAAAAACAAAAAAGCTATGTGAAGTCATCAGTCAGCTCACACTTTGACTCAGTGTTGAGGCACATTGCTGGAAAGATTCTAAGCCTTAGAGACTTACACTGTGATACGTGTCTTTGCAATGCTGTGAGACTTCTTATTGACACCTTGTCATGTGTTTCAACAAATATTTATTAAATTATTTTAAAGAGTGAAATTAGAGTGTTTTTGGAGTATTTAAAATAAGAGGTATTCTTTAATCAATAGGACACGGTTTCTAAACAACATCATATGTCAGCTCTGTGTTGAATGTGAATAGAGATACTCTATGTGGGAAGCTCTACCTTCCTGGAATGCTTACTTTAATTTTGTCGATATGGGTAGAGAGGTGGAAAATTATGAGAAAAATGTAGCTTTTTTCTTTTCTACAACATCTTGAATTCCACACCACTCTATCAACATGTACATCTTACTTGGGGATGGAAGGTGGAAAGAGATGGGAAAAAGGAGCTTGCTAATTGGGGAGAGGATATTAGGATGAAAATGTAACTTCCCAGTTAAATGTCTCCAAGCCTTTTTGTGTAAAGTGGTTACTTTAAGGTTAAATCTGTCTCTTTTTGGCAAACACTCAGACTTTCACGGATGTGAAGCAAAGCTTTCATGTGCTTATGTCCTCTCACCTGGATGGCTACCTCCAAGATGCTTCTTTCTCTGCCTGCCACTGGCCTTCCTGCTGGCTTGCATTGCTGAGTCTGTGGCTAACAGGATTCATAGCATGTTTTCCTGGCAACATCAACACCAGCGGTCAATGCCAACAGATCTGGAGTCTCAAACACAGAGCCCAGGCTAGACTCTTTTGGATGCTGCCCCTTATCCACTGGGAGCCTGCAGGGATGTTTAGTCACCATTTTTGACATACTAAAGTGCTTCAACACTAAGGTGCTTCTCCTGTGTATTTTTCTTTTCTCTGTTGGACTGCATTGAATTTGAAGAGGTCCCTAGGTAGGGGCAGTGGCATACTTGAATGTGTAGCTCAGAGAAAGGCTATAAACTGGAGAAAAATATTTGTAGGTTATTAACATTTACATTTATTGAAACAGTGATAGTGGATACATTGGAGCTTCTGTCCTTTTGCAAACTTTCCATCGCATATGTACTAGTGGTTTTGTGCCAGAATAGGGGATCAGGACCCTCATATCTGCCTCCCAGTCTCTGTTTGTCCTCTTTCTATAATTTTTTTTGGAGAAAACATACGATATCTTGGTCTGCTGGAAACTTCTTACATCTTCCTTTTTCCAGCATTGGCATTCATCCTTCCTTTTGTCTGGGGCCATAGGGCTGGAGGGCTGCAGGGAATTCAGGGAGTTGGGATTCAAAATATAAAAAATACCAAGAGATGTATATAGAGGATATTAATCCAGACACAGAGGTAAAACTTATGGAACACGAGGAGGAAAAAATATTCAATCACAACCTCAGTAGCTAAGTCTTCGATGTTTAGATCTCATTTTCTAGTTGTGCTTTGGGTGTTTTAAATTTGTTAAATAACCTGTAGGATTTGGTCATCTCCTCCAGATATAAATCTCATTTACATTTATGCTGAACACCCTTTTGAAGTCATATATTTCAAAGACCTTTTAAAACCTTAGTTTTTTTTTTTTTTTTTTTTTTTTTTGTGAAACTCAGGCTTAAAAAATTATGTCAAGTGGCCTGTACATTATACTTTACATACTTTAAGTCCCTCTGCCTATAGAGTTGATAAAAGGGATAGAAATTAGAGAAACTGAAAAGCTGAAAAAGTAAAAACAACTGTGCATTGTCTGTAAAAATATTTTTCAAATAAGAATGAAGACATTTTCCCCCAGAGTTTCCTTTTGTTATAAATGTGAGGAATGCATGGTTCAGACTTGAGCAAATGTATCTCGCATTCTCTGATAATGAGTACTGGATGAACTGAAATAGTAGCCATGCTTATGCTAAGTTTGTAAGCATTTTGATCAACACCATAATCAAGAAGCTTAAAGAAGTCATATAATGCCCATTGTGTTGTCTGAATAACATATATTATACAGCTGAGACTCAGCATCTAATACCCTGTGAAACAGCTTGATAGCCCAAGAGCTTACTAATGGAGGAAAATGGCTCACTGAAGCCGAGGGAAATTAGAGTGGGAGTCACCTGTTCTCTTAGAGTCCTCAAGTAGAAGGCAGTATGGCACTGTGGTTCTTATTAATCAATACCTACATCTCTGAGTCTGTCTTGATTTTAGGTAATAAAGCAGAGAGAATCAGACAACCTTTGGGTAATAAATTGCAGGATCTGCAGAAGTTAGAATATTAATGTTCTCCTTTTTCTTCACTATTATTGACCTGTAATTTTAGTGTAATTTCCTTTTACTTATCTTGAAACATAGAAAATTGGTCACCTTTAACTTCATAATCTTCCTCTGTAAATGTAAAGACTGTTGTCCATTTTCAAATTTTTCTTGTATGTCTCCTTTTCTGAAGGCTTTTAGGAGTTTATCATAACTAGTAGCGACCTCTTTAAATTTCCCATAGTTATTTGAAAATGCATCATGACATTGATCAAAAATATTTCTTTAGATTTTTATTTATTTATTTATTTATTTATTTATTTATTTATTTATTTTTTATTATACTTTAAGTTCTAGGGTACATGTGCATAACGTGCAGGTTTGTTACATATGTATACTTATGCCATGTTGGTGTGCTGCACCCATCAAAATAATATATACTCAACAAATAACTTTGTTTTGCTAATTTTTAGTGGCAAACTGCTCTCCTCATTTTCAATTATCTTTTAAATATGCATGTCCGGAGACACAGATGCTAATTATTTCTAGTAGCTGCCACTGAATGAATAATGGTGTCTCTACGTGTTAACTGACCCTGTGGCTAAAATTTCAGATATAGATAATTGACAAAAACAGAAATAATATACATTTCTATTCAACATTACATTTTAATATTGATATTTAACTATAGAAACTAAGAGATTCAGTTCAAAATATAAGGAAATATCATGTCTTGGTTATTCGTTAATTATTATTTATGCTCACTAGATTCAACAGCTACCCATCATTCCTGCTGTCCTTTCAGCTTTCTAGAGTTTAAGTTCAAGTCATTGTCTTTCTACAACTTTTTTGAGACTTGTCCATTCTGACTACTCTGAATCCTGTGTAAGCAGCAGCTTTGGCAGAATCACTTTTCATCTTCTAGTGCTCTTATCAGAGAGAAGAGAAACTTTCCCCTTTCTGGTGTCTTGGTTGGCTCTGAGTGATCACAGCTTCCCTGCTTTTGTCTTTATGGAGACCTATTCCCATTTCTGGCTCTGCTTCCCCAGGGCTCCAGATGTTCCCTCAGGCTTTCCTTTGCTTGTCTTACTTCCGGCTTCTCCCTGAAAATGTTCTGCCAGTTCCAGGCAATCATTATTACCATTGCTGTCTTATTTTCTACACAACCTTTAAAAGTCTCTGAAAGCACCGCACTATTATCTTAGGGTTTTTGTTGTTGTTTTTGTTTCTTGGTTAATTGTTTGACTCATTCACTGAAAATATAACTGCATGAGAGAAGGGACCCTGCCTGTCTTATTGATAGATGCAGCTCCGGAAACTAGGGCACAGTAGGTGCTTACCAAATATTTGGTTTTCCTTAAAACCGTTTTTGCATTTCTTTGTTTTTGACTTTTCATACTATCACAGGCAAATTTATCCACGAACACTGCTTTGATACATGTAAATGTTAATAACCTACAAATATTTGTCTCATTTATAGCCCTCCTCTGAGCTACACATCCAAGTATCCATCTTCTTCTACCTAGATGCCACTTCAAATTCAGTAATTAGACCCAAACTAAATTAATAAGCTAGTTTCTCCATATGCCGCCACAAGCACAAATGAAATGAAAAACTTGCTTATTCTTATGTGTTGTGTACTTCATAACTGGAATGCTTATTCATACACTTAGTCAAGCCTTAAAATTGGGGTCATCCTTTCATTCTCTCTCCTTCATCCCTGTTATTGCCAAATCCTGTTGAATCTGCCTTGTGAAGAGTTCTCAAATCTATCCTCCTTCCTTTATTGTGGCTGCTACCACCCTAATCAAGGTCATCATTATTTGTCATCATTATTTCTGTATTCTTACAATATTCCACATTGGTGTCCTTGGGTCCAGTCTTGTTCCTATTCAGTCTTTCTCTACCACATATCCTCAGAGATTAGTCACCATCTAAATGTGACCATGATACCCCTTTCCTAAACAAACACACCAACGAAAGTTCTTCAGTGGCTTCTCATTTTCTTTCAGATAAAGTCCAACTCCTAAGTCTGCTGAAATGGGGTGGTGTATCCTTAACCCTCCCACTGAACTTTTTTGCTTTGAGTACTGGGAAGAGTAAATAAATTATATGGTTGATTCTTAGGTAATTTCTCCCACATTATACTTTTCTAAGCTAGACTATAGCTAGAAGCCAGATAGAAAAATTTGAGGTTATACTCTCCATAAGAACCTTGTATCCTGTTTTTCTATATTAATAATTAAGGGTGGATTATTAAACTTTGAAAACAGAGAAGCATGTGATAGGACTAATATCTTATGATAAAAATTAAATAATTTCTCCAATGTTCCTTAAGATTAAAAGACCATAGAAAAGGACACTAGTAAGCAATGGTTAGAGTTTTCCATGACAGTCGTCTTTGAACCAGCTCCAACATATGAACAAATGTTCAGTTGAATCACAGTTTTCAGACATTACTGAATGGCAAAATTATTTTTGTCTAGAAAACTTTCAGTTATTACTTGCATCCCATTTCAGACATAAAAATGTATCAATAATACCCTCAAGCATTTTCTAATTTTGAGATATAACTTAATGCCTTTTAATAATTTACAATGCTTTCATTATTGCCCCCCCTGCCCCAACTGCCCCCAAGGTCTTTTCTGCAATCAATGTATTTTAAAAGTAAAAATTTCTTTGCTGGTTCCTGTGAACAAGAACACCCCTTTTCTTTTTCCAACTAATTATTTAAATAGCTAGTCAGGTTTACTATCGGGGCAAGTAGTTTGAATATTTTTAAAACTTTAATCCACAGATTGTGTAAAGCGTCAAAGTAACATATATGTTAAACTTATTTAAAGTTGTTACTTTCTGAATCTACCTTCATCTTCTTTTCTTCCATTACAGTAGGAGCATATTGCAATTCCCTTCTCTTTCTTCACTGTTATTAACTTTTCCCCTTTTATCAGAAAAAGGATCTTGCTTTCTTTGATTCTCTTATTGATATTTTAAAAGGACTTTTTTTCCTCTCTTGCTGTCTCTCTCAGGCAAGTCCCATCTCAATTGTCCTTTGTCATTCATTGTCAGTCTTTGTGTCCATCCTCTTATCCCAACCTAGTTTTTTCCTTTTTCTTTTTTTTGGGGGTGGGGGCATGAAAGTGGGAGACATTGGTGTTGGGAGTCTCCTATCAGTGTCAGGGCTTAAGAAAAACGCAATCATTTTCAAATGTGAATTGCAGTTTATACCAAAAAGGCAATGTTTCTTTGTTTCAATAAATTGGAGCCTCCTGCAACTCATACTCATTTAAAGAAATTTTAAAATAGAACTTCTAAATAACTAATAGCTGGAAAATCCTGATTTGGGGCTTTAGTCACTAAAGATAAGAAAAAAAACCACATTTGCTTCCGCCCTCCCATCTGGCTTTTACACATGCATTTCAGGCTCAGTATGCTCTTGCTCTTTCTTTTATCTATGCCCATCTGCTTGTATGGTGTGTTCTCACCCTAACATATTTTCAGACCCTTGCCATAGGGCAGAAGTGCCAAGCAATTATTTGTTGAGATAGATAGCCCACATAATACTGTAAGTGACATCTGTTCTGTAGAAAATCCCTCCCTTGTGGCGGCAGTGTCATATTGGCAGCTCATAGGAATATTGGAATTGACATAGAGGGACAATGGAATGTTTCATCTTATCCTGAATTCTCACTCAGAATGCATCCAGTACCAGATGCTTTAGAGAACCAAGTAACCCCCTGACTCTTTCTCTTGTTCGCTCTACACCTATGGTAATTGGCAATACTACACTATGGGGAAAATTTCTTCCTGACCCCAGCTGGTAACCAAATTATGCCCTAAAGCATGAAGATTGGCATACTTTAAGGTTTATTGCAGTTGAGATGCTGAAAAATGGGATGTTTTTCATGTTAATGTGCTTACTAGATTGTTTGACCTAGATAATAGCTTGAATAGTAAATTTCACAAATTACTCTTAATAATGTTATTTGGCAAAATTACAATGACAGACGAACATTTTAAACTTTTAAGAGTGCTGATCTCCATGTATGTTTGGCAATTGGATCTTCTCTTTTAGGATATTTTCAAATAGATGTTAAGAAAAATAGACCACAGTCTATAGTGGTTTAAGGCTTGGTTCTTTGTATAAAGGTATATTTAGTAAAATGTATTAATTGCTTCTGGGTAAACCCTGAATTTATTAACTTTTAGCCATTTGATATTATAAAGGCAGGCAGAAATTGGAGCTATAGTCAGTATTGATAAATTAAAAATACAATATACAAATTAAGTTCTGTATAAATTCAATTTCCCATACCATCTACATTGACACTGTTTATCTCTTCCAAAACACTCAGAACATCATAAACACTTCAGATTTTAAAAAAGTTACAATAATTATGAGCTTTTAAAATAAAGGTTGAAAGCACTCAACTACTCAATTGGACTAACCCATTTATTTAGGCTTATATTTAAGTAAAATGTAAACATTTAGTAATAATATGCTATATTAGTTATGCATTGTTGCAATACCAACTACTATGAAAATCAGTGACCTAAAACAACTGTATTACCTCTTCGTGATTCTCTGGGTTAGCAATATGGGCTAGGTTCATTTGCTTGCTTCCATTATGCATCTCGTTGGGTGAGTGTCCTGGAGATTGACGTTCTTTTTATTTATTTATTTATTTATTGTATTTTTTATTATACTTTAAGTTCTAGGGTACATGTGCACAACGTGCAGGTTTGTTACATGTGTATACATGTGCTGTGTTGGTGTACTGCACCCATTAACTCGTCATTTACATTAGGTATATCTCCTAATGCTATCCCTCCCCCAACAGGCCCCAGTGTGTGATGTTCCCCTTCCTGTGTCCAAGTGTTTTCATTGTTCAATTCCCATCTATGAGTGAGAACATGTGGTGTTTGGTTTTCTGTTCTTGTGATAGTTTGCTCAGAATGATGGTTTCCAGCTGCATCCATGTCTGTACAAAGGACATGAACTCATCCTTTTTTATGGCTGCATAGTATTCCATGGTGTATATGTACCACATTTTCTTAATCCAGTCTATCATTGATGGACATTTGGGTTGGTGCCAAGTCTTTGCTATTGTGAATAATGCCGCAATAAACATATGCGTGTGCGTCTTTATAGCAGCATGGTTTATAATCCCTTGGGTATATGCCCAGTAATGGGATGACTGGGTCAAATGGTATTTCTAGTTCTAGATCCTTGAGGAATCGGCACACTGTCTTCCACAATGGTTGAACTAGTTTACAGTCCCACCAACAGTCTAAAAGTGTTCCTATTTCTCCACATCCTCTCCAGCACCTGTTGTTTCCTGACTTTTTAATGACTGCCTTTCTAACTGGTGTGAGATGGTATCTCATTGTGGTTTTGATTCGCATTTCTCTGATGGCGAGTGATGATGAGCATTTTTTCATGTGTCTGTTGGCTGTATGAATGTCTTCTTTTGAGAAGTGTCTGTTCATATCCTTTGCCCAATTTTTGATGGGGTTGTTTGTTTCTTTCTTGTAAATTTGTTTGAGTTCTTTGTAGATTCTGGATATTAGCCCTTTGTCAGATGAGTAGATTGCAAAAATTTTCTCCCATTCTGTAGGTTGCCTATTCACTCTGATGGTAGTTTCTTTTGCTGTGCAGAAGCTCTTTAGTTTAATTAGATCCCATTTGTCAATTTCGGCTTCTGTTGCCATTGCTTTTGGTGTTTTAGACATGAAGTGCTTGCCCATGCCTATGTCCTGAATGGTATTGCCTAGGTTTTCTTCTAGGGTTTTTATAGTTTTAGGTCTAACATTTAAGTCTTTAATCCATCTTGAATTAATTTTTGTATAAGGTGTAAAGAAGGGATGCAGTTTCAGCTTTCTACATATAGCTAGCCAGTTTTCCCAGCACCATTTATTAAATAAGGAATCCTTTCCCCATTTCTTGTTTTTGTCAGGTTTGTCAAATATCGGATGGTTGTAGATATGTGGTATTCTTTCTGAAGGCTCTGTTCTGTTCCATTGTTCTATATCTCTGTTTTGGTACCAGTACCATGCTCTTTTGGTTTTACTGTAGTCTTGTAGTATAGTTTAAAGTCAAGTAGCATGATGCCTCCAGCTTTGTTCTTTTGGCTTAGGATTGCTTGGCAATGCAGGCTCTTTTTTGGTTCCATATGAACTTTAAAGTAGTCTTTTTCCAATTCTGTGAAGAAAGTCATTGGTAGCTTAATGGGGATGGCATTGAATCTATAAATTACCTTGGGCAGATGGCCATTTTCATGATACTAATTCTTCCTATCCATGAGCATGGAATGTTCTTCCATTTGTTTGTGTCCTCTTTTATTTCATTGAGCAGTGGTTTGTAGTTCTCCTTGAAGAGGTCCTTCACATCCCTTGTAAGTTGGATTCCTAGGTATTTTATTCTCTTTGAAACTATTGTGAATGGGAGTTCACGCATGATTTGGTTCTCTGTTTGTCTGTTATTGGTGTATAAGAATGCTTGTGATTTTTGCACATTGATTTTGTATCCTGAGACTTTGCTGAAGTTGCTTATCAGCTTAAGGAGATTTTGGACTGAGACGATGGGGTTTTCTAAATATACAATCATGACAGCCTCACTCAAAATTCTTGTTTGAGACTGACTGATGGCTGTTGGCTGAGCCATGTGTCTCTAGCAGTATGGTTTGGCTTCTTCATATGTGGATCTAAACGCAGGAAAAAAGGGGACTGGTCCTAATGTGGAAAGCATTTTAAACTTCAACTTGCATGTTGCCCCTTCAGCCAAATCATCACCTTGGGAGAGTCACCTTGGGAGTCACCTTGGGAGAAGACTGCATAATGGAGTGGATAGAGGGAGGTGTAATTCACTGGGTTCTCTCACTGTAAAAATCTACCACATATTGCTATTCGGGATTGCCAGTTAGCAGAACCTTACTTTCCTAATTATTTAACCCCAGTACACTCATTACTAGAATCTTGTGCTAAATCCTGTAAATCTGCAAGAGAAGAGAACTGTGTAAAAAACGTGAAGATCAGTGAAACAAATTCCTTACTTGATCAGTTTTTCTCTCTGCATATTTTTGATACCGGTTCTTTCTAGGACATGTGGTTTGCCAATATTTATTCCCCAGTCTATCTTTTCATCCATTTAACAAGATCTTTCACAGAGAAAAAAATTTAATTTTGGTAAAGTCCAATTTAATGAATATTTGTTTTATGGATTGTGCTTTTGGTATCATGTGTAAGAACTGTTTTTATACATTGCTAGATTCAATTTGCCAATATTTTGTTGAAGACTTTTGCACCTAAATCTATGAAAGATATTGATGTGAAATTTTCCCTCCCTCCCTCCCTCCCTCCCTCCCTCCCTCCCTCCCTCCCTTCCTTCCTCCCTCCCTCCCTCCCTTCCTTCCTTCCTTTCTATTTCTTTCTTCTTTTCTTTCTTCCTTTTGTTGTTTTTGTCTGGTTTTGGTATCAAGGTGATGCTGATCTCATAACATAAGTTAGGAAATACTATATTTTCTGAAAGAGATTCCATATAATTGGTGCCAATTCTTAGTTAATGTTTGGTCATCTGGGCCTAAAGATTAATTTATTGTAGTTTTCAAATTACGTGTTCAGTTACTTTAATGGTTATAGGGTATTTAAATCGCCAATTAAAATTGTGGATTTGTCTATTTTTCTTTCAGTTTTCTCAGTTTTCCTTCTATATATGTTCATGAACTGCTGTTTGGTGCGTGTACAGTAGGATGACTAGGTGTTCTTGGTGGATTCACTCTTTCACTATTATGTAATAGTCTTCTATGTTTCTGCTTAAGTATTTTTGCTCAGAAGTCTATTTTATGTGATATTAATATAGAAACTCTTGGTATTTAAAAGTTAATGCTTGTGGCTGGGTGCAGTGGCTCATGCCTGTAACCCCAGTACTTTGGGAGGCCAAGACCAGTCTGGGCAACACAGTGAAACCCCATCTCTACTAAAATAGAAAAAATTAGCTGGGCATGGTGGTGCATGCCTGTAGTCCTAGATACTCGGGAGACTGAGGCAGGAGAATCGCTTGCACCAGGAAGAGGGAGGTTGCAGTGAGCTGAGATAGTGACACTGCACTCCAGCCTAGGAGACAGAGTGAGACTCTGTCTCAAAAAAAAAAAGAAAAAAAAAAGTTAATGTTTGCATAGTATATCTTTTTCTATCCACTCAATTTTCTTATATTATCATGTTTTTTAGCAAGTTTCTTATAATTTTGGTCATGTTTTTATCCATCTTGCTAATCTCTATCTTTTGATTGACATGTTTAGAACAGTTACAATTAATGTAACTATTGATATGTGAAGGGTTAAGTCTGTCAGTTTATTTATTTATTGTTTGTTTGTTTGTTTACTCTATTTCTCATTGTTTGATTTCCCTTTTTTGTCCTTACTGTAGATAATTTAAACATTTTTCAGGGTTCCATTTTGATTTATTTACACTATTTTGAGTACATATCATTGGATGGTTTTGTTTTGTTTTTTAGTGGTTGCTCTGGGTATTGCAGTAAAATAATCTTCCCTTATTCACAGTTTTGTTTGTGCTGTTTTTGACTATCCATGGTTAACCACGGTTTAAAAATATCAAATACAAAATTCCAGAAATAATTCATAAGTTTTGAATTGTGCTCCATTCTGAGGAGTGTGATGAGATTACACACCTTCCTTCTCTGTCCCCTGTGGAAAATGAATCATCTCTTGTCCTGCATCGCCACACTATGTAAGCTACTTCCTGTTAGTTACTTAGTAGCCATTTTTGTTATCAGATTAACCTTTGCTGTCTCACACTGCTTGTGTCCAAGTCATCCTTATTTTACTTAATAATGGCCCAAAAGTGCAAGAATATTGATGTTTGCATAGTGTTATAATTGTTCTATTTTATTATGTTGTTAATATCTGACTGACGCTAATTTGTATATTAAACTTTATCATAGACATGTCTATAGAGGAGAAAACATAGTAAATATAGGGTTCAGTACTAATGCAGTTTCAGGCATCCACTGGGGATACTAGAACATATCCTCCCATGGATAAAGGAGGACTACTGTATACATATATCTATTGTCATGGTCTGCATACTTTATAGTCTCCCGTATTTACTTTGCTCTGCATGAAGTATAGAAAATTGAATTTTATTTACATTCTTTTACCCTGCCCACTTTCTTTTCTTTTCTTTTTTCTTTTCTTTTCTTCTTTCTTTCTCTTTCTTTTCTTTCTTTCTTTCCTTCCTTCCTTCCTTCCTTCCTTCCTTCCTTCCTTCCTTCCTTCCTTCCTTCCTTCCTTCTTTCCTTCTTTCCTTCTTTCCTTCTTTCCTTTCTTTGACAGACTCTCACTCTGTCACCAGGCTGGAGTGTAGTGGTGTGATCTTGGGTCACTGCAACCTCCAACTCCCTGGTTCGAACAATTCTCCTGTCTCAGCCTCCCGAGTAGTTGGGATTACAGGCACGTGGCACCACGCTCAGTTAATTTTTGTGTTTTTAGTAGAGATGGGGTTTCACCATGATGGTCAGGATGGTCTCGATCTCCTGACCTCGTGATCTGCCCACCTCAGCCTCCCAAAGTGCTGGGATTACAGGCGTGAGCCACTGCGCCCAGCCTTTTCGCCCACTTTCTATTTATAATATTGGTTTGTCTAAATAGTTTGAGCACACATCAGAAGGCATTATAATATTTGCTTAAACCATCAAACATGACTTCACAAACTCATGAAAAAAGAACTCTCAAAACTCAACAATAAGAAAGCAAACAACCCAGTTTAAAACAGACAAAATATCGGAACAGATACTTTATGAAAGAAGGTATACAGGTGGGAAAAAAAGGTACAGTAAAAAGACTCTCAGCATCATATGTCATGAAGAAGTTGCAAATTAATATGACAGTGAGATTCTACTATATACATATTAGAATGGCTAAAATCCAAAACAATGAAAATACCACATATTGGCAAGGATCCACCTGCTCCAAACTTCCTTTTTTCTTTTGTTTTATTTTTGGAGAGAGAAATACAGTTAATTTGGTCACCAAATGAAAAAGACATTTAGGACAGATTATACTCATTTAAAATATGAGACTATTTGACAAGTATGAAGGTAATAGCAATACAAAAGTGAAGCAACAGTCAGAGATTTTATAAAGAAACCACCTTTAAAAAGTTTATATCTCAGGAAGGCAAGACAAGTTGTTATAGGTGTGTGTGTGTGTATGTGTGTGTGTGAGGAGCGGGGAGTGTTGATGTTGGCTGAGCCCATAAGACAGTAGAAATCTTAGTTAAAGTATCTGGAGAAAAGTCCTGTAAGAGTTGTTGAAGAAGAAGGACTTAGTCAATAAAGGGAAATATAAAGTTATATTTAAGACATATTAAGTTCAAAATTGTAATGGAAAAGTCTACCACTACTAAGTAGTTAGTACTGGATTTAGATTAGACTTTAGAAGAGGAACCAATTCTAATGCATAGACTTGGCAGTTAGTTGCAGAGGCAATAGATGAAACCAAGACAAAGAAGGATAATAAGCAAAGGATAGAATCTTGGAATACACTCATGATTAGGAGGGAAGAGAGAAAGGGTTGAGAGTAGTGGATTAGAAAAAAAGTAGTGTAATATGATAAAGGGCAAAGCAAGAGATATTCAGGAAAGAGGAGCTCCTCCAGATGCAGTAGAAAAAAACAAAATAAAAGGAAATATAGAATCCCTAAAGGTCATTGAACTGAGGTGATCATGACTGACCTTTGAAAGTGTCATAGTTTCAAAAAGATTTAGGAACAGAAGCCAGATTACAACATATTAATGAGTGAGTTCAAAATATAAAAGGCTACTTTGGTAGTAAAAGGAGGAAAGGGGAACTGAGGATAGTTTTGGGGTACATCACAGTAAAGTCTTAGTGATAGGACCCTAGTCTACAGCATTTGTATTAGTCACATATATTGGATATTGCATATGAAGCTTGGAGTTTGGATATGTGTGTGTGTGTGTGTGTATGTCTGCATGTGTCCACATATGCATGCTAGCACATTTGCTACAATGTCACCTTTTCACTCATGCATGCCTGTACCCCTGAACACACACACTTTTGTTTTTGCAGTTAGTGTAGTTGCATAACTAGAAGTGATTTATATTTTCAATAAAACAGAAAAACTATGTGAAAAATAGGGTTTAAGGTGAGTTAAGGCAAAAAAGTTTTGAAAATTCAGTGGTTTTATGGCCAAATATTAGACTGCATTCTGAAAAGGTCAAACTCTGAAAGGGATATTAAGTAACCAGCCCTGTATTATAAATTTTGTAAATCTTGGATACCATTTTAATGATGCCTTTGCAAGTGGGTATTGCACCTGTTAATTAAAGTTGACAAAATAACCAACATCCTCATTATTAGTATCTATAAGTAGCAATTCATCTGCTGAATATCCCAGGCATATATATTTAAAGCACAATGTGTTGCATAAAATCAGTGATTGTAAGTTTAATTAACATCGAATGAGACTTAGCAATTTAACTTCAATTTACAGCATAAAGGTTAGATGTGCTGAGCTCATTCTACAATACTGGTGCTATTATAACATTGAACAGTAAATTGACCACTGAATAAAAAATAAGAACAAAGAAAAACCATTCGTAAGTTGGACAATCTGTAAGACTACTGGAGTCTTGCTCTGTCACCTAGGCTGGAGTGCAGTGGCGCGATCTCAGGTCACTGCAACCTCAGCCTCCCAGGTTCAAGCAATTCTCCTGCCTCAGCCTCCCAAGTAGCTGGGACAACAGGCACATACCACCATGCCTGGCTAATTTTTTGCATTTTTGGTGGAGACGGGGTTTCATAGTATTAGCCGGGATGGTCTCGATCTCCTGACCTTGTGATCCGCCTGCCTCGGCCTCCCAAAGTGCTGGTATACAGGCATGAGCCACTGCACCAGGCTGAAAATGTACTCATATTTTAAAATTTTAAATACATTTGTTATTACATGGTAGTACTTATGAAAAACTAAAACCTGAAGTCTAGTCTAGACCCAGGCATAACAAGAAAAAAGTAATCACATTAACAGCAGTTGGTCTTATGCATCTGACTTCAAACCAATTCTGACTTTTATAACATTGTTCAGGTTACCAGATGCTGGAGGCAAATTCTCTATAGTGTTTATAATCTCACACTCAGGAATCAAGGTTATTTATGTCCTTTTCTACCTCCTTAATGTATTTAAAACTACCTCATATGTTATTTTGTTGGTGTCCAATCTGTTTCAGTGGTTTCTATACTTGTCCTGCCTACTTTCAATTTATTCTTGTGATTTTTGTTTTTGTAAATTCGACTCACTTGTATAAGTTCTGTCAAATTTGTACAGCCTGGGGAAAATGGGAAATGAAGAAAAACAACAAAACCTTATGCACAAAAGATTTGCAAACCACCTTTAAAAAGTTTATATCTTAGGAGGGCAAGACAAGTGAACATTACCACATTTCTGTTATTTATTTTTGTGGTGGGTCAGGTTATGTCTATACAAACTTCTAGCGCTTGCATTTCCCCCAAGGTCTATCTACCTATGAATATATTTTCCTAACATACATTTAGATCTTGCTTTCCCTATCGGAGCTTTGGAAATCAATGATGTCATAATATTTGCAGAGAAGACAGGGATTTTTCTATAAAAAAGTTAGAGATTATTTTTGGCACAGCAGATATAAAATATGGAATATGAAGTGACACAGAGAATATGCATTTGGTAAGAGCACAGTGAAAAAGTGATAAAATTAAACAACAAAAACAGAAGAAGAAACAAAAGCAGACCCACACTAAAGCCATTTAACAGGTTAGTCACGTATTAAATTGTGGAGCATAGAAGTCTAATATTCAGAAGTCAAAGCCTCAAATTTTGCATTTTCAGTTTTTCTTTCTGAAATGCTTTTCTTTTCTTTCTGAAAAGAAATGGTCTTTTCTTGCTCATTTTATTGTCCTGTGCCTTTATGACCCTTCTTTCTCATATGTGTGCCCTTGAAATATTTGCTTTCGTTTTTAAAAAAGTAAAAATAAAGGGCTTATCTAAGAATTGTACCTGTAGATTTTTCTTTTGCTTTCCATTTTTCAAGCATATATATTCTATGGACCACACTGAAGAGTTCATGTGTCTTACCATGGTTTCATGGATGTCACGTCTTCTTACTTGAAATTTTCCCTTGAGGACAAGGCCCAAGTCTACTGCTTTCTTTGAAACTTCAAAGTACTCAGCCTGCTGATGTATTAACTTAATAGGTACTCAGTAAATGTTAATTGTTTGGATAAATGAAACAACGAAACAGATGCAAGTCCTTTCACCTTTGTAAATAATGATTAATCTATTCTTCCTTTAAACTGGTTTAAATTGCTGTAAGGGCACTTATCGGGGTCTTTTGTTAATTTAACTTGCGTTTTGCTGTACAGCCTATGGAAGTGGCTAGTCCTAAAGTAATGGTCTGACTCACTTCCATAGTATATTTTTTGGACATAGGATTAGAGATCTAATCTGGCAAGTGGTTAACTACTCAGTGACTCTTGAGGTGACCCACATTTTCTACTTTTTCCCCCCCTAGTATGGGTAAAGAGAGCAGTAATAAACATCTCGGAAATATGCCTTGTGTAGTTGGTGGAGAATGCCCAATCAAACAAATTAATTAAATGTATTAATGTGGTGAGCATCTCCTTTAACCATAGCCTGATTTTAAGTCTGTTAGAACACCATCAAAAAAAGGATATGTTCAGTAGAAGTTTAATTCATGTACACATACATATTAAACTTCCTTCTTAAATATTGGGTGTTAAAATGTCATCATAATAGAACGAAAATACTTCCATTGAAATGTAAAATACTAAAATATCTGATTATACTTATTTTGCCTCAGGTAACATATTTGTTTTAGAATTAATGGAATACACGAAAGGTGTATTTGCCAAGATTTTTGTCTATTTAAGTCTGCTATTCCAAAGCAGTGTTGCAATCCTATTACAGCTAATCGAATGGAGTCTTCAGGCTTTGTCAGTTAGTTGAACTTCGAGTTGTAAGTAGTATTAAAGGAATAGCTGCATAAGAACCAGACAGTAACATCTAACTCCTGCCATTTATTCTTTCCACGTGAACCTTAGGGCAATGTGAAAGTGCTTTCGAGTTCACAGGGGAATTCACTGGAGACACTGGGATAAGATCTGATCTCTGAAAGGACAATTAATAGGTAAAAAAGGGCCCTATGTTTGGAAGTTTAAATTATGTCTTTATGGGAGATCCAGTAGCTGTCCTGGAGACAAAGGTCGGACAGTGTTTCCATTAAAACAGCACTTTGCAGAGCAAACATCGTCACTGTAAGAATTTGCTCTGGGCTAAAGTTGGCATCAAGATTCTAGCCCACAAGCTATTTTTTTTTTTTTTTTTGACAGATTCAGTTTGGCCATTTTAGTTTAATGGTTAAAGGGGATGAATAGTATATGTATCTTATTACTTATTTTTCCTTTTTTTAAGTGCAATTATCAAATTGTTTTTGGCATGGCATTTGCAACTGGATATTCTTTTTTTCTACACAACTAAACACATGTATATCAAAAGAAGAATTTGGAACAATGCACATTTTCAGCCTTGAATGATTCTGTAAATTGGGTTAAGAAATTTGAGTTCTTGTTTATTTTTATTTAAAAATTTTATTAGAGCTGTTTCTCCATCTAGAGTATAATTGACTCAATTTTGACATCTATTTGGAAGCCAAATATCTTGGTTTATACAGGGTCTCGAATCTCTAGTTTTATTCTCTTATGGAAACATCTTGTAAATAATGTTGATTTTCTAATGGCGGGGACATTACAGATGTTTGTGAACTGCCTACATTAAGAATGCTTGTCTGTTAGTGATGACCTAGCTGAGGGAGAAGCACACTGAAGGAAAATACAATTCTAAACTTTTAAGGGAAAGGCAAGATCAACAACTTGTTTCACTACACATTTGCTTTTATTTAGGATCTTACACTGTTTAATAGTACTTGCAACAATCGAAAGCTAAATGACACTTTTATAAAAAGCTAAATGAGATAAGAGAACACTAGATGCTAATGCTCAATTATTCAATTTCTTCATACAATTCTGAATTACATTACAAATTTCCCTGAAGAAGTTTATGCATAAGGAATTGGAAGAAAAATTATTTCTTGTGTATTCTCTTTTAAGTCTGCAGTTCAGATCACTAGCATATTTTTCTTCCTTTTTTTAATTATACTTAAGTTCTAAGTTCTGGGATATATGTGCAGAATGTGCACGTTTATTACATAGGTACACATGTGCCATGGTGGTTTGCTGCATCCATCAACCTGTCATCTACATTAGGTATTCCTCCTGATGCTATCCCTCCCCTAGCCCCCCACCCCCTCACAGGTCCCGGTGTATGATGTTCCCCTCCCTGTGTCCATGTGTTCTCATTGTTCAGCTCCCACTTATGAGTGAGAACATGCGGTGTTTGGTTTTCTGTTCCTGTGTTAGTTTGCTGAGAATAATAGTTTCCAGCTTCATTCATGTCCCTGCAAAGGACATGAACTCATTTTTTACCATCGCATAACTCTATCGGTAAGCATTTTTGAGCATATGCAAATTTTCTGTGTCTTATTAGATTGTAAAATTTTTACTTCAACCTTGAATTAATATATTTTCAGATAAAATATAGTCTTATGTTTTATTTTTAGGAAAAAAAGAAATGGTAACCATTCTAGTGTTTTCTACTTTTACCTCAGTGATGGGACTTCATTTTGGAGAGCAGTTGCCAGTCTGTGTGACAGTTTGACACATCTGGGAGATGCCATACTGTAGGTCCTCTTGCTACCAGTGGAGGGTGTCCAGGTTCTTGGCGTCTCAAACGAAGAATTGGACAAAATGCACAAACAAAGCAAGGAAAGAATGAAATAACAAAAGCAGAGATTTACTGAAAATGAAAGTACACTCCACAGTGTGGGAGCAGGCCGAGCATAGGAGCTCAAGGGTCCGGATGCAGAATCTTCTCAGGTCCAAATGCGCCCTAGAGATTTCCCATGGGCCGCTTGGTGCTCACCTCATGTTAATGAAGTGATGGCCCGCAATCAGTCTAATTGGTTGCAGAAAGAAACCAACCAGAGGCTGAAGTGAAGTTACAAAGGTCACCCTCCTATGCAAACGTCTGATTGGTTGCAAAAATCAACCAATCCGAGGTACTTTCAATTTCTCATCGGCTGGGCAGAAAACTTGGGGATTTGCAAAGATAGTCTCTGGTCCTTTTGTTACTTAGGCGTGGAAAGTTAGGGTTTTCCTTTCAATTTCGTTCTAGGAAGTCAGTGTGAAATGGCCTTAGGTTCGCTGCCTTCAGACCCTTTCTCCTGCCTCACTCTGAGGTTAGGCATCTCTTCCCAGAGGGCTAAATTTATGTGATCCAAACCTTGACACCCTGGACCTTCGGACAGAAGGGAAGTTCCAGGGATACTGGCTAGACGAACAGAGAATAAAAGTTGACTTCTTTGTTTCAAAACCAGAATTTCCATGCATTTTTATTCGTGTGCATCCTTCCCCTATAGCTAGTGGTTAACATCTCCCTGGCCTCAAAGCCCAGTTTCAATAGTCCTTCTTCTGAGATACTTTCCTTTGTCTCTTGCACCCTCAGTGGGAATTAATATCTCATCTCCTAAATCATCACTTGAATTTCTATTTTGTATGGAAACAAGCTGCCTTATATCAGAGTTTTTTTTTAGATATATCCTTATATTCTCAAGTTCACTTGCTTATGTGTTTCTAGCCTGTAAGACCAGTGCATATTTCATCATTGAATTCCCATCTATGCCAATGGCAGTGATTTATACTTAGTCATTTTGCAAGCACTCTTGGTCAACCTCTTGTTCCAGCCAATACAAAAACTCTTCAATGGTCTCCTGCTCAAGAATCAGCCTCTTCCAATCATCTTTCACAGTCTGACACATTACACTCTTGGGGTAGAGCTCCAATTTTGTCATTCTTCCACTAAAAAGCTTTCATTGGCTACTCTTCCAAGTAAGTGTACTTTATTCATCCTTAAATAATCTGTACCCTTCCTATTTTTCCAAAGTTAGTTCTTTGCTACCTTTTATGGACCATATTTTCAAGTTGACATATGATACTATTCTATATAATCAGATATATTCTATGCTTTTCTGTGATAAATGGTATAGAGTAGGTACAGGTTCAGAGGATAGAGATTGCTTCTAGTTGCTGTAGATTTAAGCAAGTATATGCCAAGTAATAGTGAAACCTTGTTGTAGTGATAATGGACTGTAGTGAATTGGTAGTTGGGTGAACTTCCATACGCAAGGAGATTAATAATAGAAGAGAGTAAGCAACTTGTCCAAGTTTGCATAAAGTTCGTGAACTCAGTCTTGAACCCAAGGTCAATTGTGTCCAAAGTCTTTGTACTCAGCCAGTAAATTTCCCTGTCTGTCTCATTTTTCCTTACCTCTCTGCCTACATCTGTATATATATGTGTGCGTGTTTACGTGTATGCGTGTGCTCTGTGGGTATATTATATATAACTTAGATGATCATATTAAGTACATATATATTTCAGTTATCAGGAATAATTAAGATGAAAAGGAACAAATGTGAACGTTAAGCTTCTCATTTATGTTAAAAAAAAAACCCAAATCATAAGTACAAAACTGGGTAGACATAATTTAACATTAACTTATGTAAAAAAGAAATGTGTTTTACTTAATCACCAAAAATAATAACCAAGATTTAAAAAACCTTCTTGCCTACTAGATGCTTTTAAAATAGGGTTTTAAAAATATATTGACTCAATTGACCAGTACAACCACCCTGAGAGATGAATACTGTTTTCATTCCCAGTTTATATATAAAGAAACTGAGGAACACAGATGGTCACCATCCTGTCTCATTCTTCGATTTTCTAATTATTCCACAAATATTTAGCCGACTACTACCATGTACTCAGTTTTAGAGATGTGTCAGTGATTAAGACAGTTCCTCTTATCAGAGAGTTGACAGTCTAATTGGAAAGACAGTGAAAAGAGAATTACAATAAATAATGAAAAGTTCTGCAGTAGGGGTCAGCACAGAGTTCTATAGTAACATGGAGGAGTAGGGACGGGTGGTTGTCCAATCCACTCTTCGAGAAGGTTAGAGAATGCTTCCCCAAGCAAGTTATCCCCTAGGCTGATGAATGAGAAACAGACTGGAGTAGTAGTGGGCGAGGAAAAATACTCTAGGCAAAGGAAATAGTAGGTGTAACAGGAGAGATCATGAGCAGCATGACAGCAAAGTCCTGTAAAGAATGTTGAAGGAGTGTGCTGTATATTTATCTCAGAGATGGACTTAAAGTGAATTGTGATAACAAGTAATTTCTGAAAGATTGTTATATGGCAAGAATAATATTATTTCATATTATTCCAGAAGGAAGAATTACTAACAGAAGTTAACATGTAGGAGTTAGAATGTAGTAGTCTACAGTTTGAGATTAAAAGTAAGCCTTTTGGCTCCTACGTTCATCCAACAACAGAATGAGTTTAAGATCCTTGTTATTGGAGCTATTTAATTATGAGTTGGAAAATTTTCCTTTTTCATTCATAGTAGGTTTTTTTTTCTTTCTCCCATTGGGAAACAATTTAAATTGTTCTCAAAGATACCTTCCATCTCCCTTATCCCTGAAACCATTACTATATTGGCAAAGGTGATGTTAAAAAAATGAACAATGGAATGTAGCACTTTAATTAGCTGAGTACAGAATTTGTAGAAAAGGATTTATAATATTTGAAGTTCAGTTTGTGAGTAATCTTACAGCTTATGGGTGAAAGCCTGTGCATTTTGGAGAAGTAGTAAAGGATTATGAAACAGTGGTCTTCTATTATACACATTTTCTGTTTAGATATGGAGAGTAGAATAGACATAATACAGGCAACATTGGACAATATTCTCAGTATCCTAGACATTCTATTTTAATAAAATATATATTTTGGAGGGCTCAATATTAAATGTGATAATTTTTATTTCCTAATTTTCACCTGTAGCAGTCTCTTAGAAGACAAAACATTTCATCTGATATATGAAATGGTCTAGTAAAATACTTAACAGCGTTTTCTATATAGTTTATTCCAAATAAATGTATTTTAAGTCCAGTTTCATTGGAGTAAAATTCTGCATCCCAGGATGTGGTATTTAGGCTTAGTTGGAAGTTTTTAACATTGGCTGAGATGTTGTCCCTCCCCGATATCTAATCAGTTGTAGATCATGCACCAAACAGATTTGCCATGAAATTCCTTGTAATGGTTCAAATTGCGGGAGATTAAGCCACAGGGTTAATGAATTCTACCTGTGGAAAATAACTCCATTATTGTGCTGCTGTATTAATGATGTCATTTCACTTATTTTACAACATTTGCTGAATTTAGAACTATCACACCCGTAGCTCCAATGGAGAATATGTTGACAGAATAATCTTGTAGAAAATGTAAAAACATATGTGGGAGTAGAAATTGCATAATTATACAATTTCCATTCTATTTCAGTACAAGCTGTTTACTAGTAGTTTACAAATAGTGGAAAAGAGTTTTAAATCACGACTTGGCAGAATATTCTGCTTTCTCTCTTTCCTGTCAAGTGCTGAGTTACCATTCTTTTAGAATCTGATTCCTGGAGGTAAGATCCAACTCCAAATATTCATATTGTCACTTCGCATGTGCTGACAGTTCAGTGGGGGGAAATGTGGTGTCTTCTAGCATTACAACTTGGAAAACAGTGGGGAGGGTACTCATAAAGAAGCCTTCAATATCCTAAAATAATAAATTTAGCACATCCATCACCTCATCACACATGATCACACCTGACACACCTAAATATCCTGATTGGATCTTTATGGCACGTGTGTATGTATCAAACATTAAATTGTAACTCAATTGTACAATTGATAATGAGGAGAAGAACAATTGAATGGTTATTTGGAGTTGGCCTTTCTCAGATTCTTTGGTCCTAAATATGGTATTATTTTAAGAAAGTGTTCATTGTTGACTAACTAGAAACAGAGAGGGATGAATATTTAGTTTGACAAACTGGGTGTGGGAAGAGGAAGGGGATTGGAGTGAATTCGTGGAGGCTAAGCACCAATCTAAAGTGCCCCTCTTGGTTTCCAATATGTAAATTTGAGTTAAGGGAGGAAAATCATTAGAATGGAAAATACTTTTTAAAAACTATCATTTACCTTTAATTTTCATTAGGAAAAGTAGCTTAATATCTCAATAAATCATGTGTGAAAGAAGTTAAATTAAAAAAAGAATAAATGGCATTCTAAAAATGAGGAATAGACAAGCCACAGGCTCTGAGAGATATATTTTACAGTGGTTATGTAAGAGTCAATTAATTCATGGAACTATTTTTTGCCACCCTAATGTTAATGTTAGAGAATCTTATGAAAGAGAGGTTAAAAGGAGACATTTAATAACTTTGGAATCATGGTTGGTTATTTTTGTGTTAGCTTTATCAAAAGGTCAATCTGAAAAGTTCTGTCATTGATAACACTGTGAATGAATTAACCAAATACATTTTACACACAGTTCCAGCTAAAGGTGAAATCTATGTAACTTTAACTGACTGATTGCTCTGACCTCAGTGGAGGTAATAATTTCATTTTAGCTTCATTTTGGACTCATTTTATTCTTGTGACATTTAATGAAATCTATAAACAAACTTAAAAAAATCTTATTCAACAATTTTATACTTTGGACTTTTTAACATATTTTCATCCAAGCCATGAATTTATTGGCATGTTCTTTTGACACAGTTGCTTTGTGGAGTATGGGATTTTACTATCTGTTTAATGGAAATTAACAAATACAATCCATTTGGTCAAACCCGTTTTATAAATTAGATTTTTAAGCAAAGTTTTATGGGTATGTGCAAAGAACTCTCTCTACCATAGAAAAAAAATTATAAGATTTATGGGATTTCTATTTAAAAACTGATCCCCGCTTCACTTCTCTCTTGGTTTAAAAACTCTTTGACACATTCTTCTCAGTAGTACAAAAATCAATCACATCATATGCATTGTTCCTTAAATAAAATGTAACTCCTTTTAATAGTCTAAAACATTCTGCATGATCTGGTTTCTATCTATCTTTCTAATCTAGTCCCAAGCCATTTGTCTCCCTTTCACTAAATTGCAAACTGGCCTTAATTCAGCTCCTCAAGCCCAGCAAGCTTACTTCTAATAAGACTTTGCATATGCTGTTCCTTCTGCCCTGCTCTTTGCATGATTGGCTCCTTTTTATTCTTTGAGTTGATGGTCCTATACGTTTTGTCTTTCTTCAAGCTAGCCCCTGTTCGTAAGTATTTCTATTAGTGTTTATTTATTTGCTGGTCTTCTGACATCTCCATGAACCTGAAGTTGATTAATGCACACATTAGTCACAGCAGCCAGCAAATGTGTGAAATACAGTAGTTGCTCAAAAATTACTAATTGATACAAATATAACTACAATAACATAAAAGAAACATACTCATTAATTAGTGCCTACCTCTGAAAAAGATGCCTTCAAACAATTACTGGATACCACTGAAACTGAAATACATAGAAAAACAAAGGATTTTTAAAAGATTTTGAAAAATATAGAAAAAGAGGAGATGATGTGACATATCCTGGGAAGCATTACAAGACATGATTATTTATTTTTCAAATTTTATTTCAGAATTGTAGTAATCAAATATTAGAAACTTTTCAGAAACTATGTAGCATCACCAGTTGATTCTTTTAAATATCCTGATAATATTGAAGCTAGTCTATATATTATGAAAATCTGTCCAATATGCCATATAAAAATTGAATCTTTTCTGTTCAGATCTTGGCTGACAAATGTGGAAAATGTCATTTTTATTAGAATGAGCTTGCACTCAATGTATAAAGGTAGAATGAATAACTTAGTATTGTAACTCTCCAGTAACTAGCTAGTTAAAATATTTTTGTTATAAAAATGTGTTTATAACATAATTAGTGTGGAATAAAGTTAGTTGTATCATTAGGAGTTTAGGAAAGATTGTATCATGAAATAAATTCTAATAAAACCTTAAAGTTGTATTGGTTTATTCTGTAGGCAAACTAGTGAAAATATTTAGGCAAAGCTTGAAAAGATGCTGGAAGGCCAAGCAAAAATGCCAAGAATTGGGTTAATTGGCATAATACAAGGTGGCTGGGCACAGTTGGGGAAAGTGTCAGAGTAGGGAGAATCCCTACCAAGAAAGACGGTTTGTGCAATTAGCTCTCTGAACTTTAACCCTTCCAGAATAATTAATGAGTAACAGAGGGGATCAAGACAAAGACACAGAGTGATATGGTGGGTGCTAGCAAGTAATACATCAAAGAATGCTCGTAATTGGCCCTGTGGCTTTCATTCTTTGCCCTATTTCTTTCAATTCATTGACTCAAAATAATGGGTTCAGGTTCATTATCAACAGGTTTTAGCTGCAAGAGTACAACATTACAACAAAGCTTGGATTGTGGCAGTATTGATGGCCAAGTAAGAAGTTGTAGTTGGTAACCACTCTTTGAAGAAGGAGATTAGCAGATTTCTTCTGAATGAATCAACAGCTTTTACACTTATATTTAGAATCTTGAACAAACCTTATATTCTCCTACTCTACAATGCTGGAATATGGTTGGTGTGGGCAGGTATGTATATTTCCATTTGAATGACATGTAAGACCATGGTAAGAAGGTTTATATTCTTTGTATTATTTTAAATAAAGTTGAATTATTGACACATGATATGTAAAAACATCAAAAGTTTTGTCACTCCAAATGTGTGACTGTGTAGTTTTTCTTATAATTTCAAATTATACAGTTTGCAAAACTTTTGATTCCGTCTGATTATTTACTTGGTGATCACAACAGGAGAAAAAGTGAGAAATTCCTAACATATTTCTAAGACAAGTGTTCTGAATTATTCTAATTTAATACGCCGAATTTGTATTGTCATGCACAAAATATACAAATATTTTATATTTATGTTTTGTTATATTTGTGTGGTTCTTATGTAAGACAGGATAAATTTTACTTTTTCACTTGGATACTTAAAAAATATTTTTTCCACTAGTCACTCCAAAATCTTTAGAAGAAGTTAGCCTTGTAATTATTAATTTCCATTACCATATTACATCTGTTTTAGTTTTAGAGATAAGACACATTGTGCACTTATAGTCAAATACTAATTAATGCATCTGATAATTACTATTTAGAATTTTAAATATTTTCATAGTACTTAATATTATCATTTTAAACTAGAATTTTACTAAAAGTCTTACATATTTTTAGCTATTTATTTCATTATCTTTATTAAAAGCATATCATATCTTGGTATCTAAGACATATATTTATTGTTAATGTTTCAATTGAATTTTTCTAGAACTTTGAAGACAAATTACAGTAAAGTATTACAGGAGATAGACTGAGTTGGAGATTTAGTTTTGTGATTCCAATTAAATAAAACATCTATTAAAATGCATTGAACAGGATTGATAAAGAGTGTGGCTGATGAGACGGTCTAGAAACATTTAAATAGAGCCTTGTTGTAGGTGCTATACCTACATATATACATAATAATGAAATCTCTACTAATTAGACAGGATGAATCTGCTAAACACCTAATGTTTGCCAAAAAAATTTATGGCATCACAAATTCATATGAGCATATTGTTGGAAAATCATAGATTCTGTATAATAAACCAATGAATCTATAAATTTAGCCTTCACATTTCTCGATGAACAGTGTTTAATTTAGCATAGTTTCTTTATTTTAGATCATAGCGGTACACTAAATTTTAAAAGAAGAAGATACTCATGTTTTTATGAGTAACAGAAAGCACTTTTTCATTTTTGCTAACTAATGAATTGCTAATACACAATATTGGCAAAATTGTTCTTCTGGTGAGTTAGAATGCATTTAGGAATAATTTGGAATTTTAAGAGCTCTTAGATAACATCGTTTCAGTGTAGTTTATCAACTTAATCTAGGAAAAAGTCCTCCTGTCTCTGATACGTTATGCTAAATTTGGATGCAGTAGTGAATTCGGGAGTGAGGCAGGCACTGGGAGAATTTGCCTTTCAGTGCTAAATGTCCTCATTCACCCTGTAACAGATATGTATGTACACACATTTATTACTTTTGCATACATTACATAATTTTATAACTATCAAGTAAACATTTCCTAATGTAACAAGCATTGTAATAGATGGTTTGGAAATTCAAAGATGAATAAAGTCATCATTACTATGTTCATAGTCTCTGGGGAGACAGATGTATAAACAAATAGCAATACAATAGTGTTCAGTACCATACTAAAGATTGTAAGTAAAATTCTTCCTGAGCAGAAGAAAGGAGCCACTAAATACATACACATGAAAGACCTCCTGGAAGATTGCATAGAAGAGGTAGCATTTAAAAGTGAGTTTTGAGAGGTAAACATCAATCACGCAAGAAAGGCTCAAGATGAAGGGATGTATCATTTGAAGTTACCAAGGTGTAAAGAGAATACAGTGTTCGAAAAGCTACAAATTAAGTTACTTAAAATATTACTTTGAGTATGAAGTGCTGGTTTGAAAGTTACTGGAATATTGGGCTAATAAACCGTGTGGAGTCAGGTTGAAAAGTACCTCATATCTCAGCTAAAGAATTTGGACTTAATTCTGAGAGCTATAGTGGGAACTTTGGAGTATCAATAAGAGCATATGCTTTAGGAAGACAAGTGTGTAGGCAGTGGGTTGCTGATTTGAGAGAGCAGTTACTGGTGGCAGCTCTTGCTGGAAAGCTGCTGTAACTTTTTACACAATAAAGTATGACCTACTTAACTGAGGCAGGGTAGTGGTCATGGAGAAGAGTAGGGATGATTTAAAGGAGATTGTTGAGATAGATTGCAGAAGATTTGATACTGACAGCTGAAGAAGTTCATATAGTTGAGGAAAATCCCTGAGATTTATGTTTTTGGTGTTTGGTACATTGTGACTGTAATATTTCTTTGTGGGAAGATAATGAGATGGACTTAATTTTTTTTTTATTTCTGAGAGATTTTGGTGCACCCATCACCCAAGCAGTGTACACTGTACCCAATGGGTGGTCTTTTTATCTCTCACCCCCTTCCACCCTTTTCCTGGAGTTCCCAAAGTCCAATGTATAATTCTTATGCCTTTGTGTCCTCATAGATTAACTCCCACTTATGAGTGAGAACATATGATGTTCGGTATTCTATTCCTGAGGTACTTCACTTAGAACAATCTCCAGTACCTTTGCTGTGAGTGGCATTATTTCATTCATTTTTATGGTTGAGTAATATTCCATTTTATATATATACTACATTTTCTTTATCCACTCGTTGATTGATGGGCATTTGGGCTTGGTTCCATATTTTCACAATTGCAAATTGTGCTGCTATAAACATGCACGTGCCAGTATCTTTTTCATATAATGGCTTCTTTTCATCTGGCTAGATACCTAGCAGTGGGATTGCTGGATCAAATCATAGATATACTTTCAGTTCTTTAAGGAATCTCCACATTGTCTCTCATAGAGATTGTGCTGGTTTACATACCCGTCAACAGTTAAGTGTTCCCTTTTTACCACATCCATGCCAGCATCTATTATTTTTTGATTTTTTGATTATGGCCATTCTTGCAGGAGTAATGCGACATTGCATTGTGGTTTTGATTTGCATTTCCCTGAGAATTAGTGATGCTGAGCAATTTTCCATATGCTTGTTGGCCATTTGTATATCTTGTTTTGAGAATTATCTATTCATGTCCTTATCCCACTTTCTGATGGGAATGTTTTTTCTTTTTTCTCACTGATTTGTTAGAGTTCTTTGTAGATTCTGGATATTAGTCCTTTGTCTAATGTATAGATTGTAAAGATTTTCTCCCACTCTGTGGGTTGTCTTTCCACTCTGCTGATTATTTCTTTTGCTGTGCAGAGGTTTTTTAGTTAATTAAGTCCCATTTATTTATCTTTTTGTTGCATTTGCTTTTGGGTTCTTGGTCATGAAGTCTTTGGCTAAGCCAATGTCCAGAAGGGGTTTTCCAATGTCTAGAATTTTTATGGTTTCAGATCTTAGATTTAAGTCCTTGGTCCATTTTGAGTTAATTTTTTTTATAATGTGAGAGATGAGGATGCAGTTTCATTCTTCTACATGTGGCTTGCCAATTATCGCAGCACCATTTGTTGAATAGGATGTCATTTCTTCACTTTATATTTTTGTTTTCTTTGCTGAAGATCAGTTGGTTGTAAGTATTTGGCTTTATTTCTGGGTTCTCTATTGTGTTCCATTGGTCTATGTGCCTATTTTTAACCCACTACCTTGCTGTTTTGGTGACTACGGTTTTGTAGTACCTTTTGAAGTCCGGTAATGTGATGCCTACAGTTTTGTTCTTTTTGCTTAGTCTTACTTTGGTTATATAGGCTGCTTTTAGGTTCCATATGAAGTTTATGATTGCTTTTTCTAGTTCTGTGAAGAATGTTGATGGTATTTTGATGAGAATTACATTGAGTTTGTACACTGCTTTTGGCAGTATGGTCATTTTCACAATATTGATTTTACCCATTCATGCATATGGGATGTGTTTCCATTTGTTTGTGTCATACATGATTTCTTTCAGCAGCGTTTTGTAGTTTTCCTTGTAGAGGTCTTTCACGTTCTTGGTTAGGTATATTTCTAAGTATTTTATTTTCTTTGCAGCTGTTATAAAGGGGTTGAGTTATTGATTTGATTCTCAGCTTGGTCACTGTTGGTATATAGGAGAAATACTGATTTGTGTACATAAATTTTGTATCCTGGAACATTCCCAAATCCATTTACCAGTTTTAGAAGCTTTTTGGATGAGTCTTTAGAGTTTGCTAGGTATACAATCTCATCAATAAACACTGACATTTTGACTTCCTCTTTCCTGATGTGAATGCCCTTTGTTTTTCCTGTCTGATTGCTCTGGCTAGGGCTTCCAGTACTGTGTTGAATAGAAGTGGTGAAAGTGGGCATCCTTGTCTTGTTCCAGTTCTCAGGGCGAATGCTTTTGGTTGTGGGTTTGTAGTGGATGACTTTTATTACCTTAAGGTATGTTCCTTCTGTGCTGATTTTGCTGAGGGTTTTAATCATAAAGAGATGCTGGATTTTGTCAAATGTTTCTCCTGCATCTATTGAGATGATCATGTGATTTTTGTTTTTAATTCCTTTTATCTCATGTATCACATTTATTGACTTGGATATGTTAAACTATCCCTGCATCCCTGGTGTGAAACCCACTTGACATGGTGGACTATCTTTTTGTTATACTGTTGGATTCAGTTTGCTAGTATTATGTTGAGGATTTTTGCATCTGTGTTCATCAGGGATATTGGCCTGTAGTTTTATTTTTTTGTTATGTCTGTCCCTGGTTTTGGTATTAGGATGATATTGACTTCACAGAATGATTAAGGGAGGATTCCTTCTTTATCTTTTGGAATAGTATCAGTAGGCTGGGTACCAATTCTTCTTTGAATGTCTGATAGAATTCAGCTGTAAATCTGTCTGGTCCTGGACTATTTGGGTTGGCAATTTTAAAAATTACCATTTCAATATCACTGCTTGTTATTGGTCTGTTCGGAGCTTCTATATCTTCCTGGTTTAATTTAGGAGGGTTGTATATTTCGAAGAATTTATCCATCTTCTCTAAGTTTCCAAAATTATGCATGTAAAGGTGTTCATAGTAGCCTTGAATAATGTTTTGTATTTCTGTGGTATCAGTTGTAATATCTCCTGTTTCATTTCTAATTAAGCTCAGTTTGGTTCTTCTTTCTTCTTTTCTTGGTTAATCTCATTAATGGTCTATCAATTTTATTTGTCTTTTCAAATAACCAGATTTTGTTTCATTTGTCTTTTATATGTTTGTTTCAATTTCGTTTGGGTCTTCTCTGATCTTCTTTATTTCTTTTCTTCTGCTGGTTTTGTTTGGTTTGTTCTCGTTTTTCGAATTCTGTGTGGTGTGATCTTAGATTGCCTATTTGTGCTTTTTCATACTCTTTGATGTAGGAATTTAACTGTTATGACCTTTCCTCTTTTATTGTTGACCCAATGATCATTCAGGAGCAGGTTATTTAATTTCCATATATTTGCATGCTTTTAAGAGTTCCTTTTGGAGTTGATTTCCAATTTCATTCCACTATAGCCTGAGAGAAAAATATGCAGGTTATTTGATATAATTTTGATTTTCTTAAATTTACTGATACTTGTTTTGTGGCCTATCATATGGACTATCTTGGAGAATGTTCCATGTGCTGATGGATAGAATGTATATTCTGCAGTTGTTGGGTAGAATGTTGTGCAAATATCTGTTAAGTCCATTTGTTGTAGGGTATAGTTTAAGTCCATTGTTTCTTCGTTGACTTTCTGTCTTGATGACCTGTCTAGTACTGTCAGTGGAGTATTAAAGTCCCCCACTATTATTGTGTTGCTGTCTATCTCATTTCTTAGGCCTAGCAGTAATTGTTTTATAAATTTGGGAGCTCCAGTGTTATGTGCATATATATTTAGGATTGTGATATTTTCCTGTTGAACTAGTCCGTTTATCACTATATAAAGTCCCTCTTTGTCTTTTTTAACTGCTATTGCTTTAAGGTTTGTTTTGTCTGACATAAGAATAACTACTCTTGCTTGCATTTGGTCTCCGTTTGCATGGAATATCTTTTTTCACCCCTTTACCTTAAGTTTATATGGGTTCTTATGTGTGTCTTCTGAAGAAAGCAGAAACTTGGTTAGTGAATTCTTATCCATTCCACCATTCTGTATTTTTTAAGTGGAGCACTTTAGCCCTTTACATTCAATGTTAGTATTGAGATGTGAGGTACTAGTTTATTTATTGGGCTATTTGTTGCCTGAATACCTGGTTTATTTTTTCCATTGTGTTATTGTTGTATAGGTCCCGTGAGATTTAAGGAGGTTCTATTTTAGTGTATTTCGAGGATTTCTTTCAAGATTTAGAGCTCCTTTTAGCAGTTCTTTTAGTACTGGGTTAGTAGTGGCAAATTCTCTCAGCATTTGTTTGTCTGGAAAAGACTGTATCTTTCTTTAATTTATGAAGCTTAGTTTCACTGGATAAAAAATTCTTGGCTGATAATGGTTTTGTTTAAGGAGGCCAAAAATAGGACCTCAATCCCTTCTAGCTTGTAGGGTTTCTGCTGAGAAATCTGCTGTTAATCTGGTAGGTTTTCATTTATAGATTACCTGATGCTTTTGCCTTACAGCTCTTAAAATCCTTTCGTCTTGACTTTAGATAATCTGATGACTATGTGCCTAGGTGATGATCTTTTTGCGATAAATTTCCCAGATGTTCCTTGAGCTTCTTGTATTTGGATATCTAGATTTCTAGGAAGGCTGGGGAAGTTTTTCTCAATTATTTTCTCAAGTATTTTACCAAATGTTTAGATTTCTCTTCTTCCTCAGGAACACCAATTATTCTTAGGTTTGGACATTTAACGAAGTTCCAAACTTCTTGGAGGCTTTGTTTATTGTTTAAGGATTCTTGTTTCTTTGTTTTTGTTGGATTGGGTTAATTTGAAAGCCTTACCTTAGAGTTCTGAAGTTCTTTCTTCTGCTTGTTTGATTCTATTGCTGAGACTTTCCAGTGCATTTTGCATTTCTCTAAGTGTGTCCGTGATTTCCAGAAGTTGTGATTGCTTTTTATTTATGCTATTTATTTCACTGAAGATATTTCCCTTCATATCCTGTATCATGTTTTTGATTTTTTTTGAGTTATACTTTACTTTTCTCTGGTGCCTCCACGATTAGCCTAATAATCGACTTTCTTAATTCTTTTTCTGGCAATTCAGAGATTTCATCTTGGTTTAGATCCATTGCTGGTGAGTTGGTGTGATCTTATGGGGGTGTTAAGGAACGTTGTTTTGCCATGTTACCAGAATTGTTTCTGTGGTTCCTTCTCATTTGGGTAGACTATGTCAGAGGGAAGATCTGGTACTCAAGGGCCACTGTTCAGATTCTTTTGTCCCATGGGGTGCTCCCTTGATGTGGTGTTCTCCTGCTTCCCCTAGGAATGGGACTTCTTGAAAGCTGAACTGCAGTGACTGTTTTGCTTTTATGGGTCTAGCCACCCAGTGGAGCCACTGGGCTCCAGGCTGGTACTGGGGAGTGTCTGTAAAGAATCCTGTGATGTGACCCATCTTGAGGTCTTTCAGCCATGGATACCAGCACCTGCTCCAGAGGAGGTAGCAAGGGAGTGAAGTGGACTCTGTGAGGGTCCTTGGTTGTGTTTTTGTTTAGTGCACCGGTTTTATGTTGGTTGGCATCCAGCCAGCAGGTGGCACTTTCAAGAGCGCATTAGGTGTGGTGCTATAGGGAGGATGCAAACTTGCCCTGGGAATTCCTGGTTAAGTGTTCAGATCTCTCAGGTGGTGGGCAGGACCATAGAGCTCCCAAGTGATTATGACCCTTGTCTTTGTCTACCAGGGCAGGTAGAGAAAGACCACCAGATGGGGGTGGGTATAGGTGTGTCTGAGCTCAGACTCTCCTCGGGCGGGGCTTGCTGTGGCTGCTGTGGGGATGAGGGTGTAGTTCCCAGGCCAATGGAGTTATGTTCCCAGGGATTATGGCTGCCTCTGCTGAGTCAGGCAGGTTGCCAGGGAAGTGGGGGAAATCCAGCAGCCACAGGCCTCATCCTATTCCCACACAGATGGCAGTCTTAAAGGCTGGTCTCACGCCCACTGTTCCCCACCCTCAACAGCACCAAGTCTGTTTTCAGGCACCTGGTGACCAGGGCTGAGAACTTGCCCCAGACCACGAGCCTCCCTGTTGAGAAGGCAAGCACATCCATTTTTTTTTGGTGTCTCAGTGAGCCTGCAGCAGCAATCCAGTTACATTTCAAAGGGTCTGTGGGTTCTCTCAGCTTTCCCTCTGATGGTTCTTGGAGCAAAAGTTCATGATGTGAGTCACCACACACCGCTCTGTCTGTCGGAGCAGGAGCTGCAAGCTAGTTCTGCCTCCTGCCCACCATCTTAATCCTATAACTGAGATGAACATTTAAAAAATAGCTTCACTGAGTTATAATTCATAGGCCATTTAGCTCACCCAAGAAAAGTGTGCAATTCAATGGCTTTTTAGTATGTTTACTGAGTTGTGCAAACATTACCACAGTCTAACTTTAAAACATTTTCAATATCCTTTCCAAAAAACTCATCATACCCATTTGCAGTCCCTCTCTATTACCCTCATTTCCCCAACTCTTTTGTCAGTAGTGTCTTTGAATAAGCATAACGTTTTCAAGATTAAGCTATATGATATCATGTGTTAGAACTTCATTTTCGTTCATTTTTATTGGCAAATAATATTTCATTGATGGACACACTGCATTTTGTTCATCCATTTATCAATTGATGGACATTTGGGTTGCCTCTGCTTTTTGGTTATTGTGAATAATGCTGCTATAATATATGTGCAGAAGTTTTTGTATGAATATATATGTTTCATTTTGAGACATATATATACCCTATATATCTAATTAGTGGTGCACATAGTATGGTAACCCTATGTTTCATACTTCAAGGAATGCTAAATTATTTTCCCAAGTGGTGGCACAATTTTACATTTTCGCCAGAAATTTATAAATGTTCCAGTTTCTCCACATCCTCACTAAAACTTATTATTGGTCTTCTTGTTTTAGCTATCTTAGTGTGCATGAAGCAGAATCTTATTGTAGTTTTGAGTTACATTTTTCTGATGATTAACGACATTTAGCATCTTTTCATGTACTAATTGGCTATTTCTATAACTTATTTGAAGAAGTGTCTAATCAGATCCTTTGCCCATTTTTAATTGGTTTCTTTTATCTTTTTAAATAAGTTGTAAGAGTTCTTTATGTATTTTGGATAAAAGCCTCTTGTCCTGTATATAATTTGCAAATAATTCCTCCCATTATGTGGGTTGTCTTTTCAATGCTTGTTGGTGTTCTTTGAAGGACAAACATTTTTAATTTTGGAAGTCCATTTATATATATGTGTGTGTGTATGTGTCTGCGTGTGTGTGTATGCATACACACATATATTCACATATACACAAAAAATATATATAATATAATGTTTACATAAATACATATTTAGTAATCATAAATATATAAGCATATATATGTTTTCTTTTAAGAATTTTATAGTTTTAGATCTTATAATTAGGTCTGAGATTCATTTTAAGTTAATTTTTGTGTTTGTTGTGAAGAAGGGACCCACTTCCTTCTTTTGCATGTAAATAATCCAGTGTCCCTGTACCATTTGTTGAAGAGATAATTTATTGTCTGAGCACCCTTGTTGAAAATCAATTGACCACAAATATAAGGGTTTATTTCTAGACTCAATTTTATTCCATTGATCTATGTCTATTATTTCTGGATTTCTACTGTAGTCCATTGACCTATGTCTATCCTTGGCCAGTTCCAAATCGTTTTGATTATTATAGTTTTGTTGTAAGTTCTGAAACTGGAAATTGTAAGTCTTCCAAATCAGTTCTTTGCTGTTCTTTTTCAAGACTTGTTTGGCTATTCTGGGTCTGTTGACTTTCCATATGAATTTTAGGATCAGCTTGTCGATTTATGCAAAAAAACTTTCTGAAATTTTGGTAGAGGGTTCACTGAATCTGTAGATCAACTTGGAAATTGTTGAAATCTCAACAGAGTATACATGTGCAATGGTGGTTTGCTGCAACCTGCACATTCTGCACATGTATCCCAGAAGTTAAAGTATAATAAAAAAATAAATAAATAAAAAGAAAAAAATACTCAAACTTACCTAAGAACCATTTGCTTATCATTAATTAAAACAATTTTGCATGAAATCTCAACAGAGTTATACGTCCATATCTATCACCATGGGATGTCTCTTCAATTATTTAGATCTTTCAACAGTATTTTGGAGTTTTAGAATACACGCTTGCATTTCTTTTGCTAAATTTATTTCTAGGTATTTTATTTTCTAATGCATTGTAAATGCAATTGTTTTCTTAATTTCATTTTTGGATTGCCCATTCCTAACTTATGGAAATTTATTATTTTTGTTTATTAATCTTTTATCTTGCAGTCTTGTTAATCTCATTTATTAGTTCTAATACATCTCCAGTGAATTCTTTAGGACTTTCTATGTACAAGATCATGCCATCTACAAACAGAGATAGTATATTTCCTCATTTGCAGTCTTGATGCCTATTATTCTTTTTTTGTGTCTAATTGCACTGTCTGGACTTTCCAGTACAATGCTACATAGAGGTGGCAAGAGTGGATATCCTTGTATTGTTCCTGTTAGTAAAGAGAAAGCATCCATTCTTTCATCATTAAGTATCATCTTAGCTGTGTTTTTTTCATAGATGCCCTATATTAAGTTGAAGAAGTTCCCTTCGATTCCTAGTTTCTTGAATACTTCTTATCATAAGAGTGTGCTAGATTTTGTCAGATGCTTTCTCTGCATCTATTGAGATGTTCCTGTGGTTTGATAAGATGGTATTTAAACATTTTAAACTTAGCAGTCCATGGATACATGTCAATGCAATGTTATAAGGCTACTTAAACATTTCTGTAATAAATCCTTCTTTTAAATAATATATATCTTTAAGAAAAATGGTCCCAGCCACAAAAGTATGATCTGTGCTTACCATACTTTAGCCGAATACTTGTTCAGCTTCCTGTTCTGATATAAATATCTGCTTTCATTAGAATAACTCCATGTCTGTGATAACATGCTTGGATTTTCTCATGTTAAATAACACATATCAAAGCATACAAAGAATGCATTTAATATTAAAATACATACAATTGTAGCTACAGATGAATACTTGTGTGTGTTTATTGAATAAGTTAATTTTTATTTTACAGGCAAAAGGAATGTATTTATTATTCTATTTAATATTCAAAAATAAAAGGCATTCAGATTGGAAAACAAGAAATAAAACTATCTCTGTTTGTAGGTAGCATGATCTTATACATAGAAAATCCTAAAGAATTTGCTGTAAAGCTATTAGAACTAAAAAAAAGAGAGAGAGAGAGATTAAAATGTAAATACAGCTTTTGGTGTAAAACATTCAATACATTCTTTTGCCCATAAAATAAAAATTAACTTCTTTAATTTAATAAACACACACATATTCTGCTATAGCTGTAATTTTATATGTTTTCAATGAAGCCAGAGTGGGGCAAATCTTTGGGAAAGAAATCAACAATGAGTAACTGTACTTTAATTAAGATCTTTTATGTATTTCTGTTTTGAGAAATACACATTTTCTAGTTTAAGTAATACTACTATTACTACTAAGTAATACTATATATTTTACTTAAAATTGTGGCATATGCAATGTAACTGAAAATAGATTTCAGCTTTGATATGATATTTAAACATGAGAAAATCCGAGCACGTTATCATAGGCAAGGAGGCATTCTAATGAAAGCAGATATTTATATCAGAATAGGAAGTTGTGAGCATTCATAAGAGAATTACTTAAAATACAATTTGTGCATTGTAGAGCAACTGCAGGATTTCTTTCACTGTATCTTCTACATGCGTATAACAATCATTATAAATGACGAAATAAATCTCTTTAGATCTAGTCAAGTACACTTTTTAGAAAAAAATAGGAATTTTTTTTCTAATTTAACAGCTCTTCTTAAAATCATGTCATTCCTTAAAAATAACTTTAATTATATAGTATGTTAAAATCTCAGTCAAGATAAATATTTCTGTAGTGCTATCTACCTGAGTTGCCCTTTAAACACCTAATACCTTGATCCATATTCAGGATTTTTTTTAACTCTAGTCTGCCTGCTGTGATGAAAGAGTCATCTCCTCTTGTATTAATTTCATTCGGTGTATGGAATATCATTATGTCATAGCTGTTGGGGTAAGCTTAAATTCAGAGACTCTCTAAACTTTAAAAGTAATATTATTTTTGTGTCAGGAATATTTTTCTTTTCATTTAGGTGTCTATTTTGGCATCATATAACTATAGCAAAAATGTTGACTTTTTGGTCATCAAAATATCTCATTTTAAAAATCCTTTTCTTATACAATAACCAAATAAAATAGCTTAAAATGTGTTTTTGCGTGTATTTTGTCATTTGAATCTTTGTCTTTCTTTTCTTTAATCATTCTGCAGAGAGCACAGATGGTTATAACTTAGTGGAATATTTCAAGTTGATTTCATTGTGCATTAATTGAGGGTGTACGTGTGTATTATGTGTTACTTTGGGTTTTGGGTCCTTATTTTTCTTTCTGTCTTGTTCTTCATATAGAATTATTTCTTCAAATGCACTTTTGGTGAATTATTTTTTCATGCTTCACTAATAAAAGGAACATGGACAGTAATGTTGTTAACTTTGATTTTATTATATTTATATAATAAGGATATCTATGAGTGTTCTTAATTTGGTCATAGAAAAATCTTAATGCTTGGCAACTAAATTTTGCCATTAAAACTTCAATTTATGTCTAGGAGATAATAATGTTTATTGCGATGTATATTAAAAGAGAATATTTCTGACCCACAGCTAAAATAGGTGTATATATTGAATTATTTTTTTTTTATTTCCAGTGTGTTTATGTATATTCTTCCAGTTTATCTCATGACCCAATGATACTCATTTCTGAAAGTCTAATATTAGATTGTTTGGTACCAAATTACTAAGGCATTTAACACTAAAATTTTGTATTAGGTTGTCTGAGGTAATTTATTGGTTCAGTATTTGCTCATAAATATTAGATTTCTAAATAATTTAATTTCCAAATGAATACATATTAGGGCATTTTTTGGTATAAACAAAAATCTAATTGTTTGCTTTGGGGATTAATTTGACTTTTCACTTTGGTGGCAAAGAAGTAATAAATGAATATACTTGATATTTTAACACGAGAAAACATTGAATTTTATAGGTTTTATTAAGAATTAACAAGGTTGGATTTCTTTGGAAATTTTGAAAATAGCTGCATATATATACATGTACACACACACACGCACACACATACACACACGTACATATATAGACACATATGTTGTTTTTATATTGCTTTGTATATACTTATATTTATGTAAAGACATAAACGCATACATAAATATGTACATATTAAATATATATGTATATTTATAATGTTTTTATATTTTAGAAATGATTTAACATTGTTTTATACATCTGCATGTTTATATGTTCATATTGTTTTAAAAGAAGCAGATCTGAGAAAATCAGAGTACATCATTACTGCAGGCCGAAACTGCTCACATATTTTGACAGATTAAAATTACTCTAGACCAGAAATTTGACCTAAATCTCTAAAAATATTTAAAAATTAATCAGTAGAAAGATTAATTGTGGTTGGAAAAAGACCATTTAGGAAGCTTTTGTGATTTTCCATGCAAGAAACCATGAACGTCATCAACTAAAGCAGGGAGAGTGGGAAGGAGAAAAGTGGGAAGATTGCTAAACTACTGACTAATACATTGCTGGCATAGCATTAGCCATTAATTATAACCTCTTTGGAAAAGAAAGCAGTGCTCATTAAAACTCTACATGAATAAATCATGTTATTCTAAAATTATAGTTAAAATCATGACACATCACTATTACATTTGTGATTAATAGTGTTTCATCTACCTGGAGGCAAGGTTCTAGGAAGGTTTTGGAGGATGTATTCTTTGAACTTTTCCTCTTCAACATTTTTATCATCAGCAGAAAGAAGGAATATGTATCAAATACATGCATAGGATTACTCAAGCTCTTTATTTCATGTTGAGTCAATTCGATGGAACATTTTTTAGAAATTTGTAAATTTTGTTTTCAAAATACAGGATTGATAATAATCTCATTATCTCTTCATTTTCTTCTTTATCTGTGGTTCTCTTTTTCAAAACTCATCATATTGTTTATGTCTTCTCTATTCTTCTAATGAATTTCTCCAAATAGTTTTTTATCTTCTTTTCTCCTCCTGCAAAGAATCAGCACAGCCTTGTTGATCTTTAGAGTGCCTCTGGTTTGTATTTCATTGAATTTGCAAAATTGTCACTCTTTCTATATGTGACAGTTCAACATATTAGCTGAAAATCAAAGTATGAAGAAATGTAGAGTTTACAAACCCTAAATCTGACAAATCTTAAAGAATCATATTTGCCTATGTGTTCTATTTTCTTCAAGTTATGTTCTCATTTCTAGTATTTCATCATGTTCAGGGTTTGTATCATTTCCATTATTTCAATGTGTTCAGGTTCTGTATATTTTATTTTTGAAAATGTCATTGAAAAATATTGTATAGATGTTACAGTGAAAAATGAGAGAAAGTTGATCTTTGTTATACCTTGCATATGAACTAAAAGTCTAGATGTATCTAGTAGATTTTCTGCTGTTGCTTTCTGGCTTTAGGATGTACTTCTTGCCTTTTATTTTTAGATTTATTAATTCTCATTAAGATATGTGAAGGCAAAGCATTCTTTTTTAGTATTGTTAAAATAATCATTAATATTTTATTTCATAGATAATATGCATATATACAAGTAAGCTTTTCTATTATTTTGTTAATTATTCCAAAAATCTCCAGTCAAATTATTGAAAAAATTATAACTATAGTGCATTATGCGTATGGTTTGGAATATTAGAATGTTTTAGCATCAGAGACTTAGCTTAATTATTTCTTAGACATAGCTTTATATTTTCCGGCTTTCTACCTCATCATTACTTATGTACCCACACTATACATTTACAATTTACTTTCCTACCCTTGCTGATTTTTGGGTCAGAGTCTCTAAATGCTTGCTTTTAGGTTGCACTCAACGTAATACATAATCCAACAGTTTTAGGCTTAGTAACATTGATGTAGTTATTTGCCCAGGTTCAGTGAGATCAGGGCTGGGCTTATAAGAAAAAAAAGCAACTATCCTGTCATACACGGGATTTCAACGTCTCCCAATCCCCAACAAATAAACACACAAAAAAGTTTCAATTTTGTTTGAAATTCTTATTTCATTTTGTGGCACTCCCTGAAATTCTACAAATTAAGTCTTCATTTGAGATACAATAAGTATTCCTTTTCAAAACAAGCAAGAAAAAAATTCTCAAATGGTCGATCTTTTTATAGACTTATTCTTTTTCAAATATCTTTAGATATATCAGAGAGATGGAGTAGGAATTTGAGAGAACACTGGTAAGAAAATATCAGGTCAAGATTTTCAGGTAGGTATAGGCTTAGGGTGGCATACAGCACTTTGAGTTAGCAATGAGATGGGCGCTTCTCTCCTTCCCTCCTCCATCAAGGAATTTAATTCACCAGAGCACAGAATGCTGCAGGTTAATGGCCAAACACATTATTAGGCTGAAGAGGAGTGTGGAGGAAGTGTGAAAAAGACTTTAGTCAAGGACATAGTCTATTATGACTAATGATGAATTAAGTAAAAGTGAGTTTGGAAGTAATAGCCACCCATAATTTTCACATGGCAGATCTCAATAAATATTTGCTAAATTAACAAGTAAATGCATATTCAAAAAGGGTAGGAACAAGTGTCAAATATTCAAAGCAGTAGACACAGGGAAATGGATCACTGACTAATCTGTATAAGAGGAAATTGCCCTATGCAATACAGAGTGAAAGCCAGTCAAGCTAAATGCTTACAGTCATGGATATCCAAAATACTCGGTTGATTGACTACATTTTTTTTTCATATTTCTCTTGTTTTCATTTCTTGTTTCACCTTCTGTTTTATAATACAGAGCCAAGAATGGTCAACATCTCATTGGAGGTGCCATTATGTTTTCACTGAAATCAGAGGCACTGCAGATATTCTCAAATTAGTGCTTGAAATCACTGATTCATTTCTGCCTTAGACATAGAAATGTCTACGAATATTACGTCTTACCTCAACATCTAAAATGAGGAATCCTGAGTAAAATAAACTATGAAAGATAAAGAGTTTTTATGTTCTATGGCCCTATGTTCTATGGCCTCATACTTCTGGCCTACAGGGTTTATCCCAGGGATCCTTCTATGTCTCCCTTTTATCACATACCACATGCAATAATTAAATTCTAACAAATGCTAGTACACAAATCAGAATTTAAAAGTTAATTTAAAAATATTTTTTCATTTTGTAAAAACTGATTTGATACTTTATATCATTTTAATTTTTCCTTAAATACACATATTTCTTAAGTGAATGATTAAACTCCAAATATTCCATTTGAAATAACCTCTTGGCCAAGACAAATTATGGCCTCTACGTAAACTATACTTTGACTTTAACAGGATACATACTCACACTGTGTAAATGGTGCCTGGGGAATAATTTAAGCCTTTTGTGAATTGCATTATCTTCTCAAGACCACTAGGGCACCATTCAGTTCACTGAAATGGCCATTTACACAGTAGATATAATCTGTGTTCTATATTCAGGTCCAGAGATAAAAAAAAATGTAATCGTGTTTTTTAAACATCATGAAAACAATTACAATTTGGTTAAATTGCTTCATCTGAACTAGTTTATTGTCCATTTACATTCAAAGCACTCAAACATTTTCCACATTTCCTAGGCTCATTACAACTGAGAGAAAGAAAATTTTACTCCCAAAGATAATTTGGCATTTTAAAATAAGAAGATATACTGCTCTTCAGATTTATCTCATATATATATAACCCCTGGTAGTTTTAAAAACATGACTCCCTATTTCATCTCCACTAATCCATAATTACAAACTAAAAATATCTTATTTTCTAGTATAGTAAATGTTGATTAACCTCTTAGACATGAACTTATATTAACTTACATCAAAAGAAAGATGTGAGTTATATTAATTTCTAATCAGAAATCCAGCTACCAAGGTACTGCATATTTGTGTCCTCCAAAGAGTACATTTGATCTTTGTAGATCAGCTTTGTCATGGGCCTGGAATCAGAATAAAGGGGAGTTGGCTAAGCCACTCAAATGTCTAATGGCAGCAGGTAATGACACATGTGAGAATCCATCTCCTCAGTAGGGATAGAAGAGCCACGGGAGCCATTAGGTTATAAGCAGGGCAGCCTCTTCCTTGGGCAAGTCTGCAATGGGCATTGCTAGCATTTGCCAGTGATTCTTACTTTAAATTGTTTCCACTACTGGTATAACTATTTCTGTTTGGTGTATTTTTTTCTTCAGGTAATCCAATAACCTCAATCGGGTTGCATTCCATTTTTTAGCTGCCTAGGAAGCCCTCTTCTCTCTTTAAGTTAGCACCATGTAGCTCCAGTGTGATCTACTATGTTTCAATTTTGCTGCAGAGGGCAATCTGATGTTACCTAAGGAACATCAGGGCATCATTATTCTTAGACATTCGTGCTGTAGCACTTGAATGTGCTGTAATTAAGAGTCTATATTTGATATAAATCCTTCTTTTGGTTCCCATTTTAATCAAAGTTACACACACTCAAATAGTTCAACGAGGCTTTTATGAAAATCTACCACACTCATCCCCTCCCTTCATTTTCCCTGTCTCAGAAGCAACTCCATACGTAAGTTTTGCTGATTTGTTTGGCATGAGTCGAGTCTCTAGGTTATGCAATGGAACTATACTTTTTGGCTTGACAGTTTTAAGCATTATCAACTGACTTCCCAGTTCAAAGTACCAGAAATCACCTCTTTCCTCCACTCACTCCCATAATGCATGAAGTATCTGTCTATATTTTCATTTCTCAATACGACTGTTATTTTGCTTAGATTAATATTATATGTCTACATTATTATACCATGTAAGCACCATTCATAATGGAATGATAAGATAAACCATGATTAATTTCCCTTACTGCTCAATGTTCTTCTAGGAACTTTTCTCAGGTGTCTGGTAACCTTGGGATTTTTGCTCATAGTTAAGAATCAGAGGTTCATACGATTGCTGGAAATCTTGGTAGCATGGCTGGGACGTGTTGACTGTTAGCTGCATTGTAGAATGATCATATTGCACTGTTTTATACCTTTGCCTTCAGATTTTTCATCTTGTGCCGGTCTGGTTTCCAAGGAAAGATCATCTAAGTCTCCTTTTTGGAGAGGAGTGGCCTGGCTGTGAGTGTTCTGGGTACTCTGGAGAACAGAACTGGTGGACGTATGTTCAATTCATCCTCCTGTTTTCAGGAGAACAATCCACTCTTGTGTCTTGTGTCTAACTCGTAGAATATCTTGTTTATTTTCTTTAGACAATTAATCTCCATGGTTTTATTAGGGTAAAACAGAGGACACTGGAATCTAATAAAGAATCTCTCTGTATGAACATTTCAGTTCTCATCTTATCTTCAAGGGTACCTATGGTCAACAGTTCTGGAGACATTTTTGGTTTAAGGCCCAGAACTTCTTGCTTTGCCATGGTGCTTTCTTAAAATCTAGTTTTCTTAGATTTTTCGTAAGTTGCCACTAATTCAGTTGCTTTTCTTTTTTAAAATTTTACTTTAAGTTCTGAGATACATGTACAGAATGTGCAAGTTTGTTACATAGGCATACATATGCCATGGTGGTTTACCGCACCTATCAACCCGTTGTCTAGGTTTTAAGCCACCCATGCATTAGGTATTTGTCCTACTGCCCTCCTTTCCCTTGCTCTCCAACCCCTTCAGCTGCTTTTCAGTTTCCAAAACTTTTATTGTGATTCTCTTTCCTTTTTTCTTTATTATTGTGGATTTTTATTTCTTTACAACAGCTTTATTGAGTTATGATTGACATAGAATAAACTGCAAATATTTAAAAGATATATTTTTAAAAATAATTAAATTTTTTATTGGCAAAAATAGTATATATTTATTGTGTACAACATGGTGTTTTAAAATAGGTATATATAGTAGAATGGCTCCATCAAGCTAATTAAATATGCATTACCACAAATACTTTTTTGTGGTGAGAACACTTAAAATTCACTCTCCGTGATTTTTAACAATATAGTACATTCTGATTAACTATAGTCACCATGTTGTACAATAGATCTCTTTAAGTTAAATTTCCTGAAATTTTGTATCCTTTGGCCAACATCTCTCTAACCCCCACTCGACCCAGGAAACCCCAGTTCTACTCTCTACTTCTACTGAGTTCACATTTTTTAAATCTTCTATATAAGAGAGATCATTCAGTATTTGTCTTTTTGTTCCTGACTTATTTAACTTTGGGTACGTATCTAAAGGAAATGAAATCATTAAGTTGAAGAGATATCTGCACTCCCATGTTCATTGTAGCATTATACAAAATAGCCAAGATATGAAATCAACCTAAGTGTCCATCAATGATGGATAGATAAAGAACATGCAGTGTATTCACCCAATGGAATGCTATTCAGCCTTAAAAAGTAAGGAAATCCTGTTGTTGTAACAACATGATGAACCTAGAGGACATTATGTAAAGAATATATTTCAATAATTTTTTAATGTTTGTATACATCTATGAAACTATCACCACAATCAAGATAGTAAATATATCCATCATCTCCCCAGAGTGTTCTTTTTTCTTTTCTTTTTCAAGACAGTCTCTCTCTGTTGCCCAGGCTGGAGTGCTTAGGTGTGATCTTGGCTTACTGAAACCTCCGTCTCCCAGGTTCAAGCTATTCTCCTGCCTCAGCCTCCCAAGTAGCTGGCACTACAGGTGCATGCCACCAAGGCCAGCCAATTTTTGTATTTTTTAGTAGAGAAGGGGTTTCACCAGGCTGGTCTCGAACTCCTGACCTCAAATGATTCACCTGCCCCAGCCTCTCAAAGTGCTGGGATTATAGGCATAAGCCACCGTGCCCAGTCACCCCAGAGTTTCCCGCTGCCCCTTCATAACCTTTCTTCCTAAACCTTTGGATCTTGCTTCGCTGCCTTTTCCGGGCAATCTCTGATATTTCTGTCACTATGCATTAGCTTGCATTCTCTAGAATTTTATATAAATAGAATGAGTAGTACATATTATTTTCTGGTCTGGCTTTTTTCACTCAGTATAATTATTTTGAGATCCATCCATGTTGTAGTATGTGTCAATAGTACATTCCTGTTTTATTGCTAAGTAGTATTCTCTTGTATTGATAAGTCTACAATGGGCATTTGCATTGTTTTGAACATTTGGCTATTACCAATCATGCTCTTATAAATATTTGTGTCTAAATATTTGCATGGACATATGTTTCTATTTCTCTTAAATAAATACCTAAGAGTGGAATGGCTGGATCATATGGTGGATGAATGTTAAACTTTTTCTGAGGCAACCGAACGTGTTTCATAGTGATTATACCGTTAAACATACCTACCAGCAGTCCGGTAATGTAAACTATTACAACCACTATGGAAAACAGTGTGGAGATTCCTTAAATAACTAAAAGTACATTTATCATTTGATCCAGCAATCCCACTACTAGGTATCTACCCAGAGGAAAAGAAGTCATTATACGAAAATTATATTTGCACTTGCATGTTTATAGTAGCACAATTTGCAGTTTGCCAAAACATGGAACCAGCCCAAATGCCCATCAATCAACAAGTAGATAGAGAAAATGTGGTATATATATATATATATACATATAATGTATATTCATATATATATATATATGAATATATATACGTAGGTATATATATGAGTACTACTCAGCTATAAAGAGGAATGAAATAATTGCATTTGCAGCAACCTGTATGGAATTAGAGACAATTGTTCTTGGTGAAGTAACTCAGGAATGGTATACCAAACATCATATTTTCTCAATCATAAGAGGGAGCTAAGTTATGAATATGCAAAGGCATAAGAATGATACAATGGGGCCAGGCATGGTGGCTCATGCCTGAAATCCCAGCACTTTGGGAGGCCAAGTGGGGTGGATCACTTAAGGTGAGGAGTTTGAGACCAGCCTGGCCAACATGGTGAAACTCTGTCTCTAATAAAAATACAAAAAAAAAAAAAGAAAAAAAGAAAAAAAAAAAAAAGCCAGGCATGGTGGCACACTTCTGTAGTCCCAGCTACTTGGGAGGCTGAGGCACAAGACTCACTTGAACCTGGGAGGTGGAGGCTGCACTGCACTCCAGCCTGGACAACAGAGTGAGTTTCTGTCAAAGAAAATAATAATAATAATAATAATAATAATAATAATAATACAGTAGACTTTGGGGATTAGGGGAAGGGATGGGAAGGAGATGAGGGATAAAAAAAATTCCTACCAGCAGTGTATGAGAGTTCAAGTTCCTTCACAATCTTATTAACACTTAGAGTGATCAGTCTTTTACATTTTAGTCATCCTAATAAATATCTAGGTGTGCAGTTGTATCTTATAGTAGTTTTAAATTGCATTTCCCTAATAACTGTTGATGTTGAGCCTTATTTGCTATCCATATACCTTATATGGTGAAGTGTCTGTTCAAAGAGTTTTTTCTCTTTCTTATTGGGCTGTTTGTATTAAAGTTGAGGAGTTTCAAAGCATATTCTGAATATACACCCTCATCAAAAATAAGATTTGCAATTTTTTTGCCTTAGTCTCATAGTCTTATCTTTTCATTTTCTCAACAGTGTATTTTGATGAGTAGGTGTGTACCTTTTGTTGAAATTCACTTTATTCTTATTTTTTCTGGATCGTGCTTTTGGTGTCATATCTAAGAAATCTTTGTCTTTACCCAAATTCACAAAGATTTTCTCAAAAGTTTTCTTTGAGAAATTTTGTAGTTTTTCATTTTACATTTAAGTCTATGACCCATTTTGAGTTAATTTCTGTATATAGTGCAAGTTATGGATTAAGAATTCATTTTTTGGAATACCCAACTTTTCCAGAATAATTTGTTGAAAAGACTACCCTTGTATGCTGGACTGCCCTTACACCTTGGTCAAAATCAGTTGTCCATATATATATGGATCTATTTCTGGACTCTCTATTCTGTTCCTTTGATCTATGCCTGTGTTTTTATACCAATTCCACATCATTATGATTATTGAAACTTTATAACTTTGAAAGAAGGTAGTGTTAATCTTCCAGCCTTTATCTTATTTTCCCATTATTTTCGCTATTTACGTCTTTTCCATTTCCATGATAAATTTAGAATCAGCTTGTCAATTTCTACAAAATCTTGCTTGGATTTCTATTGAGATTGTGCTGAGTCTATTTATGGATCAAGTTTTGAATTTTTTGACATCTTAGTAACACCGAGTCTTCTGATCCACAAATACAGTATGCCTCTTCAAATATTTAGGTCTTCTTTAATTTTTTTAGCAATGTTTCTTAGTTTTAACTGTAATATTTTTTCACATTTTGTCACATTTATTCTTGAGGTTATTTATTTATTTTTAAACTTTTATTTTAGGTTTGTGGGTATCTGTGAAGGTTTGTTATAGAGGTAAACAAGCATCACAGGGGTTTGTTGCACAGATTATTTCATCATTCAGATATTAAGCCCAATGCCTAATATTATCTTTTCTGCTCTTTTCCTTCTTCCCACTCTCTCCACTCACATAGACCCCAGGGACTGTTGTTTCCTTCTTTGTGTTATAATTTCTTATCATTTAGCTCCCACTTGTAAGTGAGAACATACAGTATTTGGTTTTCTGTTCCTGCGTTAGTTTGCTAAGGCTAATAGCCCCTAACTCCATCCGTGTTTCCACAAAAGACATGATGTTGTTCTTTTATAGGGCTGCATAATATTCCATGGTGTATATGTACCACAGTTTTTAATCCCACCTGTCATTGATGGACATTTAGGTTGATTCCGTGTTTTTGCTATTGTGAATAGTGCTGCAACGAACATTTGCATACATGGGTCTTCATGGTAGAATGGTTTATATTCATCTGGGTATATATCCAGTAATGGGATTGCTAGGTCAAATGGTAGTTCTGCTTTTAGTTCTTTGAGGAATCGTCATACTGCTTTCCACAGTGGTTGAACTAATTTACACTTCCACCAACAGTGTATGAGTGTTTTCTCTTCTTTGCAACCTTGCCAGCATGTTATTTTTTTGACTTTAGTACCATTTTAAAATCTAAAATTACAATTACTCATTGCTAGTATATAAAACTGTCATTCATTTTTATATATTGATTGTGTATCCTGAAACCTTGTTAAATTTACTTAATGATTCTGGAAGTTATTTTGTAGATTCAATTGGATTTTTTTACATAGACAATCATGTGATCTAAGAATAAAGATAGTTTTACTTCTATTTCCAATCTAGATGTTTTTTCTTTAACATCATTTTTCTGCCTTATTGAACTCATAAAACCTTTAGTACAATAGAAGTGGCAAGATATGACATTTTTGTCGTTTCTGATTTTAGTGGAAAAGCATTTAGTCTTTTTCTGTTATATATGGTTTCATAGATGCCCTTTATTGGTTTGAAGAAGTTGTCCTTTATGCCTAATTTGCTGAGAATTTTAAATCAACAATGGCTGATGTATTTTGTCAAATACTTTTTTGATGTCTACTGAGCTGATCATATCATTTTTTCTTTTTAAGTTTGTTAATATGGTGAATTACATTGATTAGCATTCACATGTTAAACCAGCCCTTTCTTTGTAGGATGGACTTGACTTAATCCTGATTTTTTTTTTCATTTGATATGTTGTTGAATTTGTTTTGCAAGATGTTTGTTTAAAATTATTCCATTTATGCTCGCAAAGGGTACTGATGTGTAGTTTTCTTGTTTTGTAAAATCTGGTTTTGGTTCAGGGTAATATTGACTTTATAGAGTGAGTGGTGGAAGAAGATGCTCCTTTTTAATTTTCTGGAGGAGTACAGAATTGGTATATTTCATCCTTAAAAGCTTGCTAGAATTCACCAATGAAGTCATCTGAGCTTAGAGTTTTCTTCTAGGGAAGCTTTTAAACTTCGTATTCTATTTATTTAAAAGGTATAGATTATTTAGGTTATCTATTTCTTCTTGAAATCTTGTTTGTACCTTTTAAATAATTTGTCAAATAAATTTAAGTTTTGACTTTTTTGGCATGAAGTTGTCATATACACTAATCATCCTTTTAATGTCTGTGGTGTCTTTAGTGATGTCACCTCTCTCATTCCTTATTGGGTGATTTGTATTTCCCTCTCTCTCCTTATGATCTTGCTAAAAGAGTGTCGATTTTATTGATTTTCTTAAAGAATGAGCTTTCAGTTACATTGATTTCATTTTTTTATTTCATTAATTTTCCTTCTGATTTTATTTTCTTTCTTTTACTTACTTTGGATTTAATCTGTCTCCTTTTTCTAATGTCTTAAGGTAGAAGCTGAAGTCTTGGACATGTGATCTTTATTTTTTTAAATACAGTCATTTAGTGCTAAAAATTCATCCCTCAGTATTGCTTTATCAGCATCTCACAAATTTAAGTGTGTTTTACTCTTGTCTTCATTCAGTTCAAAAATACTTTCTAATTTCCCTTTTGATTTTTTTGAACCATGAGTTATTTTAAAGTATATTATATTATTTTGTTCAAATATTTGGTGATTTCCCAGAAATACTTCTGTTTGTTTAAAATTTAATTATGCTATGGAGAGAACATTTTTGCATGACATGAATCCTTTTAAATTATTAATATTTGTTGTATTGCCCATAGTATGACCAGTCTTGGTCAATTTCCCATGTTCACATGAAACACTGTATATTTGTTGTTGTTGGGTGAAATGTTCTATAAAAGCAATTAGGTCAGGTTGTTGATAATGTTGCTCAAGTCGTCTATATTCTTACCAATTTTTCTGTCCTTTTATTCTATCATTGATTATTGAGAGAGTTATTAAGACATCTGACTTAATGGTATAATTTTCTAATTTTCTATTTTTTCATTCTAATTCTATATAGTTTGTGCATTATATATTTTGAAACTCTGTTATTAGGTTCATAACTGATTGGATGCTCTCTAGATAAATTGACACTTGTATTTCATAAAATACTGTTTATCCCTGCTAATTTTCATTGCTCAGAAATCTACTTTAATTGGTATGAATATAGCCATTCCAATTGCCTTTTGATCCATGTTAGTGTGGCATAATTTTTGCATCATTTCAGTTTTAACCTATTTGTTACTTTATGCTTAAAGTGAATTTCTTATAGAAAGCATATAGTTAGGTCTTAATTAAAAAATAATCTAAAAATTTTTGCCTTTTAATTGTGATAATAAGATAATTTACTTTTAATGTGATTATTAATGTGAGTAGTTTTAAATCTATCATCTTGATACTTGTTTTCTGTTTGTTCCATCTATTCTTTGCTCCCTCTTTCCTGGTTTTCTGGCTCTTTTTGGATTAATCAAAGTAAACAGATGTTTATGATTCCATTTTATCTCCTTTGTTGGCTTACTTATTGTAATTCTTTGTTTAGTTATCTCAATGTTTGCTTTAGGGTTTCTTTAACTTATCACAGTTTTTCAACTTATATTATTCCTCTTTACATACAGTATAAGAACTTACAATTGTGTACTTCGATTTCTCCTCTCCCAGTTTCTGCTATTTTTTATTAACTTTGCTTTTACATAAGTAAAAACCCCTCAATGCATTACTATTGTTTTTGTTTAGATAGTTATCAAAAAATTAAAAATAGTCAATTATCTTTTAGAGATATTTAAATAATTTTTAAAAATTGTATATGTTTACCCATAAATTACTCTTTCCAGTCTTTTAATTTCTTCTTACAGATTCATATATCTGTCTAAAACTTCCTTTAACATTTCCCATAGTATGGGTATGCTGGTGATGAATTCTTTCAGATTTGATGTGTTTCACCTTCATCTTTAAAAGATATCTTTGTTGAATATAGAAATCTAGGTTGACCTTCAGTGATAGAAATCTGCTGTCATTCTTGTCTGTTTTTCCATATATAATGTGGCTTTGACAATTCAGTAATGATGTTTAGGGCTTGGAGTTAATTTAGCTTCTTGGATCTATGGATTTATAGTTTTCATCATATTTGCAAAATTTTGAGCTATTATTTCTTCAGGTTTTTTCTGTTCCCCTTTGCTGACTCTGGGAACTGCCCCATATCTGACTGACCCTTTGCTCATTTTTGTTGCTGTTTTTACTGTTTTACTCTGCATTTCATTTTAAATTGTTTCTTTTGTTTTGTCCATAAGTTTTCTAAATTTTTTCTACAGGACCTAATCTGCTGTTATTTCCATCCAGCATATTTTGCACCTCACATCGTAGCTTTCATATTTAGAAGTTCAATTTGAGTCTTGTTTATATATTGTATGTCTTTACATAATTTTCTAAACATATGGAATACAGTTATAACTGTTTTCATGCCCTTTTCTTCTAATTATAATATCTGTGTCAGTTTTCATCTTTTGTTTGATAGCTCTCTTTATTACGGGTTATGTTATATTTTCCTGTTTCTTTGTATGCCTGATCATTTTTATTGGATGCCAGACATCATGAATTTTATCTTATAAGATGTTAAATATTTTTGTATTCCTATAAATAGTTTTGAACTTTGTTCTGGGATGCAATTTAGTTAGTTGAAGAGAGTTTGATATTTTTGGCTTGTGTGTTTAAGATTTCTTCTAGATGGGATCAGAGCAATGCTTGATCTAAGGCTGATTCTCATGAATGAGGCAAGATCGTTCTGTGCTTTCCACCCAATGCCATGAATTATGTGATCTCCAGTATGGCTGGTGGGAAATGGCACCATTCTTGGCCGTGTGTGAGAACTGGACGCTGTCACCTCTAGTCATTTCGAGTGGTTCTTTTTCTGTCCTTGAGTATTTTCCTCACATGTATGCATGATAATAATTTAGTGAATACTTTGAGAAAAACACCTGTTAGATCTCTTTCCCTTGAGGACTCCAGCTACCTGGTCTCCCAATACTACCAGACCAACTCAACTCAGGGAGTCTGCCAGCCTCTGCCTGAGTTTGCTGTTTTTGTATCACAGTCTGGAAAGTATCTAAAGACAGTAGGAAAATTGTCGAGCTTACCTTTTTTTTCTTGAGTGTTTCCTGTCTCTCAGGGATCACTCTCTTTTGTTGATGATGTCTAGTCTCTTGAAAACTAGTGTTGCAAATATTTTGTCTGTTTAAGGTTGTTTCAGTTAGGAGGATAAATCTGGTCCCCATTACCCTATCTTGGCTGGATACAGTAATATCCAGTTTTTGCATTCTTAACAATTTTTAAACAATGATTTTAGTGAGATTTCAATAATGTGTTATCAAGAATTATAAAGTGATCTCTAAGAGCTGTTAATTATAATTTTAATAAAAACAGAAATGGCATGGTACAGTATAAACAAGTAGGAGCAGCTTAGGAAGTAGGTTATTTCAGTAAAAAGAACACAGAAACAATAATAGAAATATCTGGTTCTTGAACCAACCCTCCCATTTGATAGCTTGTGACCTTTTAAGCTTTCCATTTTTCCTTAATTTTCTTATTTACAGAAAAAAATTATTATTATACCTATTCTATCTTCTTCACAGAATTGTGGAAATCTTTGAGATGATATATCTACAATTACTTTGAAAAATAATTTTATGAAAATATAAGATATCTTTAAAAGTTATAAAGTTTTAATTTTATGAAATATTTATGAAAATATTTTAATAATATATAATCCATATATATTTCATATATCATGTATAGGTTTCACGGGAATAGTCCATAATATGAAAACACTTAGGGTCTTAATGGATTATAAAATCGCCATATAACTATGTTAGAATGTATTTGTATGTTTAACCCATGTGAAATTACTTCGATTTCTATTCTCTTTAATACACACATATTCCTATCTTTCATGATTTTGTCTATATAATTCAATAAATAGTAAATTAATAATGAAATAGCATTATGAAAAGAAAAGAAGCCCTATTTAAATGACAAATCTTTTTACAGTATTGGTTCCAAATTGTGGGACCTATTGCTTTTAAAAGCATAACTTCAAACACAATGCTAAATTTGCTTTAAATATAACTATGAATTATTGAAAGTAATCTTTTCATTTACATCAAAGATGAAAGATGATTTGTGATAATGCATAGGCTATTTTCCTGTCATCATAATTGAATTTATTCACTAAACTGAATTAACAACCAAGAGATGATCAGGGAGCTTGCCCACTGGCATCCTATTACACATGTAACTAGTGATAAAAATTTTAGAATGCAACTTATGCTGTGAAAATACTTTTGCTTTCACAAAATGCCATATGCATTCATATTTTCATGTGAATATATTATTATAAGATCCTGGAATATACTTACTCTAATTTAGCCAACTAGGAATAAAATTCTGACTTGGTAAATTTGATTCATTGCTCTGTTTGCTTAAATTAATACTAGTGGTAAAGATCTATCCTATCCAGTTTAGAGAATTCAGCCTGTAAGAAAGACAAATTTGAGTTGAGATATTGGTTCCAGTAATAGGGTTGCCAGATGAAATACAAGATGCTCAGCTACATTTGACATTCAGATGAACAACAAATAATTTTTTGGTGTACGTATGTTCCATGCCATATTTGAGACATACTTATACTAAAAATATTCATTTTAAAAAATCTGAAATTCAAATGTATCTGGGCATCCTGTATTTTTTATTTGCTAAATCTGGCGACTCCGTCCTCCATCATTCACCAGCTAAGTGTCAATCCACTTTATTCGTTTACCATTTTAGTCCCTGGATTTAAGTAATTCCCTTCAAAACTAGTTCTGTCTTGATGACTTCAATACTGCTACATAGTATTTCCAATACTTTAGTCTCTCACTTCTTTGATCTCTTTTCCTCCAGAGACCTTGAACTTTATTACATTAGTCACACTTCTACAGGATTGTAGTCTAGACTTTATCATTCCAAATATATGCACTTCCTTTATAATCTTTAATTTCAAGCCTTCCACTTTCCTACCAACCCTTCCTCATTTTCTAGTATACTCCTTTGAAGATCCCAACTCCAACATTCGTTCTTTTTACTCTGCCATTCATTGATTCTTCCCAAAATTCATAGATTCTCCTACCATTTCATTACTTTTCTCCTAGGTGTTCTTTTTTTTCTTCTCCTAGGTGTTCTTAATCCTCTCCCTATTCAGTAAATACCACAGTCCTCCCTGATGGTGTAGAATTATTAGTATACAAAGCCAGACTACCTGGCTTGTAAGAGCATTTCCCTGCCTTCACAGTTTACTAGCTATAAACTCCAATACGTTATCAAATAATTCTGCATCAGTTTACTATTAAATAGCAACAATAATAGTTAGACAGACAATATTAGGTTGTTATGATGAATAAATAATTTATATAAGATACTTAGAATAGCTCCCTTCTGGTACATAGTATTCATTTGTATTAGTCTGATTTCTGTTGTTTATAACAAAATATCTCATATGGAATAATTTATAAAGAAAATTAATTTATTTCTCATAGTTCTGGAGGCTGAGAAATCAAAAGTTGTGGGGCCACAAGTGGTGAGAGCTTTCTTGATAGTGGAAACTTTCTAGAGAGTGCAGAGATGACACAGGACACCACATGGAGGGGGACTGAGCATGCGAATGTGCTATCTTAGGTCTCTCTTTCTGTTCTTAAAACGCTACCAGTTCCCTTTGCATGATAACCCATTAATCCATTAGCTTATTGATTCATTAATCCAGGAGGGCTCTGCCCTCATGATCAAATCACCCATTTGCCACCTCGCAATACTGCCACTTTGGGAAATAGGTTTCAACATGATTTTTGGAAAAGACATTCAAACCATATCAACACTACACTATAAGGCTAGCTTTTGTCATCATCATCATCAGCATTATTATCCTCAAAAATGTCCAAATGCTTTTGTTCACACTCTCAAATTCTTTCCCCACAAACCCTGTTTAAATCTAGCTGTACGCTGTATATGCACAGAAAAACTAGAGGGGTTTCACATTTAATTAATAACTGTGAACCTCAAATTCGCCCTTACTGCTGCCTAGAAATTCAATTGCATGTCCAAGATTCATTCCATCTCCCTTCACATTTTCTCTTTTCTCAACAACTTTGCTTTTCTCTCCATACTTATATATTCTTCACTGAGGAAATGTAAGCTGTAAGCAATCAGGAAAGATTAACCCATCTTTAACCTTCCATGACTTTTCTTAGTAGGAGTGTGTGAGGTAGTCACCCTCTGTTACATACTTAGATGTGGCTGGGCAAAGTGGCTCATCCCTGTAATCTCAGCACTTTGGGAGCCTAAGGCGGGTGGATCACGAGGTCAAGAGATTGAGACCATCCTGGCTGACATGGTGAAGCCCAGTCTCTACTAAAAATACAAAAATTAGCTGGGCATGGAGGCGTGTGCCTGTAGTCCCAGCTACTCAGGAGGCTGAGGCAGGAGAATCGCTTGAACCCGGGAGGTGGAGGTTGCAGTGAGTGGAGATCATGCCACTGCACTCCAGCCTGGCAACAGAGTGAGACTCCGTCTCAAAAAAAAAAAAAAAAAAAAAAAAACACACACACACACAAAAACAAAAACAAACAAAAAAAAACTTAGATGTATTTTTATGTGTTTCTTTTGTTTTTCTGCCTGTTATTTGCAGGCAAAGCTATACTGCTTTTAATATGTTTTATTTAATAATAAGAAATGACTTATATTTAACACATTTTGGTAATTGCAAATAAATATTTCAAATTTCATCACAGCTTGCTTCGTGAGATTTGTAAGATGAGAACTTCTTATTTTTACTTAAATCCACTGACACAGCTACGTTCCTATAATCTGAGTCTGCTCATATCCTCAGGCTCCCCTTGTTTTATGCTGAATGAGCTTGCAGTGTCTCTACCTTGACCAATCCCCTCTTTTGTCCATTGCATCTCATCCTCTCCTGGATGATGGATATCTAATAGACATCTCAAAGTTAAAACGTTTAAAAACTATGCTTCTGATTTCTCTAGCAGGTCACCCATATCAGGAAATGGGAGCTTCATTCTTACAGCTGCTCAGAACAAAGGACTTGAGTTCTAGTTTCCTCTAATGATGTGTATCTTCTGCACAAGACCTTGAGAACCCATGGCTCATGAAAAGTTACTTACCTAATCCTTCGTTTTATTATCTGAAAAAAGTAGATGATAACAAACAATAATACCTATCAAAAATTGTGAGGAAAATTAAATCAATACTGCATGAAAAGTACTGACCACAGTGTCTGATATAAATATTCAATAAATGTTTGTAGCTATTTTTACTATTATTGATACTACTCTTTCCTCCTCCTCCATGAAATAGATCTAGATTATGCTAATATAGATTCATATATATGTGTGTAGATACATATGCACACACGAACCTAAATATGGGATTACAAAATGTTTAAATCCCATCAGATATATGACACAAAATATGACATACCATTTGTTCCAGTTCTGCGGAAGAACAATTCTTGTTGGATTGCTCATGAGGTTTGTTTGAGAGGTACCTAGAATACCTCATCATGAGAGAGAAATGGTGTAGTGTAGTTCTAAGAGTTCAACTTCAGCCAGACTTCCTGAGCTTGAATTTTGCCTCCAGTATGATACTGATGACTTGAACTCTTATCCCTCAGTTTTCTCATTTGTAATATGGAGATTAAAATAGTACCTCCTCAAAAGGTTATTCATTTATTTATTATTATTATTATACTTGAAGTTCTAGGGTACATGTGCACAATGTGCAGGTTTGTTATGTATGTATACATATGTCACATTGATGTGCTGCACCCATTAACTCATCATTTGCAGTAGGTATATCTCCTAATGCTATCCCTCCCACAACAGGCCCCAGTGTGTGATGTTCTCACCCTGTGTCCAAGTGTTCTCATTGTTCAATTCCCACCTTTGAGTGAGAAAATGCGGTGTTTGGCTTTCTGTCCTTGTGATGGTTTGCTCAGAATGATGGTCTCCAGCTTCATCCGTGTCCCTACAAAGGACATGAACTCATCCTTTTTTATGGCTACATAGTATTCCATGGTTCCATGGTGTACATGTGCCACATTTTCTTTTTTTTTCTTTTTTTTTTTTTTTTTGAGACGGAGTCTCACTCTGTCGCCGGGGCTGGAGTGCAGTGGCCGGATCTCAGCTCACTGCAAGCTCCGCCTCCCGGGTTCACACCATTCTCCTGCCTCAGCCTCCCGAGTAGCTGGGACTACAGGCGCCCGCCACCTCGCCCGGCTAGTTTTTTGTATTTTTTAGTAGAGACGGGATTTCACTGTATTAGCCAGGATGGTCTCGAACTCCTGACCTCGTGATCCGCCCATCTCGGCCTCCCAAAGTGCTGGGATTACAGGCTTGAGCCACCACGCCCGGCCAACATGTGCCACATTTTCTTAATCCAGTCTATCATTGACGGACATTTGGGTTGGTTCCAAGTCTTTGCTATTGTGAATAGTGCCGCAATAAACATACGTGTGCATGTGTCTTTATAGCAGCATGATTTATAATCCTTTGGGTATATGTCCAGTAATGGGATGATTGGGTCAAATGGTATTTCTAGTTCTAGATCCTTGAGGAATTGCCACACTGTCTTCCACAATGATTGAACTAGTTTACAGTCCCACCAACAGTGTAAAAGTGTTCCCATTTCTCCACATCCTCTCCAGCACCTGTTGTTTCCTGACTTTTTGATGATCGCCATTCTAACTGGTATGAGATGGTATCTCATTGTGGTTTTGATTTGCATTTCTTTGATGGTCAGTGATGATGAACATCTTTTCATGTGTCTGTTGGCTGAAAAAATGTCTTCTTTTGAGAAGTGTCTGTTCATATCCTTTGCCCACTTTTTGATGGGGTTGTTTGATTTTTTCTTGTAAATTTGTTTAAGTTCTTTGTAGATTCTGGATATTAGCCCTTTGTCAGATGGAGAGATTGTAAAAATTTTCTCCCATTCTGTAGGTTGCTCGTTCAATCTGATGGTAGTTTCTCTTGCTGTGCAGAAGTTCTTTAGTTCAATTAGATCCCATTTGTCAATTCTGGCTTTTGTTGCCATTGTTTTTGGTGTTTTAGTCATGAAGTTCTTGCCCATGCCTATGGCCTGAATGGTATTTCCTAGGTTTTCTCCTAGGGTTTTTATGGTTTTAGGTCTAACATTTAAGTCTTTAATCCATCTTGAATTAATTTTAGTATAAGGTGTAAGGAAGGGATCCAGTTTCCACTTACTACATATGGCTAGCCAGTTTTCCCAGCACCATTTATTAAATAGGGAATCCTTTCCCCATTTCATGTTTTTTCAGGTTTGTCAAAGATCAGATGTTTGTAGATGTGTGGTATTATTTCCGAGGGCTCTATTATTTTCCATTGGTCTGTATCTCTGTTTTGGTACCAGTACCATGCTGTTTTGGTTACTGTAGCCTTGTAGTGTAGTTTGAAGTCAGGTAGCGTGTTGCCTCCAGCTTTGTTCTTTTGGCTTAGGATTGTCTTGGCAGTGCAGGCTTTTTTTTGGTTCCATATGAACTTTAAAGTAGTTTTTTTCCAACTCTGTGAAGAAAGTCATTGGTAGTTTAATGGCGATGGCATTGAATCTATAAATTACCTTGGGCAGTATGGCCATTTTCACAATACTGATTCTTTCTATCCATGAGCATGGTATGTTCTTCCATTTGTTTGTGTCCTCTTTTATTTCGTTGAGCAGTGGTTTGTAGTTCTCCTTGAAGAGGTCCTTCACATTCCTTGTAAGTTGGATTCCTAGGTATTTTATTCTCTTTGAAGCAATTGTGAATGTGAGTTCACTCATGATTTGGCTCTCTGTTTGTCTGTTATTGGTGTAGAGGAATACTTGTGATTTTTGCACATTGATTTTGTATCCTGAGACTTTGCTGAAGTTGCTTATCAGCTTAAGGAGATTTTGGACTGAAACGATGGGGTTTTCTAAATATACAATCATGTCTTCTGCAAACAGGGACAATTTGACTTCCTCTTTCCCTAACTGAATACCCTTTATTTCTTTCTCTTGCCTGATTGCCCTGGCCAGAACTTCCAACACTATGTTTAATAGGAGTGGTGAGAGAGGGCATTCCTGTCTTGCACTAGTTTTCAAAGGCAATGCTTCCAGTTTTTGCCCATTCAGTATTATATTGGCTGTGGGTTTGTCATAAATAACTCTTATTATTTTGAGATATGTACCATCAATATCTAGTTTATTGAGCGTTTTTTAGCATGAAAGGCTGTTGAATTTTGTCAAAAGTCTTTTCTGTATCTACTGAGATACTCATATGGTTTTTGTGTTTGGTTCTGTTTATATGATGGATTATGTTTATTGATTTGGATATGTTGAACGAGCCTTGCATCCCAGGGATGAAGCCAACTTGATCATGGTGGATAAGTTTTTTGATGTGCTGCTGGATTCAGTTTGCCAGTATTTTATTGAGGATTTTTGCATCAATGTTCATCAGGGATTTTAATCTAAAATTCTCTTTTTTTGTTGTGTCTCTGCCAGGTGTTATTATCATGCTGATGTTCGCCTCATAAAATGAATTAGGGAGGATTCCCTCTTTTTCTATTGATTGGAATAGTTTCAGAAGGAATGGTACCAGCTCCTCCTTGTACCTCTGGTAAAATTTGGCTGTGAATCTATCTGGTCATGGACTTTTTTTGGTTGGTAGGCTATTAATTATTGCCTCAATTTCAGAACCTGTAATTGGTCTATTCAGGGATTCAACTTCTTCTTGGTTTAGTCTTGGGAGGGTGTATATGTCGAGGAATTTATCCATTTCTTCTAGATTTTCTAGTTTATTTGCATTGAGGTGTTTATAGTATTCTGTGATGGTAGTTTGTATTTCTATGGGGTTGGTGATAATATCCCCTTTATCATTTTTTATTGCATCTATTTGATTCTTCTCTCTTTTCTTCTTTAATAGTCTTGCTAGTGGTCTATCAATTTTGTTGGTCTTTTCAAAAAACTGGCTCTTGATTCATTGATATTTTGAAGGGTTTTTTTGTGTTTGTATCTCCTTCAGTTCTGCTCTGATCTTAGTTGTTTCTTGCCTTCTGCTAGCTTTTGAATGTGTTTGCTCTTGCTTTTCTAGTTATTTTAATTGTGTTGTTAGGGTGTCAGTTTTAGATCTTTCCTCCTTTCTCTTATGGGCATTTAGTGCTATAAATTTCCCTCTACACACTGCTTTAAATGTGTCCCAGAGATTTTAGTATGTTGTGTCTTTGTTCTCATTGGTTTCAAAGAACATCTTTATTTCTGTTCAATTCCTGGATATCCTTGTTAACGTTCTGTCTTGTTGATCTGTCTAATGTTGACAGTGGGGTGTTAAAGTCTCCCATTATTATAGTGTAGGAGTCTAAGTCTCTTTGTAGGTCTTTAAGGACTTGCTTTATGAATTTGGGTGCTCCTGTATTGGGTGCATATATATTTAGGATAGTTAACTCTTCTTGTTAAATTGATCCCTTTACCATTATGTAGTGGCCTTCTTTATCTCTTTTGATCTTTGTTGATTTAAAGTCTGTTTTATTAGAGACTAGGATTGCAATCCCTGCTTTTTTTTTTTTTTTTTTTCCATTTGCTTGGTAGATCTTCCTCCATCCCTTTATTTTGAGCCTATGTGTATCTCTCCATGTGAGATGGGTCTCCTGAATACTGCACACTGATGGGTCTTGACTCTTTACCCAACTTGCCAGTCTACGTCTTTTAATTGGAGCCTTTAGCCCATTTACATTTATGGTTAATACTGTTATGTGTGAATTTGATCCTGTCATTATGATGTTAGTTGATTATTTTGCTCATTAGTTGATGAAGTTTCTGCCTAGCATTTATAGTCTTCACAATTTGGCATGTTTTTGCACTGGCTGGTACCAGTTGTTCCTTTCCACGTTTAGTGCTTCCTTCAGGAGCTCTTGTAAGGCAGGCCTGATGGTGACAAAATCTCTCAGCATTTGCTTGTCTGTAAAGGATTTTTTTTCTCTTTCACTTATGAAGCTTAGTTTGGCTGGATACGAAATTTTGGGTTGAAAATTCTTTTCTTTAAGAATGTTGTGTATTGGCCCCCACTCTCTTCTGGCTTGTAGAGTTTCTGCCAAGAGATCTGCTGTTAGTCTGATGGGCTTCCCTTTGCGGGTAACCCGACATTTCTCTCTGGCTGCCCTTAACATTTTGTCCTTCATTTCAACTTTGGTGAATCTGACAATTACGTGTCTTGGAGTTGTTCTTCTTGAGGAGTATCTTTGTGGTGTTCTCTGTATTTCCTGAATTTGAGTGTTGGCCTGCCTTGCTAGGTTGGGGAAATTCTCCTGGATAATATCCTGCAGAGTGTTTTCCAACTTGGTTCCATTCTCCCTGTCACTTTCAGGTACACCAATCAGACATAGATTTGGTCTTTTCACATAGTCCATATTTTTTGGAGGCTTTGTTCATTTCTTTTTACTGTTTTTTCTCCAAACTTCTCTTCTTACTTCATTTCGTTCATTTGATCGTCAGTCACTGATACCCTTTCTTCCACTTGATCGAATCGGCTACTGAAGCTTGTGCATGCGTCACATAGTTCTCGTGCCATGATTTTCAGCTCCATCAGGTCATTTACGGTCTTCTCTACACTGTTCATTCGAGCTAGCCATTCGTCTAATCTTTTTTCAATGTTTTTAGCTTCTTTGCAGTGGATTTAAACATCTTTCTTTAGCCTGGAGAAGTTTATTATTACCGATCGTCTGAAGCCTTTTTCTCTCAACTTGTCAAAGTCATTCTCCATCCAGCTTTGCTCTGTTGCTGGCGAGGAGCTGCATTCCTTTGCAGGAGAAGAGGCTCTCTGATTTTAGAATTTTCAGCTTTTCTCCTCTGGTTTCTCCCCATCTTTGTGGTTTTATCTACCTTTGGTCTTTGATGATGGTGACATACTGATGGGGTTTTGGTGTGGGTGTTCTTTTTGTTTGTTAGTTTTCCTTCTAACAGTCAGGACCCTCAGCTGCAGGTCTGTTGGAGTTTGCTGGGGGTCCACTCCAGACCCTGTTTGCCTGGGTATCACAGCAGAGGCTGCAGAACAGCAGATGTTGTTGCCTGATCCTTCCTCTGGAAGCTTCACCTCAGAGGGGCACCCGGCTGTATGAGGTGTCATTCATCCCCTACTGGGAGATGCCTCCCAGTTAGGCTATTTGTGGGTCAGAGACCTACTTGAGGAGGCAGTCTGTCCATTCTCAGATCTCAAACTCCATGCTGGGAGAACCACTACTCTCTTCAAAGCTGTAAGACAGGGACATTTAAGTCTGCAGAAGTTTCTGCTGCCTTTTGTTCAGCTATGCCCTGCCCCCAGAGGTGGAGTCTACAGAGGCAGGCCAGCCTCCTTGAGCTGCGGTGGACTCTACCCAGTTCAAACTTCCCGGTTTGTTTACCTACAAAAGCCTCAGCAATGGAGGACACCCCTTCCCCCGCCTCGCTGCTGCCTTGCAACTTGATCTCAGATTGCTGTGCTAGCAGTGAGTGAGGTTCCGTGGTGTGGGACCCTCTGAGCCAGGCGTGGGATATAGTCTCCTGGTGTGCTGTTTGCTAAGACCTTTTGAAAAACGCAGTATTAGGTTGTGAGTGTCCTGATATTCCAGGTACCCTCTGTCATGGCTTCCCTTTGTTAGGAAAGGGAATTCCCTGACCCCTTGTGCTTCCAGGGTGAGGTTATGCCCCTCCCTGCTCTATGGGCTGCACCCACTGTCTGACAAACCCTTGTGAGATGAACCCGGTACCTCAGTTGGAAATGCAGAAATCACCCGTCTTCTGCGTTGCTCACGCTGGGAGCTGCAGACTGGAGCTGTTCCTATTTGGCCATCTTGGAACCTGGTTATTCATTTATTTTATATTTGAGCAGTGTTTACTGGAGTCACTGACATGAGTAAATGTTTTCTAAGTATTTATCATTTTTATTTTTATTGTAATAAAATGATCTTGTCCATGAGAAGGTTTTAAATCATAAATTCAAGGGACTGTGTTATAGCTCACCTCTCTGGCAGATGTTATAGTCAATGCAATGGGAATCGTTTATCATAACAAAAATTATAAATCATGGCATGATTTTGCCCATTTTTGTATATACATCTTTCTGAAACAAAAGGGTGGACATTAATTATATGTTGTGTGGTAAGTTTTGTGGTGAAGTACAGTGGTGAGTAAGCTGACCCAGTTCCTGCCTTCCTAGAACTTATGATATAAAACAAGTATAAAGCGTTACATAAATCACTATATGCCTATTTCTTTTCTTTATGATATTCATGTTGGATTAAGGCTTAGACCACTTTTGTAGCATTGTAGGTTATATTATTTCATTTTCATGCTGTTGATAAAGACAAACCCGATACTGGGAAGAAAAAGAGGTTTAATTGGACTTATGGTTCCACATGGCTAGGAAGGCCTCTGAATCATGGCGGGAGGGGAAAGGTACTTCTTACATGGTGGCAGCAAGAGATAAAATGAAGAAGAAACAAAAGTGGAAACCTCTGATAAACCCATCAGATCTCATGAGACTCATTCACTATTATGAGAATAGCACAGGAAAGACTGTCACCCATGTTTCAATTACCTCCTCCTGGGTCCTTCCACAACACGTGGGAATTCCAGGAGATACAATTCAAGTTGAGATTTGGGTGTGGACACAGCCAAACCATATCATTCTGCCCCTGGCCACTCCAAATATCATGTCCTCACATTTCAAAACCAATTATGCCTTCCCAGCAGTCCCTCAAACTCTTACCTTATTTCAGCATTAACCCAAAAGCCCGCAGTCCAAAGTCTCATCTGAGACAAGGCAAGTCCCTTCTGCCTATAAGCCTGTAAAATCAAAAGCAAGCTAGTTCTTCCTAGATACAATGAGGGTACAGGTATTGGGTAAATATAGCCATTCCAAATAGGAGAAATTGGCCAAAACAAAGGGGTTACAGGTCCCATGCAAGTCCTGAAATCCAGTGGGGCAGTCAAATTAAAAAGCTCCAAAATGACCTCCTTTGACTCCAGGTCTCACATGCAGGTCATGCTGATGTGAGAGGTGGGTTCCCATGGTCTTGGGCAGGTCTGCCCCTGTGACTTTGCAGGGTGCAGTCTCCCTCCTGGCTGCTTTCATCAGCTGGCATTGAGTGTCTGTGGCCTTTCCAAGCACACGGTGCAAGCTACCAATGGGTCTGCCATTCTGGGGTCTCGAGGATGATGACCCTTTTCTCATAGCTCCACTAGGCAGTGCCCCAGGAGGGACTCTATGTGGGGGCTCAAACCCCACATTTCCCTTTCTTACTACCCTAGCAGAGATTCTCTCTGAGGGCCCTGCCCCTGCAGCAAACTTTTGCCTGGGCATCCAGGCAATTCCATACATCTTCTGAAATCTAGGCAGAGGTTCCCAGACCTCAGTTCTTGACTTCTGAGCACCCACAGGCTCAACACCAAGTGAAAGCTGCCAAGGTTTGGGGCTTCCACCCTCTGAAGCCACAGCCCGAGCTCTACATTGGCTGGAGCGGCTGGGACACAGGCACTGAGTTCCTAGACTGCACACAGCATGAGGACCCTGAGCCTGGCCCACAAAACCACTTTTTCCTCCCAGGCCTCTGGGACTGTTATGGGGCGGGCTGCTGTGAAGGTCTCTGACATGGCCTGGAGACATTTTCTCCATGATCTTGGGGATTAACATTAGGCTTCTGGCTACTTATGAAAATTTCTTCAGCCAGCTTGAATTTCTCCTTAGAAAGTGGCTTTTTCTTTTCTACTGCATTGTCAGGCTGTGAATTTTCTGAACTTTCTTGCTCTGCTTCCCTTATAAAACTGAATGCTTTTAACAGCACCCAAGTCACATTTTGAATGCTTTGCCGCTTAGAAATATCTTTCAACAGAAACTTTAAATCATCTCTCTCAAGTTCAAAGTTCCACAAATCTCTAGGGCAGGGGCAAAATGCCGCCAGTCTCATTGCTAAAACATAACAAGAGTCACCTTTGCTCCAGTTCCCAAAAAGTTCCTTATCTCCATCTGAGACCACCCCAGCCTGGACTTTATTGTCCATGTTGTTATCAGGCATTTGGTCAATGCCGTTCAACAAGTCTCTAGAGAGTTCCAAACTTTCCCACATTTTCCTGTCTTCTTCTGAGCCCTCTAAATTGTTCCAGCCTCTGCCTGTTACCCAGTTCCAAAGTCACTTCCACATTTTTGGGTATCTTTTCAGCAATGTCCCACTCTACTGGTACCAGTTATAGGCTGCCAGTTTTTAGGACCCACTGGGATGCATTAGATAGAGGGGTACAGTTTCCTCAGGTTTCCCCACATCATTCCTTACATAACTGGTAAAATCTAATTTTGTCCCTCTTCTAAAGTAGACAGTGCTTCTGAGTGGAAATAAATCTGGGGGAAAAAACCTCATCACAATGCTAGCCTGTCCCAGTGGAGTATTTTGCATCTTAAAGAGGCAGGTTACAAGTGGAACTTTATGCCTCCTAGCCTGAGAAAGGCAGCTGGCGGATGCCTGCAGTCAGCAGGTGTAGGCAGTCAAGATGCTGAAGAAAAATGATACCCAGCATCTGGCTGTTGATTAGGAACCAGTGATTCACTTTATTACCTAACCATTAAACCCTTAAATGTACTTCCCAAGTAATTGTCAAAAAACTGAAAAGAAATGAAAGAAATTGAAGAATAGTTTGCTTATATAGTAGTCAAAAGAAAATAAACTTCTGTTCTGAAGTATATATCACAAAATAAGTGTAGGTTAGTCACAGCTGTTCTTGTGTCTATAACACTGTGAAAAGAAAGAATATTTCAAATAACTTAAGTGTTATGTTCAAAGCATGTAATACTTTCTTATTTTGAATATAAAAAGGTTTATTATTAGTAGTAAGAGCACACGCCCACTCCCATCAAATACATTTTGTACAGATACCTTAAAATATCAATTAGAAAAGGGGTAACACATTATTAGCTTGCCTGGCCAGACTTGCTCTGGCCATGATGAAGGATATGCCTGGGAGAATTTTAAAATTCATTTAATGGATCCAACTCCTGCCTTTCTTAGGGCAAGTCACTTTTGTATTTAATATTCAGAGGCCCAAGTTTACAACTTCTGAGTAAAACTTAACATCTTTCATAGTGAAAGACTTAGACTCTAATTCTGCCGTACATGTAGATGATATAATTTCAGAGACTGTAGATTACTTTCCTGTTTTTGAGAAAATAGCTAAGAATTACATGGCATCTGAGAGCCCCATAAATTGAATCCTTGAGATTTGTAGTTCACATTCACAGGACTGCCCCAAATGGCACCCAGAAGAGTCTTCCTTTGTAGTATTACTATTCTCACCTACACAATCTACCTCACTAATTAAAGAGCTCAATAGCATTTGGATCATTTTATGACCTGAAGTAGATTGAATATGCATAAGAAGTTGACTTTGGACTTCTCAGTGTATGTTAATCCATTATTAACCTTCCATGACATTTCTTAGTAGGAGTGCGTCAGGTGGTCACACTCTGTTCAATACTTAGATGTATTTTCATATGTTTCTTTTCCTTTTCTTCCTGTTATTTGCAGGAATAGCTATACTGCTTTTAGTATGTTTTATTTGAGAGTAAGAAATGGCTTATAGTTAACACATTTTGATAAATGTAAATAAATATTTCAAATTTTGTCATAGCTTGCTTAGTGAGATTTGCACGATGAAAACCTCTTATTTTTACTTAAATGCTTATGTATTTTACCCATGATTTGGTTCAGTCCCACTTTACCCATGATTTAGTTCAGTATTTTCTAGCAACAATTTGATGACTGATATATTTAAGAACTTTTTTCCATCCATAAGCTTATTCCCTTCATACAGTTTTTTAAAAACTTTGGTCCTCTGTTTGTAGAGTGTGCGGCATCTATTATTAATGAAATATTGGTGGATTCTTTTTCAAATTGCCTTGAGAGAATAATGTTCTGTTACTCAGAAAAAACAGTCCTTAAGAGTGGAGTATTCTTCCAGGAAAATCATTATATCCACATATGTTCATAAGATACACTATTAAATTTAGTAGTCCCATCACATGTAAGCTTCAGATATTGTTGCTTTAATGCATTCCCTCACTACTTTGATAAAAGCCTTAAGATGTTGCCACTAGTTCTTTGATGATTTCCTCTGATGTTATGGTACCTCTCTTTTCTACTCCCAAAAAACCTGTTTTGCATAAACATGAGAAGTCAAGGCAGTTTGAGTTAGCGAGTACGAAGATTCAAGTTGTAGCAACAAAAGTACATATATTTGTGATCAACTCTCTCACATATTATTGTCATCTCTCTCAATGTAAGGAAAGTTTATTTTAGATTTCTGAAGAATATGAGTCATTAGCTTTAACAGAAGTCCAAATATGTCATTCAGCTTTATAATTTTGATGTTTATTCAGCAATTTCTCCATTGAACTAAAGAGAGTTCTTAATGGAATTTAGAGGGAGAAGAGTCATATTGACCTAGATATTGACTTATTCTGATTCATTTTCCCCATCATCCCTGCCTGACTCCTGAATGAGTCCCGCATACTGTTGGATTCAGGCATGGAAGATTTTTTTGAAAATGTTTAGTTCAAGTTTCCAAATAATTTTGTCACAATTATGGTTAATAAAAAGTCATTATGGATTATTAATTATGTCCAAGGTTAAGTTTAATATTCTTATAGGGAAAAACTATTAACAAATCAATCGTGAATTCAAATTTGTCTATTTTAATTGCAAAGTTCTACTTTCAACTAAACACTTAATATTCAGAATTAAATAACATTAGCTCAACAACTCTGAACATACTCATGATATGGAATGTTACCTATCTCATATGACTTCTCTTTTTGTCAATGTTTGGTCAAAATTATCTACAGTGTGTATTGCCCTGAGTGAGTCTACATAATCCATTTAGTTGTTTCCTCTTCATATACAGTGCAATTCTTCTAACGCTTATGCTGTATTATATGTATTCTAAAGATAAGAATGTTCTTCCATGGCTCTATTCTAGAAAAGAATGCCATTCTACCAACTCTTAGTGGTAACTGTGAGATTGCATTTATCTCATTGTGCTAAAATGTCATTTTCACTTTGCCATCTATACTCTGTGAATTGATTATATAAATGTCTAAAATCTAACTGTGTCAGCTACATTCACCTGTTCTTTTTTTCTCTAAAATTAAGGTTACTAGGCACCACTTCCACTATTGTTTCTTCCCTGTCACACTTGTGTGTTTCTAATGCTTGATTTGTAGCTTTGTGTCAGATTGTCAGCCGAAGGTGAACAATTGTAGGTTTGCATATTGTGTGAGAGATACGTTTCTTGCCCTTTGTTTTGGGAACGACTGATGATGCAGCTCTGTCCTGGAAGGGTTAGAGTCGCCAACAGCCACAATGTTTGCATGTGTGCATACGTCTGTGCGTGTGTCTTTGTTTCAGAGCTGTGTCTGAAACAGGAAGAGCATCACAAGGATTATAAAATCTATGAAATCTCTGGGTTTTTCAAAGCTCTGCCTGCTTTCAGTTGAAATCGGACAATGAAGTAGAGTTTTCTATGTGATTAGCAAGACCTATACACAGGAGAAGAGAATTACTTCTGAGTACACCATTACTTGTCACAGATTTTCACATATACCATCGTGATCACTGCTAATAACCAGCTCTTGTTTTCCCTTGTTTCAGATTGAAATTTTTCAAGGGGCTAATTTTCCAGTTTTCTAACTTTAAAATTTCTGAAGTATATTACCTGTTTTTTGTTTTGTTTTTTAAATCACTGCATACTATAACATATGTAAGTGAAATCTCCTGGCACATAATACACATGCCCAAAATTACTTGAATCTGGTGCTGATATTTCAATGGAATTGTGCTTATATTTTACAATAGTTGGCTTTCTCTCTCTAGCAGTTTCGTTGGAAGGTTTTTTTTTCTTCTTTTTTTTTAATGCCTTCCTTTCTTTTCCTCATAAGTTGTTATCAGCAAAACAGAAGGAAACAATATGGGAAATGCAATACATATAAACATTATGTGAAAAGATAAGACAACTCACATAGCTTACACCCAGTGATAATTAGTATGTTTCCATATTAGTCTATACCAACACTCAGTTATTTACACTGTGGGAAATAGTTCAGTTAGCAAACTTAACCAATCCTTTTCATCTCAGTGTCACGACAGGGGATAGATATTTGAGATGCGCGAACTAAGTATTCTGGGAAATTAGGTATTAATATTTCCCCAGCGGAAACCTCCACCTGACTACAACATATTTCATTTCAAATTTCCTAAGCTGTGACAGTATATCTAATTTATTTTGCTATTTGAACTCTGTCAAAATAAAAGTGAATACTCTAATGTTATTCTTTACCATTTGATGTAAGAATCACAGTACACACAAATACAGAGGCCATGCATGGAGTATAGCAACTCATGGTTAAACCTTATTAGATGAGACCCAAATGGCAGAGGTGGGGCTGGGAAAATGCTTTGGAGAGGAGACAGTTTCAACAGCCATGATGTTAGAGGCTAGGCATTGTGAGTGTGCACTGCGTTTGCCAGGTTCAATGTCATTGATCTGGGCACTTAAAGGTGACCAACACAACACTGTGTAATTTGGTCGTTATGATAGATTATTAACCTGGGGAGATAAATTAAAATGGAACACTAATACTACTATTGTAAAGCAAAAAATAATATTAAAATATCAAATATTTGCAATTTCTATTTTATGTATCACTCTAAACATTTAAAGGAAGGGATATCTGAAATGCCTATTTGATATTTATTTTGGCTTCTCTTCAGAAGCCAAAGAATATCTTTTATGAGATAAAAAACTTGTTAATAGAAAATATTAATATATCACTTTCTAGTTATATATGTGTGTGCATATATTCACTTTTTAAACTAGGAAATAAAAACAAGCATTAGCTGCTTTCTAAAATAGTATCAGTTAAAACAAAAAAACTATTCCTGCCAATGCAATCATTTTCTTGGGATTTGTTGACAACGTTTATTGAAGTACTGTGAGTCTCTCATTTTCCTCTGTTTTTCCTATGTTTATTTTCCTATGTTTTTCCCACATAATGGAGTAACCACTGATCAAAAGGTTTCAGGACACCATTAACACTTCTTGTCACCAAGAGTATGAGTTATTCCTAAGAAAACATTTTATACTTTGTCTTTCTCTCTTTGTTCAGGTCACATCTAGATTTTTTAGATTATTGCAAAGTATATCCTGTCTTACTTGAGGAACAAGGGTAACTTACCCCAGTTCTCCTCTTTTATCTAATTTTACTTCGTTGGACTGTAGTTTCATCACAGTTAAAAATATCAACCAAAAATTATAAATTCAAACAAGAAGTGTGCATTGATGATTTTTTGTATTGAAGGACTTTTTTAACCTCTGAAAGAATAAAAGAACTCAAAATGGAGTTTTATATTAAAGGTCATTTTTTTAACCACTAAATGAATAAAAAACTCAAAATAGGAAATGTAAAAGTATTTTAACTTATTTCTTTTTTCTAACTCTCTGGTTTTATTACCCTTTCCAAGTTTTATTTCTTTAATAATAATTGTTCTGTTATAGTTATTAGTTTCCTGGGGAAAACTTTCTGTTTGATTGTAGCAAATTTGTGAAATGTCTCTGTCATAGTTTGATGTTCCTCTGAAAGATGACTTTTTCTCCTTGCTGAAAGATTCTGGAAAGTGCTTTTGGCATATATCTTGAAAACAAGAATCATAATACTGATGAACACACACACACACACATGCACACACGCACACACAAACACAGAATTTTCTTTTGTTTTAGTTTTTTATTCCCAAATCATGATTATCAAAGTTATTTTCATCTTCAACTCTCTATCTACCTACTCCCTCTTTTCTTCTTATAATTTCTTTCTGTTGTTTTTCCTCTTCTTTCTTCTTATTTGTACTTATAGTAAAATGGTTAAGGATACAATTTACAGTTTATTATTTGATGGACTGAATTTGTTTCTTATATGACATTATAGAAAAACTAACTTTCGTTAAGAGTAATTTCCTGGGAAAAGTTGATATGTTAAAGATAATTAGCAGAATGTCATGGTCATTAGTCCTAATAACATGTTCTAGTTCTCTCTCAGCATATAATTGGATTGCAGGTTAATTTCCTTTGAAGGAGGCATAACCATTGACTGCTTTGGTCAATGAATGATAGACAGAAGTGATGAATGTCACTTCCTGCAGGAACTTTAAAAACCTGTATATGGTTTTCCACATTCTGTTTCATCTCTCAGTAGTGCTGAAAGCATATTTGGAGTTGGGGCCTCCATTATCCTGTGTCCTTGAGTAACTATGAGGAAAAGAACTTCCCCACTAATCCACTTTGGACATGTAGAGAATGAAATAATATTTTGTTTTTAACACTCTATGTTCATATGGAGTTTTTTTGTTACACCAGCATATCCTATCCTACCCTGACAGAGAGGAACTGTATAACTTTGGCAGGCTCTGGAAGACTTGTAATTTCTCTAATCTCTAGGAAGTTACAATGTCAACCATGAGACATGCCATCTCATTTGGAACATTCTAACATTACAAAGGATGAAGCTTTACTTTCATCTCTTTTATGGGTAATATGCTCTCTAGTTTGAATATAGCATGCTCACATGAGATGGTAGCCTCCATGAAATATTTTTGACTTTTGAAATTTCATACATAATCTTCCTTTCCCAATTTTAAATACATCTTTCCTTCTTTACCTTCAGGATACATTATCTTCCAAATGCAAATGCCTTTGGGAAGGAGAATATTTTAAGTCTGATCAGTCGTTTATGCCTTAGTGAGTAAGGTATGTAATGAATTAGAATGTTTTCTAAAAATAGTTTTAGATAGTGGCAAAAATGGGGAAATGATAAGGGATCATGGCACCTGTCTGGCAAAGGGGAAAAGGACACAGAGATTGCATGTTAAAGACAGGTTTTGCCTACTTCAGAATTTTTAGGTGGACTGGTTCTTTGTTTAATACTCTAGTGTATGCCAAGATTAAATATAAGCTCTAGAGAAATTTTAGTCCTTGATATTATAGAAGAATTAAATTACATTAATGCCTTAAAGGTTTCTAGAAACTCCTTGTTCTTATAAACTGATTTGCAGGGGACAGAAAACTTGGGAAAGTCATATGCTTCTTTTGATTGATTTTACCCATTTCTCACAGAGCAATGATAAGTACATGTACTTCTGCTGACTGGTGAGATATTGATGAGTTGATGTTTCTGAAGCTCATCGAGGTAGATGAAATGCATTTTAGCAGTGAAAAAGTACTACTTTTGCAATTGTATAGTGATATGCACATTTTAAATGTGTTCCTCCACATTTTTGTCTGACATGCTTCTTGTTAAGGACATAATAACTTTGGTAGAGTAAAACTTCATGCAGTTTTAAAGACATTTCAAAAGTTTACTAATATTATACTTACTAGTATGCTAATGAAATAGTAAAAATCTTGGTAAGTTTCAATTTTAGTCTTTTAGAGGGATGAACTCTTATATTTTAGATGATTTGTATTTCTTAAATGTTATTGGAAGCCAAGGTCAAATTTGACATTTAATATTTGTCTTAAAGTGTTATCCAGGCAAAATCTGGTATTATCACATAAAAGTAGGAAACTTTCACTTCCTGATTTCTTCTGCATTTCTCAAACTGGTAATAAAATCTGACTTTTGAATAATTAATGCCAATTATTTGCCAAGAAACTTAATTATAATATTAACAACTCTAAAGGTACAATTCTGGTTCACGATTAGCATAAAAATCCAGTTCTATGTGCCCATGTCAGATTTCGTTTTCTATAGTGGTTTCTATAGTGATACTGATTTTGTACTTTATTTCTAAATTTCTTAGGAGACATGGATCTTTTCCTTTGCCTTAGATTTTTAAGAGGGAAGCTAAGTTTCTTTAGATTTAATGGATTAGAAGTTTTCATAAATTAATGATTGCCTTTAACTGGCCTACTTGTTGCTAACAGAAAAGGCATTGTTATAGGCATAAAGACCCTCAACATCCCACGTACAAAATCAATTGCCATTAAAAATATTTGTACCAGTAGCCTTTTATTTTTGATACTTCTGTGAAAGCAATCTAATTATTCTTTAGCAATAAATTATTCTTTCTTTCTGAAGGGCTAATATGAGATCTTCTCCTCTACTATTTATTTACTTGCAGAACTACTTTCTGAGTCCATTTCCAAAAATGTATTAGTTGACATTTGGCAAACAATATTTTTTTTCCCTGCATTATTTTATAATATTTTAAACTTAAATTTTATCTATTATCAATTGTTGCTTTACTGGCCAACTTATGTTTGACTTTGGAAACCAAGACAACCTCTGCTTCCATGGTATTTCTCATTCCACCATCCTGTGCCTGTTCAAAAGTCAGATATAAGGAAAACAATCCTTTTATTCCTGATACCAGTTTTCATTTTCTGCTTTATATATTATCCCATTAAATTACTTTTTAAATTATGGATTAATTTAAACCATGGGTAATTTATCTTTAAAAATTGATTAGATTTTAATCACCTTGAGGGTAAAGACTAGGAGTGTTTGGCTTTGTATACCTAATGCCTGACAGATGGCAGGTATTTAATGGAAGCTTATTAGGCAATGAATAAATAATTACAGCATTAGTTTTGATGGGGGCACTAATGTAAAGAACAATAAGGCATATATTTAATATATACTCTCTACTATGTGACAAGACCAATTCTAGGTAACTGGCACATGCTGATGGTATTTGGTCCATATCCCCTATATCATTTCAGTGAATGACAGCTTGTTTCAGAAAGCTAGCACTTTTAAGTTTTGTCAGAGAGCTGCTTTCCTGCATGATATGAACTACTTTGCCCACTTGCAACTTGGGAAGCATGTGCCTGGAAATTAATGTGTTCGTGAAAGCAGCCTGAAACCAGTGACTGACAACTACTGGAGAGTGTAAATACCCTAGCTCTTTTCCTCTCTGTCTGGGAAACATCTGAGGCATACATTTTACACAATTTTCAGTGTGATAAAACTAAGACAGAACTATAATACAAAGAAGAAAATGTTATGGTCCAATTCCAAAATAAGCACATTTTCAGGAAAGAAGACAAATGAGGCAAAAAAATCGACAATACAGTATAGCAATTATCTATATATTATATGTTTTTAACATATGGAAAAATATTTTCCCAGTTTTGGTTTTGTGAAATTTAAAAATAATTATTTTCTTGGAGATTTAATATTTGTGTGGCCAAAATTTATATTTAGTGATTTTTTTCTCCACTTTGTGGGTTACAACGTAGTCACATATTTTTGTCAGCCTCATTTTAAAAGTTTTATGTTTAAGTCTTTAAGGTATTTGAAATTAAATTCTTGGTAAGTGGAGGTACGGATCTCTCTCTTTTCCATTCTCTTTCTCAACAAATTATTAGATACTTGTCCTAAAAGTATTTATTAAGAAATACATTTATTTCATTCTGATGTAAAATACAAACTTCAACATGTGCTAAATTTCTAAAAATGCAGATTTTCACTTTCTGTCTACTATATATTAGTAGTAAGCTGTTTTAATTAGCATAGTCTTATCATGTGTTTAATATTTCATTGTTCAATCCTTCTTCACTTTTTTAATTTTCAAAATATTTTGGCTATGCTTTTTCATTTATTCTTCTTGGTAAATATTAACAAATGCACCCAATGGAATAAAACTAGAATTTTGATGGATATTATATTGAATTTGCAACATTTTGAGAGAATAAAAATATTAACATGAATGCTTATAATAGAAATATCTGTAAAGTGTCCTCAATTCATACACATACACACAAGAGCACTTAATTCTGTATCTTTCAAGGAAAGTACAGACAGGAGGTCATGTATAATCTAGACTTTGAAGAGAGGAGAGTCTTGCAGGGGGACATTCTAACCTAAAGAAAGCGAGAATGTATTATGGTAAAGCTTGAAATTCAGGCTCAGATATAGTTGAGAAGACATTTATGAGTGATCCTAGAGAATTTGGAGTCAAAATTTAGGCAGTAGGGAATTTTCTTATGATTATAAATAAAGGGAATAAAATTTAGAAAAATCACACATTTAATCATTTAGTGATTGGTGCTTAGGATATGTCCATCAGCAAACAGACGGGGATCCTAGTCTTTGTGAAGCCTTCTTTCCAACGAATGATTGAAATTAAATGAAAACCTGGTAGGTAATGAGGTCTATGGAAAAAAGAACAAGCAGAGTAAGGTAAAGAGAATAAACAGTGTCAGTGGGGGAAGATGGGGGAGACAAGAGAATGGTGGAATTTTAGACAGGTCAAGAAAAACTTCATTGGGAAGTTGATATTCCACAAAGAGTTAAAGGAGGTGTGTAGGCCTAGGACCTTAGACACCCTTTTAAGGAATTGGAATGACTTAAGCTCTTCCTCTGAGTATGAGGAATGCTTTGACAAAGTTTTAAACAGAAAAGCTACATGACCAGCTTTGTGTTTTAAGAGAACTACTCTGGTTGCTGTGTGTGTGTGTGTGCAGCGCGTGCGCGCGTGTGTGTGTGCATGTGTGTGTGAGTGTATGTGTAACAAAGACAGAAGAAGGGAGAGCAGGTGGAAGGTCTTTGCAGCAATCCAGGTGAGATATGAGGTTAGCTTTGACTCAGATAATAGCAATGGAAGTTGGATGAAGCAGATAAATTCCAGGTGGGTTTGAAGGTGAGCTCACGGGAGTTACTGATGGACATTTTGAAGGGTATAGAGAAAGAGAGGAGCGAGCTGGAGGGATGAAGATGGTATTAATGTAGTTGGGGAAGGCTGCAAGTGGTGCATGGTTGGAAGAGAAGATTTTGGTTGTCTGTAACACATGAAAATGCAAACATCGAGTAGGTTGTTGGATAATGAGTATGGAATTCAAGAGAGATATCAGGTCTGGAGGTATGACCATGAGAGTCATTAATATATAGATCATATAAAGTCATGAGAGTACATGATATAGCCAAGGTAATGAGTATAGCTAGAGTAGGGGAAAGAACAGGCTGAGACTTAGGACATTTCACTATTAAGAAATTAGAGAAGAGAGGAAACAGCAAAGGAGAATGAGAAGAAATACTCAGTGACATAGGTGAAAATTTGAGTCTGTAGTGCCCTGAAAACCCATAAAAAGGGCATTAAAGGAGAAGAGAATGATCAAGCATTCACTGCTGATAGGGAAAGTAAGTTGGGAGTGAGAACTGATCATTTGATTGGCAAGATGGAGGTCATTGGTAATCTTGACAAGGGCAGTTTTGGTGCTCTGGTGGAGCACAAAGTCTTACTAGAAGGAGCTTAAGAAAGAATGGAAAAAGGAATTGAAGACAGTGAGTATTGATAGCTCTTTTGAGTTTTTCAAAAAGGGCACAAACAAATGGAATAACATCTGGTGGGAGAAGTAGGGTCTAGAGAAGGTTATTTGTTTTCCTTTAGGTGGGAGAAAAAACACTTTCTTGTATTCTAAAGGGAATGATCTGGTTGAGTCAATGTTTGGCACTGTAGGTTACAGGTGAGAGGAGGGCATTGCTGGGTGATGTTCTTGGGTAGTGAGAGGGATGGGATCTGGTATAAATGGAGAGAGCTGTTCTCTGCATAAGATGACGTATAATTCATCTATGATAACAAATGGGAATATTTGGGTACCGGTACAGGGAGTGGGTAGACATGGGTGGAGGATGGAGAATGTCAGGGACAGTATAAAGAAATTGAAAGAGGCAACTGAAAAAGGAGGAAAATGGGTAAAACTCACATAGCATTTTCTACATGCCTGGCACTGTTTCAACAATTTACTTCTATTCTTTATTTAATCTTCATACTAGCCCTACTCTAAGTACTATTAGTTTCTCTGTTTTACAGCTGAGGAGACTGAGGCTAAGAGATGTGAAGTATTTTAACCAAGGTGCCATAGCTAGAAAGAGGTAGAGCTGGGACTTGAGACCAAATCAGTCTGACTCTTAACCAAGTTCCTGCAGCCAAACACTTTGACACATTTCTTCTTTGTGAGAAGAATTTCAGGCATAGAATGGCCAGAACTTGACCATTTAAATGCGAGTAGGATACATCCTCAGAAACAAAGATTTTTTTTTGATGAATCATGAGAAGATGTCTTGCCCTTTTCTTTGTCATGTGATTAATTGAAATGCTTCTTGCAGGGAGTCTGTAAACATCAATCAGGTAAAGACAGAAGGTAGAATTTAAATTATATCAGTTATTTATAAGATCTCCCTATTGTCATAAGGGAGCAGATAATTTGTGGTAAAATTATTTTGTGGCAAGTAGTATACTATACTAAAAGTTTGATTTATAAACTTTTTTGAAATGAAAACTATATTTTATTACAAATGACATGCATGACTTTTTAAAAATTTAACTTATTTTAAGTTCAGTGATACATGTGCAGGTTTGTTATATAGGTAAACTTGTGTCATGGGAGTTTGCTGTACAGATTATTTTGTCACCCAGGTATTAAGCCTACTGGCCATTAGTTATTTTTCCTGATCCTCTCGCTCCTCCAACCTTCCACCCTCTGATAGGCCCTAGTGTATGTTGTTCCCCTCTATGTGTCATGTGTTCTCATCATTTAGCTCCCACTTATAAGACAGAAGATGCAATATTTGGTTTTCTGTTCCTGCATTAATTTCCTAAGGATAATGGCCTCCAGCTCCATCCACGTTCCTGCAATGGACATGATCTCATTCTTTTTTATGACTGTATAGTATTCTGTGATGTATACATACCACATTTTCTTTATCCAGTCTACCATTGATGGGCATTTAGGTTGATTCCATGTCTTTCCTCTGTGAATAGTGCTGCAGTGAACATACATGTGCATGTATGTGTCTTTATAATAGAGTGATTTATATTCCTTTGAGTATATACTCAGTAATGGGATTGCTGGGTTGAATGGTGTTTCTGGTTTTAGATAGAGGAATCGCCACACTTTATATGAAATATAGAAGCAATAGATAAAAATGTAAAAAAACCCATAACTACCCAATTATGCCACCATTGGGAAATAACTGATATTAACAAATAGATGCTTATTCTTTCAGGTATGAATATGTACCTATGTGCATGTTTCCAACTGTTGAAGCCCACACAGTAATACAGCTTTAAAATTTACCGTCTGAATCTCACAAATGCATTTTATACAAGTATATTGAATATGTTAAACACATTGTATCATACAAATGTATTAAACTCTAATTCAATCTAAAGTATTTTCTGAGTTAAAATCCCAAATATTTTCTTTTCTCACAATGTTTCTGGTATGAATGTTGCTTATTTCTAATACTATTCTAAATAAATTGATTTTACAGTTAATTATTTACTATTTCCATGTCACCTTAGGAGATTTAGATGTATGATAAAACAACCAGAAAAGGTAAGGTGACTCAAAAATGTGCTATTGATAGTGACTAGAACAATTTTTTTACTTAATAGCTTTGAAGTTTTGACAGAAGATGCAGTGCTGCAATATTTTCATATAATCTCCACTTCTTGACAAACACAAATGTCAATTTAATTGCACAATTTTTAGATCACAAAGGCAAGAGGAATCTGAATGTAACCTTCACATTAAACTTTAGTAGCTTGCATAAATGCCTTGCTTTGTATGTGTTTTTAAAACTATAGGTAAGACAAGAAACTCATGTAACTGTTACAAGAATGAATTCAGAGTTTCACAGCGTGAATTACAGGGTGAGAACAAAGTTGTGTCTTTCTATTTTAAGTTCCTGAGATACCTAAGACATGAAATGAGACCTCTTTATGTGTTTCATTTGTAAAGGCAGTGAGTATCCTGTATTCATGTCCCTTAAAAATACAAACTAAATTGGGATGTAAATAATAATAATAAGACAAAGAAAGCTAATAAGCTGAATTGTGTATTTTTAATCTACATGGGAAGATAAAATATTCTTGGATAAGATAAAAATTATCCTGGAGTCACTTTAGGAGTAAAATCATATGTAAGAAAAACTTGATTTATAGAAAATATGGAAAATGCAATGGCCTTAAACAAAAACTCAAAATCTATTAATGCTCTAAACAAACGTGCAATGCCTAAAATTGAGAAAAAAAATGATGCAGGTCAATTTGTTGAAGAAATGTTCATTGTGAAGCATAACATGTTGCAATAAATGTAGGATCTCAGTCCATTTTGATAACAACCATGTACTGCTTGTGTATATTCTGGTAAGAATTGTTAATTATGGAGCCACAATGGGACCAACAAGAGCTTTTACTGTGGCCACAGTATTGTGGAGTAGTTTTGTAGGAGTGCTCTTTCTCAAATTAGTGGCATATTTCAGATAAAGAAAGGAAGTCGTCTTAACTTGAAACTGCTGTGTCATTTCTTCTTCCTTAACTGAAATTCCAACCGGGGTTCAGGAAATGCCCTAATGAGCCACTTCTCTTTTCTCTTTCCTCAACTAAGTGGATTCCAACCAGCCCAAAGTATTCATTACTCACGGCTAGATGGTTTACTTTGGTTGTCTCTTCTGGCATGGTGCTTATGTTACGGGAAGAGGGATTGTAATTTGATGCTGTTTGTAGAGATGACAACACTGATAAAATCCAGTCATTGCTGGTAGGTAACTAAACTGAGATGTTAATTTTCTGTACTTTAAACAAACTCGGAAGACAAACTAATCAATACTTTTATTTTGATATGTGTGGCTTGCTTATAATTATAATTTCCTCTTTTATGATAACTAGGTATCAGGATATCTGAGTAGTCAAGCTGTGATTTGCTGTTATTTAGGGAAAATATGTCTGAAACTCTACTAATGTCTTATTTCAATCAAGATGTGGAAATCACTGTTTTAGTTTGTGATAACCAAAGTGATTTATTCTTCCAGTTTAAAATTTTCAGATATTTACTAAACTGGAACATGATTTAACACTTTGTTGCCTCTTATATATGTTATTTTATGAATAAATATTAATTTCTGTTTACATTTGAGCAATATCTATTTTATTGACTTTTAAAGGTAAGAAACATATGAGCTCTATTTATAGCAAAATAGTACCAGATAGTACATTAGTATATATTCTTTTCCCAGGACTAAAAATTAATTCTTATTTTTTATGTAGATGTGGATCTAAATAACTTGTGTAGAAGATGTCAAATATCCCAGTGCAGTAACCTTTTTTTTTTTTTTTTTTTTTTTTTTTTTTTTTTTTTTTTTGAGATGCAGTCTCACCCTGTCACTCGGGCTGGAGTGCAATGGTGTGATCTCCACTCACTGCAATGTCTGCCTCCCAGGTTGAAGCAATTCTCCTGCCTCAACCTCTCAAGTAGCTGGGATTACAGGCATGCACCACCACACCTGGCTAATTTTTTTTTGTATCTTTAGTACAGACATGGTTTCACCATGTTGGCCAGGCTTGTCTTGAACTCCTGACCTCATGATCTGCCCGCCTTGGCCTCCCAGCAATAACCTTTTATAAAGTAATAGTTTTCAATTGTAATAATTAAAAGAGTTGTAGTAGAAACTTTAGGATTAAGATATATATGAAGATATTTATACACATGTACATACATATATATACTGTATATATACATTTGCTTATACAAATTACAATATATACAGTTTCATATATATTTATATAAGTTATAACTCTGAACTTCAGTATTGTCTCAGAATATTTCATTGGGAATATGCATTTTAAGTGAAAGAGAAACCTGAGGTAATTTCAAATTCATTTTGGGTAGTTTATTATTTATAAGAAACTTCATTTAAATTTAAGAATGTAAAATAATCTTCATGATTCCTTCCTATTCAGAAAGTATGTCAGCAAAGCAAAGTGAAACAGGGTACGGAGTTTATTGGCAAAATTATTCAGACAATTCTGCTTCACTTCTACTTTAGATGAATCTGAGTGTAGCAATGCCCTTTCAAGTATCTTTTAAATTTATGTTAAATCTTTTACTTTTTGATGGAAGCTACGTAAGTAGGCTAAACGTTAAGATCTCCTTTTAAGACTTTTGTTTTTTAATCATTTTTTTTTTAGCTCTAAAAGAAATGGAATACATATAATTTTCATGTCTGTTTCCTTGGTTTGGGTTATTATTACTTTTTTTTTTTAAGTTTTCAATTTTATTCCACAACAGCAGAATAGTTCAATGTAGTACATTTTGTTGAACTGAAACTTGGAACTCATGTCAAAAATGAAACAAGCTGAAAAATGTTTCTTAAAAGTCTGCTTAATTTTAATGACTGTGGCACGAGATTTGTTGTAAGTTCTAGAGAGCCCAAAATAATTGCAAGACATTTAAATAGGGTACAAATTTGTATCATAGTGAAATTTTCAGAAATAGTGCTAATTTATACAGTAGAAGTAAAAATAGTTTTGAAAACAGTGGTTTGAATAGTCAGAAAGGAGAAATAAGGAAATAAGAAACTGAAAGAAACAAAATATTCTTACACAATGGTTTTAGATAAACTAGTGAAATATAACTGAAGTGGAATCATGGCTATTGATAAGATATTTTCCATAATAGTGGAAAAGTAATCACGTAATCTTTTTTAAATCATTGTACAAATAAAGCCATCTGATGTCAATTTGACATTCCAGATTCTTCATAGAGATGAAAGCTCTTACAGTAAAAAATATTGGATTATGATATGGAGTGATAGCAGATACAGAAAAGTGGTATTTACAAATAGGTTGTTATTTTGAACTATTTGTCAACGAAATAAAACACGTGCATAGTGCAAAGCATGGTTCCTGCACAGGTTTTGCTGGGCATGTTTACTAAGCAGAGTCTGGGAGGCATAGAGCAGTAGGAATTGCAATCATCCCCAAAGTCATAACCTATGAAGAGAGAGGTTGACAGTAGTCTTATAGGAAAAGAAAAACAAATAGCAAGAAACTAATTTACACAAATATTCCTTATTATATAGAATCGTGAATGCCAGCTAATTAGAGAAATCTGTAGAATTGTGTTATGGGTGTTTGGAGATTTATAAAAATTTGGTAGACAATGCTTTGCCTATGAGAGCTTAGCTGATGATAGATGGTTTTGTGACTCCATTAAATTGTAATTATTTGAGCATAAAAAGTCTCGGCCATTTACACACCAATAAATAAAGAAGAATAGAAGAATATTAGAGATAGTTTATGTTAAATGTTAGGAAAATTGGGAGAATCCGTATAATTGAAAAAGTGCAATAGTAAGATAGAGATGTAGAATCTCCTCAGGTGACCAGGTTTAAGAATGGATTGGTCAAGGAGAGACAGCCCTTGTTCCCAGTTTTTCAATTGCTCTCAGGAAGTAGAGGGAAGTTGAGCCTAATGATCTTAAAGACCCATTAGGTTTCTGTTTCTCTTTTCTCTTTTCAGGTTTGAAAGAATAGGTGAGAATTTGAAAATAGATCTTAAAAAAAGGGACTGAGAGTCTAGGACATAGAGGGGGAGTTTTAATAAGGATTCTCATGCCTCCTAATGTTCATTCCTAAGAGTTACCATGGAAGAGTATTTTCAAATTGTCTCTCTTCTTGAAACATTCTTTCTCAGTTTGCCACTGAGCCAGAGACTTCTTTTATATCTCCCTTCATTCCCTTCTTTATTTCTTTCTTGCACAAACATGTTTCCAATGCTCAGCTTCCTTAGATGGATTTCCACCCAAATAAAAATGTGAACCTGCACATTAAAAAAATTTTTTTTGAGACAGGGTCTCGCTGTCTCACCCAGGCTTTAGTGTAGTGGCTTGATCAGGACCCACTGCAGCCTCGACCTCCTGGGCTCAAAAGATCCTCCTGCCTCAACCCCCCAGAGTAGCTGGTACTACAGGTGTGCATCATCATGTCCAACTAACTTTTTTTTTTTGTATTTTTTTGTAGAGATGGGGATCTCGCCATGTTGCCCAGGCTGGTCTCAAACCCCTGGACTCAAGTGGTTGCTTCGGCCTCTCAAAATGCTGGGATTACAGGCATAAGCCACCACAAGTGACCAAGCCTGGACTTTCTATCTGTTCAATCAAATGTTTGGCTATATCTTCTTTTCCATTTGCAGCACTCATTATATGCAGCATCTTTCCCCACACTCCCAAAATCTAGACCAGTACCTTCTGTATTATTGACAATCTGTCTATAGACAGGTATTTATCTCTGCCAATGTCTGCAGATAACTTCTCAGCAGCTAATATGTTTACACTGTGTTCCCTTTGATCCTGTGCAGACTCAAATGAATTTGAACCTACTGAACTGTCTCAGGTCTGCAAAAGAAAGTTTGTCAGCAGCATTTTCACCACCAGACTTTAAATTCTGGTAAAATTCTAGGCTTCTTCTTAATTAACATTTGGCTAAGAGGCATCTGACATTTTAGTAATACTCTCTAGTGTTTCTCCCCATTTAGCCAATCACTTTTCCTCTTCTATAGCTTATGATTGTCCTTCACATGTGCAAGGCAATTTTTATGTAATGGATGATCTGCTCTTTTCATCAGAATTGCACCTACGGTTAAAGATTTTTCCGTAGACATATTCAACCTTCTTTACTTTGTCATTGCTTTCAAATTTTAAAACACCTATTGCTTTTGTTGCAAACAACCATTTTTCTCTATTAGCCCTTCTAATGTGTTTGGAAAATTCTGAGCGTATCCACTTTTAGTGTAGGAATAAGCCAGTGGATGAATCTGCCCAGTGACATGACTGATGACACCATTTTCTGGAGAAGGAAGAGAATATGTGATTTTACCTCGTTCAGTAATTTAATTAATATCTACATAAAGTTAGTTAAGATGGAGTAGTATAAGTAAAGGAGGCGTGTACCTGGTGTGGTACTAGGTTCTGAGGATGCTAAGATGGATAAGACATGGTACCTGCCAATGAGCAGGTCAGGCATTTCAACAATTAAATACAGAGACAAATGTTACAATAAAAGTATATATGAATTATCTGCCAGATTAATCTGGAAAGGGTTCAAAGAGAAGATGGCTGAAGCATAGCTTTAAAATGAATTAGCTATTCTTTAGGCAGGTGAAGGCATTGGGCCAAAAGGTCCAGTGGATTGAAAGACTAGCATGTGCAGAGTTGTGAAAAGCATGGCATATTCAGGGGTCTTTGATTAGAAGTGGAAACATTGTGTGAAATAACATGAAGCAGGGCTGAAGAGTTAAGGTGGGGGCAGACCATGAACAGCTATGCTTTTAAGAGTTGTTGGGTTTACCCAGAGGAGGAGCTTGATTTGATTATGTTTTAACATATTTTGATTATGTTTAGTTTTATGTTCTCCGTCTCTGGCCATTTGGAAGACACATTAGAGGGTGAAAGACTGGAGTTATTAGTTTTAAATTTTTGTTGATAGAGTGTTTCTGTATCTGATTTAAGAGAGCAAAAATGACTGTATGTGGTGACTATGGATAATACCTTGCAAAATAGTTGTACCTTTGACAAGAACAGAGAGGCTGAAAAGATGATAGAATGTACTTCATGAGAAAATTGAAGGTGATGTACTACTACATTTTTTGCTGTAGCATTTCTCACTTAAACTGAACATGGATTAGCAAACCAGTGGACTTAGCAAATATTTCCAAGTGATCCAGTGATTTCTTTGTGGTTGCTTGGTTAGATAGAACACACTGTGAAATGGGAAGTCAGAAGTTCAGCATTTTTAGCTTGCTACCAACTTGACATGTGACTATGAATAAGTCTCTCTCTGTGTGTGTATGTATTTCCTGAAGATTTCACACTGAATTAATATCTAGTGTGGAGAGTGAAAGGCTGGGGGTGGGCCTGAGGGTGAAGTTGAAGTGTCTGGTGGTGCTTAAATCTAGGTCTCTTGTACCTGAAGAGTGCTCTGAATTTGCTCCTGACAAATCAAACTTGGGTTGGATATAGGAGCTCTAAGATTGGAAATCTAGTTCACAGTGCAAAGGAAGGACCTTTTCCTTTGAGGCCCTTGATCCCACATTTCTGAAAGGTTTTCAGAGTACAGAACATAACACTGGGCCACTGTCTCATATGTCTGGTCTTGTTTTCCTTAATATTCTCTCCTATTCTCTCCTATTCAAACAGCCTCAGGGAAGTCTGCCTTAGGACAGAGCTTTTTAGAACAAAATGAAATAGAGAAAAAAGCAACCCCTTGCATAATTTGAGAAGTTACTGTTAATTTTCCTTTTCTTCACAGGACATCTCTAGTGTTCCATATTTTCTCAAAATGTATTGCCAATTCATTTGCATCTCCATTTGTTTTTTATACGAAACACTGGTTATACCGAGCTGTCTCTAAATTCACTTGGATTCAGGCCTATTGGACCATACTTAGTGAGATATATGACAGCTGATGAACAGTTGCTTAAGGGGTGTTTGTCAAAAGATGAAACAAACAAACCATAGCAGCAGCAACAACAACAACAAAATAGCAAGCAAAGATATTCTGGAATATGACAGGAGATGGAAATAATGTGTAAAATAAATGGATAAGCTAAAATATGAAGTTATCTTCTTAATAGGGGGATAAAAGAGAGACCCTGAATGCTGAGTCCTCTTGCTTGAGTAGCAGTCATTTTAGAAGAATTGTATTGAGTATCAAAACCAGTATATTTTATGAAATATTCTCCTCTTCTTTGAAACAGGTGGTAATAGAAAACATTGGGTTCTCCTCATGCACTAAAGGCTTTACATGTATCATCTAATTTGAGTCTGACAAGACACTGGGGCAAGTGATGTTGCCTAGAGTGTGCAGAAAAGAAAAGTGAGATTTGTGAAAGATAGGTAAGTTTCCCAAGGTGAAAGCTGAATAGTGAGCAATGATTGGCCAAGGACTTAGATGTAGGTCTGGGTGCTGTTTATGCCCAGATGGATTATACAGTCTTTTCTAGGACCCTTTTACATTTAAACTTTATCTTTGTTGTCCTCTTTTGTTCATTTTGAACAAGCTCGCATCTCCATAGCAGAGAAAGGGAAACAGTTCAAGGGAGAAGGGTAGAAGAAAATCAGAAACCATGGTTTTGCTAAAAATGGTTTCTAGGCTTACACATGGATAATGAGGACTTTGACTGTATTAGATTTGCAAAAATAGCAGTTGCAGAGGTAACATGGGACCAGAAAAGATGGCTCCATTTCATAAAAGAAAGGGGCAAAGTGAAGAGACTCATTAATGTCGAAGCAGTAGATGGATAACCAGTGACAAATATCAAGTAGATTTGCTTCAGTTTGGTCAGAGAAAGGTCATTGATTATTTTTGGTTAAACTGGTTCACAGAGGCCAGGTCTCCACTAAAAAAGGGAATTAATTGCTTCCATTTCCCACTAATTGCCTCAACATTTCCCTTTGCTTTGTCATTGGAGATTTGGTCAGAGAGGCAAAAAGTCAAAAGTCAGAGTGTGATGGAATCTACATAAAAAGGGAATCTGAGGAGACCAAATTATGGCATTTGGTGTAATAATGATAATGATATTTAGCATTTTTCCCTGGGAGTGCTGTGGAGTTTTAGAGCCCTTTTCAATCTTTAATCAGACCATAGGGCACATTTAAAAGAGTTCACTGTTTTTATTTCCATCTAGAGGATATGGCATCACAGAGAGATGAACTGACCTAGGGCAAGTCTCTTGAGAGGTTCATGCTATATGTTAGATTATACCCTCCGAGGGTGAGTTTTAGTTGGAAGCCTAAGTTCTTTCTAGAGGTTGGATTCATTCATGATCCTTCTGAGTCTTTTTTGCACAATATTGTAAAAGAGTTCTATCTCTATCAATGATCAAAAAATCACCTAAGAAAGCACTATGAAATCAGTTTAATGTCACAATAATTTCTCAGTTTTCAGGATACTCATTGATGCTTGAACCGTTTTCAAGTAACAAGACATTCTATCTTTATTTGCTGAATTAATCAGTCTTTGAATTATTTTACACCTCTAAGTACTTTGGAATACGCGAGTCTTATTTTTCAGATATTCTATTTTATTGTTTTGCAATCCAAAGTGGCACTGCAGAAAGTGGAAATAAGATTGGTTTCTGGATGTGATAGATCAGTGTTGAATCATTCTAGTTCTTATGATTTACTTACAATAACTTCAGAGGCCTAATAGACAAGTGTCTCTCTTTAGGAAGTCATGAACTTACAATATAAACCACTCTTTTTTTTGCAGGAAGAACCAGAAATTTGTTATTGTTAATTAGCTATTTGTTATATTACGGGCTTTTAATAGATTTTAAAGCAAGCTGGTTACATTTTAATTTTAAAACCAGCTCTGCCATAATCAGCTGTTTGATCACAGACAGGTCATATAATTTGATTGAAACTCAGTATCTTCATTTGTAAACCTGATCTACCTCACAGGGTTTCACAGCTATTAAATGAGAAAGGGAGGGTAAAGCATGTAGTTCAACGCCTGTATGGAATGGTGACCTGGCAACTTTAGGCTTTATGCTTTTTAGTACCACTTTTAAATAAATTATGAATATATTAAAGATAAAGCTATTAATTAAAGCAAAACTTAAACATAAGACACCAGTAAAAAAGAAGTCCAGTACATTACAAAATACTTTATTTGAACAAGATGCTCTCATAGTTATGGTGAACTTAAACTGGGCCATGCTTCTCCATAGCTAGTGTTCCTTCCCCTACCGTGTTTAAAATATTTTACTGACATTTAATCACTTATTAATCAAAATAACTCTGGGAATTGGGTTGTTTAATTTTATTCATTATGAAGCGAAGGCTACTTGACATCCAAGGAAGGAAATATGTGGCTCCAAGGCATATAGCTTGTCAGTGGGAGCCCAGGTTTGAAACTAGGCGGGCAAATTCCCAAATCTACAATCTTAAATGCTGCTCAAACAATGCTTTTTAACACACATTAGACTCCATTTCAAGGTTGTCATTTGTGAAAGCTGAGAAATTAAATTGACCTCACCCTCATTTTTAAGTTAAGGGGATTCTTAAAATTTCTCTTTCTCTTGACAAAAATGGCTATTTAAGAATGGAAAACCACTGTCAACAATGGCTATCAATGTCATCGAACTCTCCACTGGGTTCTTTCTAAGTGTCTTTTATAAATCTCCAAAAATATGCTGAACCCATTCCCTTATCTCTCCCTTGTTGGAGGACACATGTCTCAGTCCTGTAACCGGGACATGTCAAGAGCTGGGCACGCGGGTACTTCTATAGTGCTTTTCTCCTGGCCACCCCTTCCTCTTGTGCGTTTCATAGCTCTCAAGCAGGGCGGGTAAGTCTGTTCTCCCCAGGGCTGAATCTCAGGACCAACTCTAGGGGGAGCCCTTATTGTCAAAAACTAGTGCTCACAACTTTCCTGACTTGTTTCTCTTAAACAATATGACTTAATAAAGCTCCCTTCAAATATATAAACAGGGCACATCTACTAAAACAGGAAGAGCTAAAACTGTATACACTGGAAACCTGGTTTGACTGTTCTGATTAACTTGACTGCTCAAGTCTGTCAAGAAGCAATCACCAGTTAAGAAAACCATTTTGACAGATTTTGGCCCACTGACTACTTATTTGACTGGCTTACCTGTCAGGTTGAAGTGGTCAGATTGACTGGAGACAGTTTAACTGGAAAATTTAACTTTGGAGGACGTGGGTGTCTTTATACCAGAATCTACTTTAAATAACTGTATTTGAAATGTATACCTATTTTCTTGGGGCCAATGAGAGAAGTTTGAAAGTGACACCTTGCAGCATTTGACTTTCCGGAGTGAGATGTCTCATTGCTTGCTAGAACTGACAATGTATTTATAGGCTACAATACCAACACATTTTTCACCTGTGCACATACAGAGTTCAAGAAGTTTGAAACTCTCCCCTAATGTGGCCAAGTCCAAATAAGGCATTATCCTCTGACAATCTGAAGCATTGATAATAGATATATAACAACAAATGACTTCTCAGATATTGGGTTACCAATTCAGTCATTTGTAACTTGTGGTAAGCAAAGTTGACCTTGCCTTTAATGGTATTTCTTTTTAAGAAGAAGCTATGAAAGAAAACAACAAACTCTAAACAAAACCTTTTATGAGAGGAAAGAGAATTTGGTTGGAATTATTATTTACATGGCTTTTTAAAAGGAAATGCTTTTATATAGCAATTCTTACGTTCCTTTAGAAAATTTACTTTAATATAAGCTCCTAGGTTTGGGCAAGACAAAAATAACACTATAAGGATGGAAGGAATGATTTATTCTCATATTATAGTGTTGGATTTTATGAGGAGAACATAATGAGGTTATTGTCTGTTGTAAGCACATTTTTATAAAGTCTGTTTTATGTTGGTTGAATATTCTAATGTATTCGTATTGAGACTTTGAAAGATCCTGTTATTGTTTGAAAGTCTTATTCATGTGCTGCTCCTTAATTTGCCTAAAATTTTAACTTTTCCTGTGAATGTGTTTTCTAAATGTTCAGGACTTAGATGCTATCTCCTGTACTTAAAAAAATAAATAAATCCAATGGTACAATTAGATAGATTTTAGGGCTGCAGTGTCAGTAATAACTTTAAAATAATGACACTTTTCTTAAAATTGCTAAGCAGTCACATTTTATCTTAGAGTCACTTTATGTATTCTATTTAAAAATTTTGTCCTGTGATTACAACAAAGAAAGGAAACATGTTAGCTTTGCTTTGCAGGTTTATGCTTTCTAATTATATTATGATTGTTTTTAGCAAAGAAGCCTTTTGACCTGAATAAAAGAGAGAACTAAATCCAACCCCACAGATTAAAGAATGCTATAGGGAGACTACAGGGGCATATATTTAAATTTTATATGTACTTTACATTATAGAATCATCATTAATAATGTTTCAGTGATCATCCTGATGCTTCAAATCTTTCACACATTCAGAACTATTTTCTTAAGCTATACAAATGCACTGTCCAAGTTTATCTCCCTAGCAGCAGTTCACAGAGCCTATTGGATTGCTCCCTCCTCTGCACAAGGTATTCTTATTTCAAAAAAAAATGTTAATTTGAAAAGCAAAATCTTTGTTTTCATAATTGCTAAGTGATTAGGAACAAAGACTCAGTAGTGAGTAGTGAGTGTGGATTTGAATTATTGCTTTGTTTCAGAGGTCCTTAACTTACCCTCTAGCTCCGCTTTCTCAGGCATTATGTAGTACGTAGAGAATAAGGTGGCTCACTTCACTGGCTTTTCTGTGAGGATTAAATGAAGCAAGGTGGGCAGAGCTCTAAATAACATGGCTGACACATAGCAAACTTTCAGTACTTATTAGCAATTTATGCTATTATTGTTATTAATATATTTTTTTAAATTGAAGAGTTCACCAGAATAGAAGAAAGTAGACTTGGTTTGATTTTTAGATTAAGCAAGTTATTGAAGTAGCACACAAGTTGCTTAATCTCTCTGAGCCTTAGTTAGCTCATCAATAAAATGCATCAAATAAGGAATCCTAATCATAAGGGATCAGATAAGAGATTATAGAAGGGATTAGATAAGCCAAGGGTTAAGAAAGTGCTCTGTAAATAGCAAACTACTGTATGGGTGTCTTATTTGTTCTTTTCACTGTTCTCTTTGGATTCTATGCCAGTTGTCTGCTTGTTTTATAATCTTGTGGCTGTGTGTTAACATATTCAGTTTCAATAATAGAGAACACTCACATAAATTGTGTCACTGATGATGAAAGTTATTAAATGATGGAAACATTTAGAAACCAAATTATCTGTGCAATACATCACTGATTTTTTATTTAGTCTGATGAAAACATTATGCTTAAAGTTAAGAAGATGGCTGCAATTTTTTCACTGTAAGACTGTCTATAAACCTTAAGAAAGAGGACTAAAACCATGTTGGACACTGCAACCTTTGGGGATAATTTCCCATTGAGAAGAGGAAGAATGGTTGGTAGACAAGTTTACCAATAAATCTTTTATGATAGAATATACAAGCACAGACACTTATGAGAATGTTGAGTTGTTCCTTTAGAGAATTAGTGAGCAATTGAAGGGAAAGATGAAATTGTTGTAAAAGTTAACAGATTGAGGGGTGCCTTGTTTCCCAGGCCCAGGAGCTTTCAGAGTGATCCAATGTTTTTGACTGGACCATAGCTTTCAGCCTTCCAGCTCTCTTGCTCTCTCACTCTCTATACACTCTTTTTGGTCTGATGGAGTCTCCTAATTGGCTATATATGTATTTTTCTCATTCTTTGACCTGGCCATTGCGCCCTACCACATCCAGCCTTTACCTTTTCTTGTGATGATTAAATCAGTTCTCATAATTAGAGTCACTTCTTGCCCTGTTGTTCTGTTTTACCTAACCATCCATGACCAGTGCAGCCTATCAGCTCAGCCTCCAAGCCGCTGTGGGGGAAGATAGTCCCACAATAACATGCAGATTCTTGCTTTTACAAACCAGTGGGTGGTCTTCCATCTCAGTTAGGGCCTCTACCTTATCCAGCCGGCATTGTTCTAGTCCATTATCTTCCATTCTATTTGGTATATTTGGTACATTTGAGTTCTCTCATTCAACCTCATACCTCATCATTTCTCCCCATACACTCAATAGACAAATTTGCCTATAACTTTATTGAGAAAAATCTAATAAAAACTTAAAATCTTCAACTTCCACCCCAGAAATCTAAAATGTCTTTATCAGCCTCAAATCTATTTTTTTCTCCTCTTTCACAGAAAAAGAATGATCCCCCACAGCTAGGTTCCTTGTGTTAGGTCTCACTTATACCTGTTTTTTCAGTCACTTCCTTAATCAGTCACCCTTTCTTGCTTGTATCTTCTACTTCTCTCCAATAACATGTTAGTCTGTGCATATAAAGTTGGTAAAGTTTCTCCATTTATAAACACACACACACTCACATTCATCCATTAACCCTGGAGCCATCTATAATAACTGAAGTCCCCAAGATTTCTCTTTCTGATTATGATCAGGCATTCTGAAATCTTTAAAGCAGGTGAAGAGTATGAACTCTGGAATCAGACTTCCTGCCTTCAAATCCTGGCTGTACTAGCTATGCATCCTTTGGTGTATTTCTTAACTTCTCTTTATCTTAGCAGACTCATCACTGAAATGAGATAGTAAAAGTTCCTACCTCATAGGGCTGTTAGGAAGATTAAAAGATTAATACATGTAAAACGTGTGCAACAGGTCTTGACATAGATAAGCGCTTAATATGTGGTAGTTATTACTGTTATTGGCTTTTTTCCTCATTCGCTGATTTGTTCGTTTAATAAATATTTACTAAGAACCTAATATTTGCCAAACGCTGTGCACAACACTGGAAGTCCAGTTATAAATAAAGAGAGACAAATTGCTTGTCCTAAAGCAGCTTAGAATGTAGTCAGTAGGACAGGTAATACATAAAGTAAAATATATGAATAACTAATCACAAAATGCCAAAACTATGAGAGTTCAGAAATAAAAATATATTAGGGAAGGACCTATTTAAACAGTGGTTAGAAGACATTGTAACCTATTTCTGAAAAGAGAGAAGCCAGGTCTTTGTAGAACCCAAGAAAGAGCATTCCAGGCAGTAGAAAAAGCATGTGTGGAAGCTCTATTGGGGGATAGTGTTTGTCTCATTGCAGTAACTGTAAAAGTCCAGTATGGCTAAACCACAGTAGGCATAGGAGAGAGAGACAGCGGTATGGGGAGAAGTTGGATAGATAGTTGGGTGATCACCTATTCAACATGGAGAGAAAGGAGAAGGTGCCTAGTCTGAGCCCTGAGGTCTCCTCACTGACAGTTCACAAAATTCCTCCAATTCCTGCAGGTTGATTTCTGTTCTCGCCAAGTCCCTGAACTAATTCTCCTGAGGGTTGCCAGTGACCCAGTTATTTCCCAGTCTGCTGGGGATATCTTCTGCTCCTTCTCTACCCTCATCCCAGAGGCATTTGACTTTGTCAACCATTTTTTTTCTTGAAACTCTATCCTACATTAACTTTGTGGTAGTGTTCTGTCTTTCTTGACTTTCCTTGTGTAATACTTTTTTTAAGATTCTTTTAGTCTCTCTCACTCCTTGGATATTGATGCTCCTCAAGTCCTTTACTTAACATTCTGTCCTTCTAATTCTAATTCTTTATCCTGAGTGACTTTATCTAAAACCCTGATGCAGTGAATTCTAAACTGGACACCAAGTTTGTGTCTCTAAATCTGCACATCTTAGCTGTGAACTAGACCTCCCCCTTACATGTTCCACAGGCTCTCATTTCATTAAGCCCAATACTGAATTCTCCTTCTTTCCTTCAACATTTTGCTTTCACTTTTATTCCTTTTTTTGGTGCCATCTTCTGCTCTACTTCCCATTTCATAGGAATGCATAATATGTGAATCTTCCTTTCCCTTCATCACATGTATAAATCAATCAGAAGTCTTATACACATTTTCCTTTAATTCCTATGTATTATTGGTAGTATTTGGCTCACGAATCTTCTTCTTCTTCTTTTTTTTTTTGTCCTTTTGCCCAGTAAGGTCTTTCAATAACTCCCCCTTTATATTATTGCCTGAGGGATATTTCTGAAATGCTAATTGATCACATTATTATCCTACTAAAAGCCTCAAGTGTGTCATTGGGCTTTAAGAACAAAGCTTAAGGTAGTGCTAGCTTCTGCTTTCTTTTCTATTTTAATTTATTCTCATCTACACTTTCTTCAGATCATACTGAGAAAGAAAGGGAGAAAAAGAGAGATAACTTTTTTCCTTTATAACTTCTACTACTAGAGCATTTAATAACATTGAGGGATTGATTCAAGGCATTTGATTTAGGAAACTGAACTTTGTCAGAATTTTCCTCAAGTTACTTCAGTTATGATGGGGAAATACCATGGCATCAGCATTTCCAGGAAACGTGTTTGTTAGAAGCCATCAGCAAAATTCCAAGTGCTATAAGAATGAGAAAATAAAACTCAGATTTATATGTTAGAATTCTAATAATTTATAATTATGTTATAAATAAAATATTTATAATGATGTATAATAATAATAAGTATATATTAGTTTTCTATTGCTGCTGTAACAAAATTACCACAAACTTAGTGGTTAAAACAACACAAATTTATTATCTTACAGTTGTAGAAAAGAGAAGTTTGAAATGAGTTTCACTGGGCTGATATCAAAGTGTTAGGAAGTTTTAGATCCTTGTTGGAGGCTCTAGAGAAATATGTGCTTGCCTGCGTTTTCTAGCGTCTAGAGGCTGCCCACACTCTGATTCAATGCTCCACATCACTCTGATACCTGCTTCCACAGTCACACCTTCTGTTTGATTCTGGTCCTCCTGTCACCCTCTTGTAAGAACCCTCGAGATTATATTAGGCCATGGACGATAATCCAGGATAATCTATCCATCTCAAGGTCTGTAACCTGATCACCCATACAAAACTCCTTGTATAATGTAAATGTACTTATCCACAGGTTCTAGGGTAAGATGTGGACATCTTTGGTGGGGAGGTATTATTTTACCTGCTACAAAGATATTGCAAGTAACTAGAAAAAGATTAAAAGGGCTAAAACAAATATATTTTCAAAAATATTTTAGTTTTAATTTGTAAATTTTCAATGATTTTTTTTCTTTTTTTAGGTTGGTTTGTAAGCTCAAATTAGTATGGAAAACAGAATTTTGGGTCCTCCTCTATGAAGTTACAGTGAAACATTTTCCACATATTCAAAAGCTACAACATTATCTAGCATTTTTATTTTCTCTGTATCTCTCAAAAGTATTTGAGACAAACGAAAAATCTTACAAATAAATTTTCTATCATTTTAGTTGTTTCCAACATTTTATATACGCTTGTTCATTTCTTACAATTACCTCTCAAAGAAAGAAGTTTACAGATACTAAATAGCATAATCATGATCTTTATGCAGGATAAGCCAAGCTGAAAATAATATTATTTTCTGCCTCCTGCTCCCTCTCTCTTTATTCATTCTTCCTTCTTGTGAAAGGGAGTTAGAGGTTTTTCAGGAAATCAAACATTTAGATAATAATAAAGATGGTCTCAAGAAACTAAAATTTGTCCTGGGGAAGAAGGTGGTCAAGTTCCATCTATATTTGGAAAGCAACTCTAAAGGATTTTTCTACCAGAAAGTGGAGTCAGTTGATTCATATTTGTTTATCTATATAGTACACATTTTTTTCCTAGTAATGAGGAGTGGATTTAAATTTCATTATACTTATTAACTGATAATAAGTAACTTACAGTTGCAAGAATACACTATTACAATCAAAATACATGCAGTTTAGTTCACTTGTTGCTTGTGTGATTGTGAACAAGTCTGATAATTCATCTGAGGTCCAGTATTTTTTAATAGATGAAATGAAAGTAGAAGTTAAGTCACTGGAATGCTCATCTCATGACTGTGGCTATTGTTTTGCATTCTGAGGCTTTCAGTTAGTCCATCAGGTCCTGTAATCAGTCTTCTCAATGAATTGCTGCTCCAGTTTAATGTTCTTTTTATAACTATAAATAATTTAAATCAAAAGTGTGCTTCTTTAATTCTAAAAAACATTGTTGTTTGGTTACAAGGGGGAAATGCAGCTATGACAACCACGTAACTGAACACCTTTCCTACACAGAAGCATAGTACTTGAGAAATTTGATTGATGTAGATGCCATAATAACAGGTGCATTTAAAACATAAAAATTCAAGAATAATTGTATTTATTAGTTAAGTAAGACAAAGACAGGTATATTTTACCTTTTACTCAGAAATACTGGTAATACCTACCAAAATTGAGTGATAGAAATGTACTTAGGAAAGAAACCCATTTTTCTGCAGTTTGTCAATCAAAATGAATAATCGAAAAGTCTCATTTTCAATTAGATTATTTTAATATTTAACTACCTAAAATGCCCCAATCATATTCTTTAGAAAATGGTTAGACTAGAATACTGCAGCTCTAATCATGACATTTTATTATGATAAAAATGACTTCATTAATTGATGATCATATATCAACCCATAAAATAAGAATATAAAAAGTGTTCCAGCCTAAGATAGTATAAGACCATTTGAATTGTTTGGGTTTTTTTTCAGAAATAAACCTTGATAATCCTTTTATTCTTATGAAAATGTATACGTTTCTTTGTTATAAATTCAACTATATTTTGTAGCCTATGAATTCATTTTTTAATATCTGCAGTCAAATGCTCTACCACTGAGCTATACCCCCTCATTTTTTAATATCTGAATAGGCTGATGGTAAATTGATATTCCTTATCCACCATTAGGATATACTACAAATAATAAATACAGTATATTTGCAACAGAATTTTATAAGAGATGGTAAACATTATAGTAAGTTTTGGGTTTTTATCCCAGATGTTCCCATTTATGGCTTTAGATCTATTTTAGAGCATGTAGATTTTTTAAAAAAGTGCATTGATGACTTTTCCGATATTTGAAATATGACTTTCTAAAGAAGTCAGTCTTGTTTCTCCTTTATTCTCTGCATCCTTGAAAGAACATTCACAACTTCATAATGAAAGTGATATCAAAAGGTCACTATACTGAGGATGAAAAATAGCACATTTAAGCATGACATGAGAGCTTTGTTTAACTTAAAAGTATCTGTGAAGTGTAAAACATCATCTGAACACAATTGTTGATTTCTGAAGCAAAATGTCTTTTGCTTTATAAAAGCCTTCTTAATAAATATCAATCTTTAAGCTCTAATGCAATCAGATAAACTTTTTTGAATAGAAATTTAAATAAATTTTACTGAATCTAGTTGAAGCAATTAACTTGTACATTTGCACTTTTATAGGAAACTATTGAATTGTAGACAGCCTTAAGCTTCTAAAAAGCATACAAACTGTAATTTTAACTTATTTAAATACAGTCATGTGTTAGTCCAATTTGCATTTCTATAAAGGAATACCTGAGGCTGGGTAATTTATAAAGAAAAGAGGTTTATTTTGGCTCATGGTTCTGCAGATCATACAGGAAGTATAGTGCCAGCACCTGCTTTGGCTGGGGCTGCAGGGAGCTTAACAATCATGGCAGAAGAGGAAGAGGGAACAGGTGTGTCACATGGCAAGAGAGAGACAGAAAGAGAGAGAGGAGGAGTTTCCAAGCTCTTTTAAACAACCAGCTCTGTTGTGAAGTGATCTAGTGAGAACTCACTCATTACCATGAGAATGGCACCAAGCCGGTGATGAGGGATCCATCCCCATGACCAAAACACCTCCCACTAGGTCTACCTCCAACACTGGAGGTAACGTTTCAGCATGAGATTTGGAGGGGCAAAAATCAAAACCACGTCAATCCATAAGTTCTGAATATAAATATGCTTAGTAATATAAACATATAATATTGTTAATATTTGGACAATTAATTCTTATTAAAAGGATATATGTTTCATTCATTCAGTTGGTTTGTTGAATTGGAAAGGACAGTTCTTCAAGTGGTTTCTTCAATAGATAGCATACAATCAATTTGAATTTGAGTTTTTGACATATTATAATTTATAAAAAGAATAAACAACTTTATATACAGAGAAGTTTTAAAAAATAATTGTGGAGACCTATTTGAGTTTTATGATATCATGACATCTTATGAGGTCATGAAATTAAATGAGATAATATATATTCAAAGCTTTCAGGATAGTTTTTTCCAGATGCTATTCACTCAATAAACAAAAAGAGGTGCAAAATGTATTATCCAAAATCCTAGGGTTAGATGTGTTTCGGAGTTCTCAATATTTTAGGTTTAGAAAAGTAATGTGGTGCAACATTATTTATTACTTGACACTCCCAGAAGGGCCTAAGGGAGCATCCCATAATCTAACATATTAATACATCTGCTGCAAAGCGTATGAATATTTACTCTAACTGGAATAAAGAAAGACTGTAAATAGCTTTACTTTATTTCCCGAACGATTTTGTCGTCTAATGGGCTTGTGCCGATTTAACAAATCCCTCTGGTTTTCAGGGCTTTTTGGATTTTAGGGCTGCAGATAAGGGGGTGAGGATTGCTAACATGAAAGTTATAATAGTGTTGGATTAGGAAAATAAAAGTATATCTATATCAAAGGGTTGAATGCATAATTTCTGAAATAGGGCAAACTAATAATTATTTAATTAAGGATAACTTACTTACCTGGCAGCATAACATGCACAGACTTTAAACAACAATTTTGCAAAATGTGCAAAAATATTCAATAAGGAGAAGGGGGAAAAATAAAGTTTAGTATCAGAATAGATTTTCCTATGTGTAATTAGAAGTTAGGAATCCATCATATTTAGTTCTAAGCCTTCTTGTCTTCCAAGTAGGTTCTTCCTTCAATGTCCATCTCACCTGTCACTGAAGTGTGGATGTCATGTAAATATACTGTGAATTCTTTGTATATTCTTTGTATATGTGAATTCTTTGAAGAGTGGGTTATATCTGTTTTGTTTCATTATATCTCAAGTCCATTTTAGTAATATGAAACATGATATGTAGTAGACACTCAAAAATATTTGCAGATTCAATTAATGCTAAACTGTGAGCACATCGTCAAGTGTATTTTAAGTATCATTGCTTACATTTTCTGAATGTTTCACATTAACTTATTTTGGTTATTGATGATGGGAACAGTTGACTTTAGTATGTGCATGGCTGTTGTATTGTTTTGAGGCCAAAATGAAATTGTCAGTCTCTGATGTGATTCTTAATTCAAGTTTATGTCTTAAAAAATTACTCATACTCTTAAAAAATGGATCAGCCTAAGCAAACCATGGTTATTGCTGGTATTTGTTTTGTTTCTTTTAAAGGTACAACATGGTAATTTTACTGAGAAACTATCATAAACAAAACAAATCAATGCATGTATAAATAGAGGTAGATGAAATTGTAAGGGAAGCTTAGACTTTATAGACCAAATTCAAGTGTTCGTCGAGTGCAAGAATTTTACTGCTAGAACACTATTGAATTAGAAAAACTCTGCTTATTAATAGTATTCATGTCTTTTTAGTCTTTTAAGTGTGGATCTTTTCTCAAAGACACACCAGTGGAATTATCCAAATTCAAATGATTGGGACTGAAGGAATATGTTACAATCACATTTTATATTATTATCCATTAAATAGCTTTGGATTATATAATACTCGGCTGAAATATGCTGACAGTTATTCAGAAACCTAAGTAAAACTTTTGATGAACCGGGCTCTACTTTAGTTCAGTAGTTATATCTCAATCAGACAAGCTCGACTGTATAATTTAAGTTTTAGACAAGATGAGATTTATGGGTATATCATATCCACAGACTGCTGTGAGGAAAGAAAGATTTGAAGAAATGAGTTATTAATCTTTACTGCAGAACATTAACAAATGTCATGTGGCTTTTATGAGTTGGTACCTAGGAGGTAGTAGTTTCATAAGCCCCCCAAAATAGATTTCCTCTTATATACCTCTGTTACTAAGACCATAATTAATAGTTACCTATTACTCACTTTTGAAGCTCAAAGTTTCAGTTCATTTATTAAATTCAAGCTTAGTATAAAATTAACAAAATTAAATAAGGACTGTCATATTATAGTGAATGGAATGGTCTTGCTTTTTGATATGTATATGTGCCTATGTGCATACATGCGTGTATGTATTTGATGATGTTGTATATGTTTTTATTTACTATCACCAGGTAATTACTTAGAGTAAATCTATTTCTGCCTGTAAATATTTCTGGTCATATTCTTGCTGATGGTTTAAACAGGCTTATTAGGTAGCCACCTATGTTTGCTTTAGTAATTTGATTGACTAGTCATAATAATAGTGAAAAAAAAACTTGTTATTGAGATAATTGCTTGTCTGATGTTTGCCATCACTTTTTAGTTTTGAGTTTCAAAAAGCCAGTACCCAAGAAGCAGATTCATCTCCTCCCAGGTTATTTGCCCTCAGTTTAGATAAGTGGCCTCCATGTGGGTGGTGACATATAGGTCACAGCCAAGCTTTCTGGAGAGGAATCACTTTCCCTTGGGACTGGCTTTAACAAAGCACAAACTCTCATTCAATGTTTGCTGAGTGAATGTTGAAAGAATTAGTTGAGGGCTTTTACCATTATTGTATGCTTTCTGTATAGAAAACATTTTAAAAGAAGCTAAAATTAATATAAGCTTATATAAATATGAAATTACATTTAAAAGCATTTGTAGGATGTTATTACAATATTAAAGGAGATATGATGCAAGTAGACAATCTTATAAAATAGAGAATCATGGAGTTGATGGCATCCTTCAAAATGTTTTGGTACAACTACCCACTTGTTTCTTTTCTTTCTTTCTTTCTTTTTTTTTTTTTGACAGTCTTGCTCTGTCACCCAGACTGGAGTGCACTGGTGTGATCTCGGCTCACTGCAAGCTCTGTCTCTCAGGTTCATGCCATTCTCCTGCCTCAGTCTCCTGAGTAACTGGGACTACAGGCACCCACCACCACGCCCGGCTAATTTTTTTTTTAATATATTTTTAGTAGAGATGGATTTTCACTGTGTTAGCCAGGATGGTCTCGATCTCCTGACCTCATGATCCACCTGCCTCGGCCTCCCAAAGTGCTGGGATTACAGGCATGAGCCACCACGCATGGCTTGTTTCTTAAATTTCTTATACAATATGCTGTCTCTGTTGTTATTCACCTAGTAGGATCTGAAACACATTCAAGAACTAAGTCAAAAGACTACAGCGTAGAACACTAGAAAGTAAATTGTGGGAATAAGTCATGTATCTAGGAGAATAATTTGTAAACCATTTTGTGAAAATAAGCATATCTCCATGTGGGGCCATGGAGAGCCTTACTAGCCAGCATTGCTTGGCTGGTCCACATTATTCCACAAGTCTCCCTGCTTACCAGATTTTACAATTCAAATGCAAATAAGTAAGTTAATAACATTTAGTTAATTTTAATTAATTTCTGACTAAATCTTTGGTGAGTTGTAGAGTTAAACTTCCTGAGACTGATCCAAATTTGGGGATGTTAAAGCAGATACCAAATACCCTAAAATCATCTTTATGTTGGTTCACCTGCTATTATCAGAGAGTGATATCTGACTTTTTTCTATGGCCTAGGCTGCTTTCCCATGGATCTCTGGATTTCTATCAGTTCTCTCAGTAGTCAGAACTCCTGCATTAATTCCTGTTTAAAAAAAGATAGAAAAACACAAAACAGTAAAACCATAAATACATGTATTTTGTATATGTAATTGTATTAGTCCATTCTCATGCTGCTGATAATGACATACCCAACACTGGAAAATTTACAAATGAAAGAGGTTTAATCAACTTACAGTTCTGCATGGCTGGGGAGGCCTCACAATCATGGCGGAAGGTGAAAGGCACGTATCACATGGCGGCAGACAAGAGAAGAGAGCTTGTGCAGGGAAACTCTCCCTTGTGATACCATCAGATCTCATGAGATTTACTCATTATCATGAGAATAGCATAGGAAAGACCTGCCCCAAGATTCAATTACCACCCACCAGGTTCCTCCCACAATGAGTGGGAACTCAAGGTAAGATTTGGGTGGGGACACAGCCAAATCGTATCATTCTGCCTCTCATCCCTCCCAAATCTCATGTCTTCATATTTTAACGCCAGTCATGACTTTCCAACAGTCCCCCAAAGTCTTAACCCATTTCAGCATTAACTCAAAAGTCCACAGTCCAAAGTCCCATCTGAAACAAGCCAAGTCCCTTCCACCTATGAGCCTGTAAAATCAAAAGCAAGTTAGTTACTTCCTAGACACAATGAAGGTGCAGGCATTGGGTAAATATAGCTATTCCAAATGGGAGAAACTGGTCACAAAAGGGAGCTATAGGCCCTATGCAAGTCTGAAATCTGGCAGGGAGTCAAATCTTAAATTTCCAAAATGACCTCCTTTGATTCCATGTCTCACATCCAGGTCACACTGATGCAAGAGGTGGATTCCCATGGTCTTGGGCAGCTCCACCCCTGTTGCTTTGCAGAGTGTAGCCCCTCTCCTGGCTGCCTTCATGGGCTGGTTTTGAGTGTCTGAAGCTTTTCCAGGTGCACAGTGCAAGCTGTTGGTGGACCTACCATTCTGGGGTCTGGAAGATGGTGGCCCTCTTCTCACAGCTCCATTAAGCAGTGCTACAGTAGGGACTCTGTGTGGAGGCTCTGACCCCACATTTCCCTTCTGCACTGCCCTAGCAGAGATTCTCTATGAGGGCCCTACCTCTGCAGCAAACTTCTGCCTGGGCATTCTGGCATTTCCATACATCCTCTGAAATGGAGGCGGAGGTTCCCAAACCTCAATTCTTGACTTCTGTGCACTGTAGGCTCAACACCTCATGGAAACTGCCAAGGCTTGGGGCTTCCACCCTCTGAAGCAATGGCTCTAGCTGTACCTTGGCCCCTTTTAGTCACAACTGGAGCAGCTGGTACACAGGACATCAAATTTCTAGGTTGCATACAGCATGGGGACCCTGGGCCTGGTCCAGGAAACCATTTTTTCTCAGAAACCTCTGAGCTTGTGATAGGAAAGGCTGCTTCAAAAGTCTCTGGCATGCCCTGGAAACATTTTCCCCATTGTCTTGGTGATTAACATTCAGCTTCTCATTAGTTATGCAAATTTCTACAGCCCACTTGAATTTCTTCTCTGAAAATGGCATTTACTTTTCTATTGCATTGTCAGGGTGCAAATTTTCCAAACTTTTATGCTCTGATTCCTTTATAAAAATGAATGCCTTTAACAGCACCTAAGTCACCTCTTAAATGCTTTGCTGCTTAGAAATTTCTTCCACCAGATACCCTAAATCATCTCTCTCAAGTTCAAAGTTCCACAAATCTCTAGGGCAGGGGCAAAACACTGCCAGTCTTTTTGCTAAAACATAACAAGAGTTGCCTTTGCTCCAGTTCCCAACAAGCCCCTCATCTCCATCTGAGACCACCTCATCCTGGACCTTATTGTTCATATCACTGTCAGGCCTTTGGTCAAAGTCATTCAACAAGTCTCTAGGAAGTTCAAAACTTTCCCACATTTTCCTGTCTTCTTCTGAGCCTTCCAAACAATTCCACCTATGCCTGTCACCCAGTTCCAAAGTTGCTTCCATATTTTTGGGTATCTTTTCAGCAGTGCCCCATTTTACTGGTACCAATTCACCATAGTAGTCCATTTTCATGCTGCTGATAAAGACATACTTCAGACTGGGCAATTTACAAAAGAAAGAGGTTTAATCAACTTACAGTTTCACATGGCTGGGGAGGTCTCACAATCATGGTGGAAGGTGAAAGGCATGTCTCATATGGCAGCAGGCAAGAGGAGAGAAGTTGTGCAGGGAAACTCCCCCTTATGAAACCATCAGATCTCATGAGACTTATTCACTATCATGAGAACAGCATGGGAAAGACCGGCCCAATGATTCAATTACCTCCACCAGGTCCCTCCCACAACATGTAGGAGTTCAAGATGAGATCTGGGTGGGCACACAGCCAAATCATATCAGTAATATTGATTTCCCTATAATTATGTTTTTTTTTTTTTTTTTTCCCAACCAGGAGATGGCTTTTTCTCTTCCTTACCAACTATTCTCTTCATTGTACTTGCATAAATGTGTGTGATTCTGATTTTTCTTAAAAATTTTGGTTTACTCGTTAAGCATACTGCCCCTGGTTCTTTGGTTAATGGATCTAAGCATTATTTTAATACTGTACTTTATTTTTTAGGGAAGTTTTAGATTCATAGCAAAATTAAGCAGAAGGTACCGAGATTTTCCATATACACCCTGCCTGACACATGCATACCCTTCTCTTTTATCAAAAACCCTCACCAGAGTGGTTCATTTGTGAGTATTGATGAACCTACATTGATAATTTGCTATCACCGAAAGACCGTAGTTTACATAAGAGTTCACTCTTGGCATTGTACATTCTATGGGTTTGGACAAATGCATAAGGATATGTATTCTTCATTTTAGTGAACATAGAGTTGTTCATAGTATTCGTTTATTACCCCTTTAATGTTCATAGGATCTGTATAGATATTTATTCTTTTATTTTTCATAATAATTTGTGTCCTCTCTCATTTTTAGTTAACTTTCTTAGCTAGGGGTTTATCAATTTTATTGATCTTTTCAAAAAATCAAATTTAGATTTAGTTGACTTTCTCTATTGATTTCCTGTTTTCAACTTTATTGATTTCTGCTTTAATTGTTATTATTCCTTTTCTTCTACTTACTCTGGATTTGATTTGTTCTTCTTTTTCCTGTTTCCTAAGTTGGAAGCTTAGGTTTTAAATTTTAGATTTTTCTTTTAACATATACATAAAATGCCATTAATTTTTCTCCAAGCACTGTTTCCATTGCAGCTCACAAATTTTAGAATGCTGTGTTTTTATTTTTAGTTAATTCAAAATATTTTAAAACTTTCCTTAAGATTTCTTCTTTCACTTGTGTAATGTAAAAGTGTGTGGTTTAATCTCGAAATAATTTGAGGGTTTTTTAGCTATCTTTTTGTTATTGATTTGGAGCTTAACTCAATTATCTGAGTGCAGACATAGTATGATTTATATATTTTTTAAATTTGTATAGTGTCTTTTATGGTTCAGAATGTAATCTATCTTGGTGCATATTCCATGAGAGCTTGAGAAAAATGTGTATCCTGTTGTTGGTGGTAAATAGTCTATTATATATTAATTGTGTCTGTTTGATTGATACTTTTGTTGTCTTTAACTCTGTCCATACTGATTTTCTGCCTGCTGGATGCAATCATTTCTGACAGAAGTGTGTTGAAGTATCCAGCTGTAATAGTGGACTCATTTCTATATCTCCTTGCTGTTCTATGTGTTTTTGGATCATGTGTTTTGACCTTCTGTTTTTGGGCTTATAAATATCAAGAATTGTTATGTTTTTTAGAATATTGATCTTTTTTTTTTTTTTTTTTTTTTAACATGTAATGGCCCTCTCTTTATCCCTAATAACTCATCTTGCTGTGAGGCCTGCTCTGTCTGAAGTTAACATAGTAATTCTTGCTTTTCCTTGATTACTGTTAGCATAATAAATCTTTTTCCATCCATTTACTTTTACTTATTTAATTTTTTTTTTAATTTAAAGTTAAAAAATGGCAATGTGAGAGGAGTGTGAGGCTGAAGGGTGCTGGCCCAGCCTGGCCCTACTTTTAATTTCTATATGTGTCATTCCATCTAAAGTAGATTTCTTATTATCTGTCTTTTAGTTGATGCATTTAAACCATTGATGTCCATTGATGTTAAAAGTGATTATTAATTTATTTGGATTAATATCTATCCTATGTGTTACTGTTTTCTATTTGTTACCCTTGTTCTTGCTCCTATTTCTGTCTCCCACTCTTTTTTCACCTTTTGTGGTTTTAACTGAGCATTTTATATGATTTAATTTGCTCTTCTTTCTTAACATACCAGTTATACTATACTTTAAAAGAAAATTTAGTGGTTGTCCTAGAGTTTGCAATATACATTTTCAACTAATCCAAGTCTATTTTCTTTTTCTAAATTCTTAATGTTCTTGAGTATGTAACAGGCGTATATTTATGGGGTACATAAAATATTTGATACAAGCATAAAATGCATAATAATCATATGAGGGTAAATTGGGTATCTATCACTTCAAGTATTTATCCTTGTGTTACAAACAATCCAATTATACTATTTATTTATTTTTAACTGTACAATAAATTATTGACCATTGTCACCCTGTTGTGCCATAAAACACTAGATCTTATTCATTATATCTAATGATATGTTTGTATCCATTAACCTTCCCCAGTACCTCCACTACTCTTCCCAGCCTCTGGCAACCATTTTTCTATTATGAAGCTCAATTAGTTCAATTATTTTAATTTTTAGCTCCCACAAATAAATGAGAACATGAGAAGATTGTCTTTCTGTTCCTGACTTATTTCACATGACAAAATGACTTCCAGCACGGTTCATGCTGTTGCAAATGACAGGATCTCATTCATTTTTATGGCTAAATAGTACTCCACTGTGTATATGTACAACATTTTCTTCATTCGTTCATTTGTTGACAGAACCTTAGGTTGCTTCCAAATCTTAGCTAGGGTGATTAGTGCTGCAATAAACGTGGGAGTGCAGATATCACTCTGATATACTGATTTTCTTTCTTTTGGGTATATACCTTGCAGGGAGTTGCTGGATCATATGGTGACTCTGTTTTTAGTTGGTTGAAAGCCTCCAAACTTTTCTCCATAGTGGTTGTACTAACTTACATTCCCATGAAGAGCGTACAAGGGTTCTTTTTTCTCCACATTCTCACCAGCATTTGTTATTACCTGTCTTTTGGATTAAAAGCCATTTTAAGTAGGGTGAGATTATGTCTCATTGTAGTTTGGGATTTGCGTTTCTCTGATGATCAATGATGTTGAGCACCTTTTTATATACCTTTTTGTATGTCTTCTTTTGAGCACCTTTTTTTTTTTTTAATTGTACTTGAAGTTCTAGGGTACATGTGCACAACGTGCAGGTTTGCTACATATGTATACATGTGCCGTGTTGGTGTGTTGCACCCATTAACTCATCATTTACAGTAGGTATATCTCCTAATGCTATCCCTCCCACAACAGGCCCCAGTGTATGATGTTCCCCACCCTGTGTCCAAGTGTTCTCATTGTTCAATTCCCACCTATGAGTGAGAACATGCAGTGTTTGGTTTTCTGTCCTTGTGATAGTTTGCTCAGAATGATGGTCTCCAGCTCCATCCATGTCCCTACAAAGGACATGAACTCATCCCTTTTTATGGCTGCATAGTATTCCATGGTGTATATGTGCTACATTTTCTTAATCCAGTCTATCATTGTGGACATTTGGGTTGGTTCCAAGTCTTTGTTATTGTGAATAGTTGAGCACCTTTTTATATATCTGTTTAATATGTCTTCTCTTGAGAAATGTCTATTTGGACCTTTTGCCCATTTTTAATTGGATTATTAGATTTTTTCTATAGAGTCATTTGAGCTCCTCATATATTCTGCTTATTAATCCTATGTCAGATGACTAGTTTGTGAATATTTTCTCCCATTCAATGGGTGGTCTCTTCACTTTGTTGATTGTTTCCTTTGCTATGCAGAAGCTTCTTAACTTGATGTGATCCCATTTGTCCATTTTTGCTTTGGTTGCCTGTGCTTGTGGGGTATTACTCAAAAAGTATTTGCCAAGTCCAATGCCCTGGAGTTTCCCCATTTTTTTTTCCCTGAGACTGAGTCTCACTCTGTTGCCCAGGCTGGAGTGCCGTGGCATGATCTCGGCTCACTGCAAGTTCTGCCTCCGGGGTTCAAGCAATTTTCCTGCCTCAGCCTCCTGATTCACTGGAACTACAGATGCACACCGCCATGCCTGGTTAATTTTTTTCAGTAGTTTCATAGATTTAAGTCTCCAATACATTTGGATTTGATTTTTGTATATGGTAAGAGATGGGGCATATTGTCATTTTTTTCTGTATATGAATATCTTGTTTTCCCAGCATCATTTATTGAAGAGACTGTCATTTCCCCAATATGTGTTGTTGGCACTTTTGTCTAAAATGCGTTCACTTTACATTTACGGATTTGTTTCTGGGTTCTCTATTCTGTTTCATTGGTTTATGTGTCTGTACAATGCTGTTCTTGTTACTATAGCTCTGAAGTATAATTTGAAGTCAGGTGATATGATTCCTCCAGTTTATTTTTGCTCTGGATAGCTTTGGATATCCGGAGTGTTTTGTGTTTCTGTATAAATTTTAGGACTGTTTTCTTTTCTTTTTTTCTATTTCTGTGAAGAATGTCATTGGTATTTTGATAGGGATTGCATTGAATCTGTAGATTAGGTAATATGGACACTTTAACAATATTATTGATTTGTCCAATTGATTAACATGGAATATGAAGAGGATTTTTTTTTGTGTCCTCTTCAATTTCTTGCATTAATGTTTTATAGTTTACATTGTAGAGATCTTTCACTTCTTTGGTTAAGTTAATTCCTAGGTATTTTATTTTATTTGTAGCTATTGCAAATGGGATTACTTTTTTGATTTCTTTTTCAGATTGTTCATTGTTGGCATACATCGAAATCAGAAATGCTACTGGTTTTTGTATGTTGATTCTGTATCCTGCAACTTTACTGAATTTATTTATCTGTTCTAATAGTTTTTTTTGTGTGGAGTCTTTAGGTTTTTCCAAATGTAGGATCATTTAATCTGCAAACACAAATAAATTTACTTCTTCCTTTCCAATTTGGATGCCATTTATTTCTTTCTCTTGTCTGATTGCTTTAGCTAGGACTTCCAGTACCATGTTGAATAGTGGTAGTGAAAGTGGGCATCCTTGTTGTGTTCCAGATCTTAAAGGAAAGGATTTCAGTTTTTTCCTGCTCAGTATGATACTATCTCTGGGTCTGTTCTATGTGGCTTTTATTGTATGGAGGTAAGTTGCTTCTATATTAAGTTTTTTGAGGGTTTTTATCTTGAAGTGTTCAATATTATCAAATGCTTTTTTCCGTATCAATTGAAATGATCATGTGGTTTTTGTTCTTTATTCTGTTGATATGATGTGTCACATTAATTTGCATATGTTTGACCGTCTTTACATCCTTGGGATAAATCCCTTTTGGTCATGATGAAGTATATTTTTAATGTGTTGTTGATTTTGGTTTGCTAGTATTTTGTTGAGGATTTTTGCATCAATGTTCATTGGGGATAGTGGCCTGTACTTTTCTTTTTTTGATATGTCTTTGTCTGTTTTTGATATCAGGGTAATACTGACCTTGTAGAATGGGTTTAGAAGTTTTTCCTCCTCTATTTTTCAGAAAGTTTGAGCAGTATTGGTATGAATTCTTTAAGTGTTTGGTAAAATTAAGCAGTGAAGCCATAGGCTTTCTTTTTTTTTTTTTTTTTTTTTTTTTTTTTTTTTTTTTTTTTTTGCTAGGAGACTTATTATGGCTTTGATCTTGCTACTTATTATTTGTTCAGATTTTGGATTTCTTCATGGTTCAATCTTGGTACATTGTGCATGTCTAGGAATTTGTCCATTTCTCCTAGATATTTCAAATTTATTGACATATACTTGCTCATATCACAGTGGCCCTAATAATCATTTGAATGTCTGTGATATCAATTGTAATGTCTCCTTTTTCATCTCTCATTTCATTTATTTGTGTCTTCTCTCTTTTTTCTTAGTTAGCCTGGCTAAAGGTTTGTTGATTTTATCTTTTCAAGAAAACATCTTTTCATTTTGCTGATCTTTTGTATGGTTTCTTTCATTTCAATTTTATTTATTTCTGTTCTGATCTTCTTTTCTTGTACTAATTTGGGGTTTACTTTCTCCTGCTTTTCTATTTCTTTAAGATGCATTGTTAGATTGTTTATTTGAAATGTTTCTGCTTTTCTCATTTAGGTGCTTATACCTATGAACTTTCCTCTTAGTACTGCTTTTACTGTATTTCATACATTTTGGTATATTGTGTTTTCATTATCATTTGTTTCAATAAATTTTTAAATTTCGTTCTTAATTTCTTAATTTACCCACTGGTCATTCAGGAGCATATTTCCATATTTCCATGTGTTTGTATAGTTTCCAGGATTCCTTTTGTTGTTGATTTGCGGTTTTATTTCATTGTGGCCAGAGAAAATACTTGACATAATATCAATATTTAAAAGGTTTTAAAGAATTACGTGAATTCGTAAGACTTGTTATGTGGTCTGTCTTTGAGAATGATCAATGTGCTGAGGAGAATGTGTATACTGCAGCCATTGAATGAAATGTTCTGTAAATGTCTATTAGGTTTATTTGGTTTATAGTTCAGATTAAGTCTGATGTTTCTTTATTGATTTTCTGTGTGGATGATCTGCTCAATGCTGAAAGTAGGGTGTTAAACTTTCTAGCTGTTATTGCATTGGAGTCTCTCTCTCTCTCTTTAGCGCTAATAATATTTGTTTTATATATCTGGATGCTCCAGTTTTGGGCACATATATATATTTATAATTGTTATATCTTCTTGTTGATTGGCTACATTATCATTACATTATGACCTTTTTGTCCCTTCTTACACCTTTTGTCTTCAAATCTAGTTTGTCTGATATCAGTATGGTGACTCTTGCTATTTTGGGTTTCCATTTGCATGGAATACATTTTTCAATCCCTTTCTTTTAATTCTATGTGTATCTTTATAACTAATGTGAGTTTCTCATAGACTACAGATTGTTGAATTTTTTTATATCCATTCAGCCACTCTATGTTTTTTTGATTGGAGAGTTTATTCCATTTACATTCAGTGTTATTATTAATAAGGAAGAAATTACTCTGGCCATTTTGTTACTTTTTTCTGCTCTGTTTTCTGTTTCTCTTCCTTCTTTCCTTTATTTCTGTCTTCTTTTTAGATAAGGTAGTTTTCTCTGGTGGTATGTTTTAATTTCTTGCTTTTTCTTTTTTGTGTATCTGCTGAATGTTTTTTCATTTGAGTTACCATGAGGCTTGCAAATACCATCTTATAACCCATTATTTTAAACTGATGACAACTTACCACTGATTGCATAAAATCTTTGTTTTTCTCATTTTAGGATCCTTTCTTTATTCTTGACCTTTGGTAGTTTGATTATTAAACGTCTTGAGGTAGCCTTCTTTGAGTTAGATCTATTTGGTGTTTTAGTACCTTCTTGTGCTTGAATATTGATATCTTTCTCTAGGTTTGGGAAGTTCTGTATTATTATCCATTTGAATAAATTTTCTATCCCTGTCTCTTCCTCTACCTCCTCTTTAAAGCCAATAACTCTTAAATTTTCCCTTTGGAGGTTATTTTCTGGATCCTGTAGGCATGCTTAATTCTTCTTTAGTCTTTTTCCTTTTGTCTCGTCTGACCATGTATTTTCAAATATCCTGTCTTCAAGTTCAATAATTCTTTCTTCTGCTTGATGAATTCTGGCGGTAAGAGACTCTGATGTGTTCTTCAGCATGCCTATTGAACTTTTAACCTCCAGAATTTTTGCTTGATTCTTTTAAATTATTTAAATCTCTTTGTTAAATTTATATGATAGTATTCTGAATTGCTTCTCCATTTTGTCTTGAATTTCATTGAGTTTTCTCAAATCTATTTTGAATTCTCTGTCTGAAAGGTCACATATCTCTGTTTCTCCAAGATTTGTTCCTGATGACTTATTTAGTTTATTTGGTGAGGTCATATTTTCCTGTAAGGTTTTTATGCTTGTGGATGTTTGTTGGTGTTTGGGCATTGAAGAGTTAGGTATTCATTTTATTCTTTGCAGTCTGGGCTGGTTTGTACCCGTCCATCTTGGGAAGGCATTCCAGGTATTTAAAAGGACTTGGATGTTGTAATCTAAGTTCGTGGTAACTGCATTAGGAGGCAGCCAAAGATTAGTAATGCCGTGGCTCTTGCAGACTCGTGCATGTACCACCTTGGTGGTCTTAGATAAGATCCAGAAGAATTCTCTGTGTTGCCTGGCAAGGACTCTTGTACTTTTCCCTTACAATCTCTCAATCAAATGGAGTCCCTCTGTGTGTGGTGAGCTACCTGGATATTGGGGAGGAGTGACACAAGCACCCCTCTGGCCACCACCAATAGGACTATGCTGTGTCAGAACTGAAGGCAGCACAGCACTGGGTTTTGCCCAAGGCCCATGGTAACCATTGCTTGACTACTGCTTATGCTTCTCTCAAGGCCCTAATGCCCTACAATCAGCAGATAGTAAAGTCAGCCAGAATTGTGTGCTTACCCTCAGGGTGATGAGATCCCCCTCCCCATGCTAGTCCAGAGATGCCAGCTGGGAGCCAGGGCCTGTAGTTGAAAACCTTAGGAATCTACCTGGTTATCTTTTCTACTGCAGCTGAGCTGACACCCAATCCACAAGACAAAGTCCTTCCCACTCTTTCTTTTCCTTTTCACAAGCTACGGACTCTCCCAAAGTTACTACTGCCCCAGGCCTGCAGTGAGTACTATCTGGTTACTCCTAATGTTTACTCAAGACCCAAGGTCTCTTCAGTCAGCTTGTGGTGAATGCTGACAGCTTCAGGACTCTCCGTTTAGTGGTCTTACCTCTGGCCAAGAGAATGTCCAGCAATGCTGTCTGATAGCTAAGTTCTGGAATTGAGGACTCTAAGAGCTCGCTGGGTGCTCTACCCTAGTATGGCTAGCTGTTACTTAAGACACAAGACAAAATTCTCTTTACTCTTCCCTCTCCTTTTCTCGAGCAGAAGGAGTCTCTCCCCAAACCCACCATAGCTGGGAATACGTTGGATCACACCTAAGCCAGCAGGTCTCTGAGTCTCACTCAAGGCCCATCACAAGAACTGACTGGGTAGTACTGCTGATTATTCAGGGCCCATGGTCTAATTAGCATTTTAAAGATCCTGCCATGACTGGATCCTTCCCTTCAAGGAAGTAGGTTCCCTTCTGGCCCAGGATATATCTAGAAATGGTCATGAGCTAGGCTCTGGAATGAGGGCCTCAAGACTGCCTTGTTCCTTATCCTACTGTGGCTGAGCTGGTAGCCATGTTGCAAGACAAAGTCTTCCTTATTCTTTCCCCTCCCCTCCTCAAGCATAAGGAAAGTCTTCCCTGAAGCTGCAAGCTGTGCAGCCTTAGGTTGGGGGATAAGTGGCACAAACACTCCCTTTGCCACCCCAGCTGGTATCTCACTAGGTCTTATGTTCCCCAAGTCCACTGGCTGTAAGCTAAGCACAGCACCAGGACTTGCTTGGGAATTGCAGCTTTTGTGGCCTAAACTGCCTTTCAAGTTTATTCGGAAACCAAGAGAACTTTAGCCCATGGTGGTGAGGCTTGCCAGAACTAAACTTCTGACCACTGGAATGGACAATTCCCCTCCGGGTACAGCTGGTCTAAATGCTCCCTCTGTGGGTGCCAGCTGTATTCTGCCCTATGTCGCTTTCCACTGTGACAGGACAGCACTGACTTCCAAAGAAAAGTTCCACAATCACTGTACTCTTTCTCCCCCAAGAGACAGATACTCTCTCCGAGCCATGCCAGGGTTGGGGGAGGGAAGATGTTGGCAATTCAAGACTGTCTTTCCTACCTTCTCCAGTGACTCTCTCAGTGATATGAAGTTAAAACAAGATACTGTGACTGCTCACCTGATTTTTGGTTGTTATGAAGGTGTTTTTTTGTGTGGATGGTTGTTCAATTTGGTGTTCCTGCATAGAGTACGATTGCTGGAGGCTTCTATTCGGCCATCTTCCTCATCTCTTCTGGGAAATATCTTGTAACAACCAAATAATATTCCTAATTTCTCCCTGTTGCCACTTGTATAATTTCTGTTATTAACTTTAATTTTTTATATAAGCATACCTAAGCGTGTATATATATATATATATATATATGCATATGTAGTCAAAAGCCTTATTATTTTATTTTATTTATTTATACATATATATACACACACATATATACATATATATATACACACACACATATATACTTTAAGTCCTAGGGTACATGTGCATTAGGCTTATTAGGATAAGGAAATTCCTGCCTAATAAATTTTGGTCAGACCGGTTGTCTGCTCTCAGACCCTGTCTCCTGATAAGATGTTATCAATGACAATGCATGCGGGAAACTTCATTAGCAATTTTAATTTCGCCCCAGTGCTGTGATCTCACCCTGCCTCCATTTGCCTTGTGATATTTTATTACCTTGTGAAGCATGTGATTTCTGTGACCCACACCCTATTTGTACACTCCCTCCCCTTTTGAAAATTACTAATAAAAACTTGCTGATTTTGCGGCTTGGGGGCATCACAGAACCTGCTGACATGTGATATCTCCCCCGGACACCCAGCTTTAAACTTTCTCTCTTTTGTACTCTTTCCCTTTATTTCTCAGACCGACCAACACTTAGGGAAAACAGAAAAGGACTCACTTTGAACTATTGAGGGCAGGTTCCCCTGATAGTAGCCTTGTAGTATAGTTTGAAGTCAGGTAGCGTGATGCATCCAGCTTTGTTCTTTTGGCTTAAGATTGTCTTGGCAATGCAGACTCTTTTTTCGTTCCATATGAACTTTAAAGTAGTTTTTTCCAATTCTGTGAAGAAAGTCATTGGTAGCTTGATGGGGATGGCATTGAAGCTATAAATTACCTGGAGCAGTATGGCCATTTTCACGATATTGATTCTTTCTATCCATGAGTATGGAATGTTCTTCCATTTGTTTGTGTCCTTTTTTATATCGTTGAGTAGTGGTTTGTAGTTCTGCTTGAAGAGGTCCTTCATATCCCCTGTAAGTTGGATTCCTAGGTATTTTATTCTCTTTGAAGCAACTGTGAATGGGAGTTCACTCATGATTTGGCTCTCTGTTTGTCTGTTATTGGTGTATGGGAATGCTTGTGATTTTTGTACTTTGATTTTGTATCCTGAGACTTTGCTGAAGTTGCTTATCAGCTTAAGGAGATTTTGGGCTGAGATTTTGGGGTTTTCTAAATATACAATCATGTCATCTGCAAACAGGGACAATTTGACTTCCTCTTTCCCTAATTGAATACCCTTTATTTATATCTCTTGCCTGATTACAGTGGCCAGAACTTCCAACACTATGTTGAATAGAAGGGGTGAGAGAGGGCATCCCTGTCTTGTGCTGGTTTTCAAAGGGAATGCTTCCAGTTTTTGCCCATTCAGTATGATATTGGCTGTGGGTTTGTCATAAATAGCTCTTACTGTTTTGAGATACGTCCCATCAATACCTAGTTTGTTGAGAGTTTTTAGCATGAAGGGCTGTTGAATTTTGTCGATTATTATTAATTATTGAGATAATCATGTGGTTTTTGTTGTTGATTCTGTTTATATGATGGATTATGTTTATTGATTTGCATATGTTGAACCAGCCTTGCATCCCAGGGATGAAGTCAACTTGAGCATGGTGGATAAGCTTTTTGATGTGCTGCTGGATTTGGTTTGCCAGTATTTTATTGAGGATTTTTGCATCAGTGTTTATCAGGGATATTGGCCTAAAATTCTCTTTTTTTGTTGTGTCTCTGCCAGATGTTATTATCAGGATGAAGCTGGCCTCATAAAATGAGTTAGGGAGGAGTTCCTCTTTTTCTATTGATTGGAATAGTTTCAGAAGGAATGGTACCAGCTCCTCTTTGTACCTCTGGTAGAATTTGGCTATGAATCCATCTGGTCATGGACTTTTTTTGGTCGGTAGGCTATTAATTATTGCCTCAATTTCAGAGCCTATTATTGGTCTATTCAGGGATTCAACTTCTTCCTGGTTTAGTCTTGGGAGGGTGTATGTGTCCAGGAATTTATCCATTTCTTCTAGATTTTCTAGTTTATTTGCATAGAGGTGTTTATAGTATTCTGTGATGGTAGTTTGTATTTCTGTGGGATCAGTGGTGATATCCCCTTTATCATTTTTTATTGAGTCTATTTGATTCTTCTCTTTTTTCTTCTGTATTAGTCTTGCTAGCAGTCTATCGATTTTGTTGATCTTTTCAAAAAACTGGCTCCTGGATTCACTGATTTTTTGAAGAGTTGTTTGTAGTCTGTATCTCCTTCAGTTCTGCTCTGATCTTAGTTATTTCTTGCCTTCTGCTGGCTTTTGAATGTGTTTGCTCTTGCTTCTCTAGTTCTTTTATTTGTGATGTTAGGGCTGTCAATTTTAGATCTTTCCTGCTTTCTTTTGTGGGCATTTAGTGCTATAAATTTCCCTCTACACACTGCTTTAAATGTATCCCAGAGAGTTTAGTATGTTGTGTCTTTGTTCTCTTTGGTTTCAAAGAACATCTTTATTTCTACCTTCATTTCATTATGTACCCAGTAGTCATTCAGGAGCAGGTTGTTCAGTTTGCATGTAGTTGAGCGGTTTTGATTGAGTTTCTTAATCCTGAGTTCTAGTTTGATTGCACTGTGGTCTGAGAGACAGTTCATTATAATTTCTGTTCTTTTACATTTGCTGAGGAGTACTTTACTTCCAACTATGTGGTCAATTTTGGAATAAGTGTGATGTGGTGCTGAGAAGAATGTATGTTCTGTTGATTTGGGGTGGAGAGTTCTGTAGATGTCTATTAGGTCTGCTTGGTGCAGAGCTGAGTTCAATTCCTGGATATCCTTGTTAACTTTCTGTCTTGTTGATATGTCTAATGTTGGCAGTGGGGTGTTAAAGTCTCCCATTATTATAGTGTGGGAGTCTAAGTCTCTGTAGGTCTCTAAGGACTTGCTTTATGAATTTGGCTGCTCCTGTATTGGGTGCATACTTATTTAGGATAGTTAGTTTTTCTTTTTAAATTGATCCCTTTACCATTATATAATGGCCTTATTTATCTCTTTTGATCTTTGTTGGTTTAATGTCTGTTTTATCAGAGACTAGGATTGCAACTCCTGCTTTTTTTTTTTTTTTTTTTTTCCATTTGCTTGACAGATCTTCCTCCATCCCTTTGTTTTGAGCCTATTTGTGTCTCTCCATGTGAGATGGGTCTCCTGAGTACCACGCAGTGGTGCGTCTTGACTCTTTACCCAATTTGCCAATCTGTGTCTTTTAATTGGAGCATTTAGCCCATTTACATTAATGGTTAATATTATGCGTGAATTTGATCCTGTCATTATGATGTTAGGTGGTTATTTTGCTCATTAGTTGATGCAGTTTCTTCCTAGCATTGATTGTCTTTACAATTTGGCCTGTTTTTGCAGTGACTGGTACCAGTTTTTCCTTTCCATGTTTAATGCTTCCTTCAGGAGCTCTTGTAAGGCAGGCCTGGTGGTGACAAAATCTCTCAGCATTTGCTTATCTGTAAAGGATTTTATTTCTCCTTCACTTATGAAGCTTAGTTGGGCTGGATATGAAATTCTGGGTTGAAAATTCTTTTCTTTAAGAATGTTGAATATTGGCCCCCACTCTCTTCTGGCTTGTAGAGTTTCTGCCAAGAGATCTGCTGTTAGTCTGATGGGCTTCCCTTTGTGGGTAACCTGACCTTTCTCTCTGGCTGCCCTTAACATTTTTTCCTTCATTTCAACTTTGGTGAATCTGACAATTATGTGTCTTGGAGTTGCTCTTCTTGAGGAGTATCTTTGTGGTGTTCTCTGTATTTCCTGAATTTGAATGTTGGCCTGCCTTGCTAGGTTGGGGAAGTTCTCCTGCATAATATCCTGCAGAGTGTTTTCCAACTTGGTTCCAGTCTCCCTGTCACTTTCACCAATCAGACACAGATTTGGTCTTTTCACATAGTCCCATATTTTTTGGAAGTTTTATTCATTTCTTTTTACTCTTTTTTCTCTAAACTTCTCTTCTCACTTCATTTCATTCATTTAATCGTCAGTCACTGATACCCTTTCTTCCACTTGATCGAATCGGCTACTAAAGCTTGTGCATGCATCACGCAGTTCTCGTGCCATGGTTTTCAACTCCATCAGGTCATTTAAGGTCTTCTTTATACTCTTTATTCTAGGTAACCATTTGTCTAATATTTTTTCAGTGTTTTTAGCTTCTTTGTGATGGGTTCGAACGTCCTCCTTTAGCTTGGAGAAGTTAGTTATTACTGATCGTCTGAAGCCTTCTCTCAACTCATCAAATCATTCTCTGTACAGCTTTGTTCCATTGCTGGCAAGGAGCTGCATTCCTTTGGAGGAGAAGAGATGCTGAATTTTAGAATTTTCAGCTTTTCTGCTCTGGTTTCTCCTCATCTTTGTGGTTTTATCTAACTTTGGTCTTTGATGATGGTGACATACGGATGGGGTTTTGGTGTGGATGTCCTTTCTGTTTGTTAGCATTCCTTCTAACAGTCAGGGCCCTCAGCTGCAGGTCTGTTGGAGTTTGCTGGAGGTCCAGTTCAGACCCTGTTTGCCTGGGTATCACCAGTGGGGCTGCAGAACCACAAATATTGCAGAATGGCACACGTTTCTGCCTGATTCTTCCTCTGGAGGCTTCATTTCAGAGGGGCACCTGGCCCTATGATGTGTCAGTCAGTCCCTACTAGGAGGTGCCTGCCAGTTAGGCTACTTGGGGGCCAGAGACCCACTTGAGGAGGCAGTCTGTCTGTTCTCAGATCTCACACTCCATAATGGGAGAACCACTACTCTCTTCAAAGCTGTCAGACAGGGATGTTTAAGTCTGCAGAAGTTTCTGCTGCCTTTTGTTCAGCTATGCCCTGCCCCGGAGGTGGAGTCTACAGAGGCAGGCAGGCCTCCTTGAACTGCGGAGGTCTCCGCCCAGTTCTGGCTTCCCGGCCACTTTGTTTACCTACTCAAGTGTCAGCAATGGCTGAAGCCCCTCCCCAAGCCTTGCTACCACCTTGCAGTTCAAGCTCAGGCTGCTGTGCTAGCAGTGAGCGAGGCTCCATGGGCGTAGGACCCTCCCAGCCAGGTGGAGGATATAATCTCCTGCTGTGCCATTGGCTAAGACCATTGGAAAAGCACAGTATTAGGGTGGGAGTGTCCCGATTTTCTAGGTACCGTCTGTCACAGCTTCCTGTGGCTAGGAAAGGGAATTCCCCGACTCCTTGTTCTTCCCGGATGAGGCAGTACCCCACCCTGCTTTGGCTCACACTCCATGGGCTACACCCACCGTCCAACGAGCCCTGGTGAATGAACCTGTTACCTCAGTTGGAAATGCAGAAATCACTTATCTTCTACATCGCTCATGCTGGGAGCTGCAGACTGGAGCTGTTCCTGTTCCGCCATCTTGGAACCTCCTCTCACGATTGCCTTATTATTTTAAAAACATTAATGTAGAGCAACGAAGAATAATAAAATAAGCAATTTTATTTTACCTTCATTTATTCTGTTTCTGATGCTCTTTGTCTCTCTATGTAGGTCTGAATTTTTGACATACATTATTTTCCTTCTCTTTAAGGAATTTTTAAAAGCATTTCTTGTAAGGCAGGGCTACTGAAAACAAATTTCCTCAATTTTTGCTTGTCTACGAAAGTCATTATTTCTCTTTTACCTTTTAAGGGAAATTTCACAAGGTACAGAATTCTAGTTTGGTGGGGTTTTTTTCCCCCTCAATCCCTTAAATATTTAATTCCTCTCTTCTTGCTTGCATGGTTTCTAAGGAAAAGTCAGATGTAATTTTTATCTTTGCTTCTCTATGGGTAGGGTACTTTTTCTTCTAGATTTTTTTTTTCCAGAGTTTTTTTCTTTATCTTTGCTTTTCTGTACTTCAAATATATTATGCCCAGGTATAGATTGTTTCTGTTCTTGTTTTGTTTTCATTTGGCATTTATTCTGCTTGGTGCTCTCTGAGCTTCCTGGATCTGTGGTTTGGTATGTTATATTAATTGAAGAAATTCTAAGTCATTATTCCTTTAAATATTGTTTCTGTTTCTTTCTCCCTCTCTCTTCCCTTGGGTTTTCCCATTGTGCACATGTTACATCTTTTGTCATTGTCCCACAGTTCTTAGATATTCTTTTTTGTTTTTTTGTTTTTAACCTTTTTCTTTTTGCTTTTCAGTTCTGTAGCTTCCTGTTGTGAAATCCTTCTTCTCAGAGATCCTTTTCTCAGTCATCTTCCGTGTAATAAACTCATCAAAGGCATTCTTCATTTCTCTACAGTGTTTTTGATTTTTTGTATTCCTTTTTGGTTTTTTTCTTGGAATTTCTATCTCTCTCCCAGTGTTGCCCATCTGTTCTTGGATGCTGGCTACTTTACCTGTTAGCATATTAATCATAGTTTTTAAAAAATTCATCCTGGTGTGATAATTTTAACTTCCCTGCCATATCTGGGTCTGGTTATAATGCTTGTTCTGCTTCTTCAAACCATGTGTTTTAGCCTTTTATTGTGTCTTGTAATTTTTTTTGATAGTCAGGCAGGATGTACAGGATGTAAAAGAAACTATTATCAATAAGCTGTTAGTAATGTGGTGGTAAGGTTTTGGGTAAAGGAAAATATTCTATATATATGTTAGTTTGCAATAGCAGCATGTTAGGGTAATATTGAAACATAATTTTGCATTCTGAAGATATGATTTACTTATTATTTTAAAAAACAAAAAATTTCTCTTCATTTTGATGGTCTTATCTCTTTGAGAATTCAATGAACCAAATCACAATCTATAGCTGCTCTGGCCTCCTAGCAAATACTTTGATATTCTGATTATGGTTTATATGGTCTTCTAGTGGATTCCCAAGATTTACTCTAATGATTCATTCTTTCATTCATTCGCTGAACACATATAAACACATATTTTTGTGTGCTTGCTGTGTGTCATTCTCTGGAATATGCACAAGAAGCATAGCAGTTGAGCAGCCAGCAAGATAAATACAGTCCTTGCCCATGAAGAACTCATTTTTTGCTACCCTATCTAGATTGTGACTATACTGTATACTATTTGAGGGCAGACCCTGTGTTAGTCTGCCTTCTACCTTCAGTGTACCACTTAGTGTCCACACATGCTTGATACTCAAAAACTGTTTCTTGAATAAGTGAACAAATGAACAATGGCAACCTATAATTTCATGTACTTTATCCCACAAAATATTAGCACATTGAGTTAGAGAAATTCACTAGATAATTTTATGTTTTTATAGCCAAGGCAATTTTTAAGGTATTTTAAAATTAGTGGTACATGGTTAAACTGGTGTTTTACAATGAGTTATCCCGTTGTTCTGATATTAGTTCATAATTAGTAAAGTCAGAGATTTTTTCTGGGGAACAGTATAATCACATTTCATTGAATCTTCCCATGCTACACCAAGTTTTTAGACTCTTCTGCTTAGTTTGCAGATGTTGAACAGATAACATCCAACACAGTCCTCACTCTTGCCTGCTAAAGTTTTGTAATTCCTCACAGATAATCAATAATTTAGGGAGAATTGGAGTTAGTCCCATACTATATTTTATTCTGACTCTGTATAGAGTGGCCTGAAGAGGAGATGGTATTCTTGCTTTGAGAAAAGTATTTATGACTTCTTTTGCATGAGTAACATTTGTAACTGTCTCACAACTTCTTGTCTTGTTTCATCTTGATCTTTTCTGTTTGAGATTTTCTTTCCTTTGCCTGTTGTGTAGGACTATCACTCCTTCCAACAGCTGACTTAAAATCACTTTCTCTTTCAATATGTTTTTTAGAGCCTCTGCTTTTTAATTTCGTTGCATGTATTATGGAGCTTTTGCTTTGCGTTGTAAACATTTCAGTTATTTACTCAGGAACCGGTATTATAATGTTTAGGAAGACAGGCTGTGTATTCCACTTCTTTCTCTCAGTAGCTGAATGATAATAGGCACGCCATTTACACTCTCTAAATTTTAGTGGCTTCACCTATATAGCGTGATGGGGATACTAACTAATGGTACCTATCTCCTAAGGTTATAACAAGAATGGAATAAAATAATATATGTAAATTGTTTAGCACAGTGCCTGCTATCTGTTGCTTAATATTATTATCATTACAGTTGTTGTTGCTATAGTTGATATTAATATTGCCCAATAGATTGTAAACTCCTATAACCTTGGGACCACATCTATGACTTCTTTTATATTCTTGATATAACACAAGAGTAAGTGCTTCAGTGAGGCCTTTGGAATGAATGGATGAAAAGTAAAAAATGAATTAGTTAATGCATGTTGTAAATTCTCATTCAACATACTCTTCTTAGAGATGTTTTTCAATTGTAGGTATACAATGTTCTTTGGCATTCAGTTGCATAGTGTGAAAGATCATTCATATTCATAGAAACTGAAAGTGTTCTTAATAATGTATATTTCATAAAAATATACAGATTAAAAAGGATTAATTTAGAACAGTAGGATAATCTAAATAGCTACCCTAAAAAAATTACCACAGGCATTTTAATGAAATGTTATTTTACAACTTTAAAGCTCATAGAAATATAATTAGTAATATGTGTAATCTTTATTACCAATCTTAATCTTTTTTATATGACTGAAAAATTATTTTATGGTAGTACAATTAAAATAATGCTAAAAATGTCAGCATAACAGAATTAAACTAAAGTAACTACTACAATATTGTACCCCAAACCAGCTAATTTAAATGCAAAATACTTTGTAGAGGCTATTTATCTGGGTTAATGCATGTTAAGGGATTTAAGGAGTAGGTTGTGTAACTGAAATAAAAGGAAAAATAAGCACTGTACAGCAATCTTTACTATTGTTTAACATGAGGGAAATATTAAATCAGTTTATATATAGGCCACATGAGGAAAATGTATTAGAAGCCACATCATAGCATAGTAAATATAAAGACTACTGCCAGGCAAAACTACGTTCATAGGCTTTTAAAAGGCAGATTTGAAATGCTTAAAGTTGTCCTTACAGAAACGATAGTACAATATTAACTATGGTAACTAGACTGAAGGTGTAAAATTTTGAAAGTATGTGGTATATTTTGCAAAAGGGATTTTGACAGACTTGACAGTTGTTTAGTTGACACATGGCTGTCGTTAGATATTTTTCTGAATGCTCCTGTCAATTCATAATAATGACTATACCACTTTCTCATTATTATAAGGTGAAAATATGAAAGGGTTTAAAAATAAGATTAAAAAAATAAAACTGGGCTCAGGATAGAAATCAGGAAGTACAGGCCAGGCGCGGTGGCTCAAGCCTGTAATCCCAGCTCTCTGGGAAACCGAGGTGGGCGGATCACGAGGTCAGGAGATCAAGGCCATCCTGGCTAACATGGTGAAACCCTGTCTCTACTAAAAATACAAAAAACTAGCCAGGCATGGTGGCAGGCGCCTGTAGTCCCAGCTACTCGGGAGGCTGAGGCAGGAGAATGGCGTAAACCTGGGAGGCGGAGCTTGCAGTGAGCTGAGATCCGGCCACTGCACTCCAGCCTGGGCGACAGAGCGAGACTCCGTCTCAAAAAAAAAAAAAAAAAAAAAAGAAATAGGGAAGTACAGAAAAGTAGAAAAAAATCACCTAGAATTTCACTACCCATACAGTTTCACACTTAATATTTTGTACATATATTTCTAGTTCCTGTTCTCTTAAAATTTTTAGTTTTCTTAAGAACAAAGTTTTGATCATATTCCATAGAAAATATTTATGTGTAATATAAAAGAATCCAAGCAATACATGTTACACACAAATTACTTAAAATAGTGAATCATCTGTGTTTTCTCTGTGTTATTTTGGGCCCTAATTTTTTAGACCCTCGAAAAATACTGTGGCTTATGTATTTATTCCTAATTTTTAGGGTTACTCATTTAAAAAAACTGGTTAGCATTTAAAATATTTTATTAAAGTTTAACTTCTTAATAATCATAACCCATTAAAATTGTATGTAACTTATGACAGAAACATGGATGATAGATTTGAGAGAAACTAGATGCTATAGTATAGTGTGTTTATTATTCTAGTGCAATAATGGAAAGGAAAACTCTGATTTCACAGATAATGCTGCACATTGTATTTGTTTGATTTTGATCTTGTAGGTCCCAGCACACCTGGAAAGTTCTTCCAGGCCTCAGCTACAGAAAGCCCAGAGACAGCAAGTAAATTCTTTCATGATCCTTGATCATCAGATCATCAATCCAACTCTTAAATGGTCACAACCTACAGTGCCAAGTGGTGGGCCTCTTGTGCAGCATGCACACACAACTCTGGACAGTGACACTGGCCTCTCAGAAAACCCGCTCACCAAGTTACTAACTCTTGGAAAAGAAGATGACAATGCACAATGGCATGTATGTCTAATGGCTGGTTATAAAAATATATCATCAGTTTTTGAAAAAACCTCTATAAAGTAATTGAAGTCAACATTTTTACAGTAAACATTCCAATTGCAAATGTAACAAAATAAATGTGCTTTTAATTAATTATTCTCTATTTATTAACTATATGCATATAAATTCCTATGCATAATAAAATATAAAAATTCATTTTTAATATGCACTTCAATTATGTATTAATGTGAATTAAAATAAACACTAATAGTGGTATGTATTTAGAAGATTTAGCTCTAATTGTAAATATTTTCTGATAAGTTTAGTTGAAATATTTATCAGTAGTTAGAGTGTCTTAAATATCCATTACAATAAAACGGGCAGAAATTGCTTAAATAGCAGTAAATTTTTGCTGTAGAAATTGACTATTAGAATAAGACTAATACTTTTATTGCATTTATATTATATGACATTATATCTGGATCTTTTAACTTTTGCTTTTCTATACATTCAATTCTATTTTTAATAAATACTTGGCTACTCTTTACTAAATAACCGAAATTTAGAAGTTCTGATCGTACAAAGTAAATGAGTATTTAGCTTCATGGAGTTTATATTTATTGTGATTTGCTTGTAATGAACGTTCAGAAAATATTGACGTATGAATAGAACTGGGAAACAGTGGCACTAGAAAAAAGACTTCCTTTAATATTTCAGTCTGAAAAACTACAGTAATAACTGAGCTTTCTTTTCTTTTTTCCATTAGATTTGTTAGATAAAGCTATGGTCTTATGATCTCCCAGGTTTAATCTCCCAATCTACATTTCTGGTGATTATTGCCGATTTCAGGTCAATGCTTACCATCTATTAAGCCTGTAGCCTCCAGGCACAAAAGGATAACTGCTCAGAATCCCATTATTTAAATTCCAAATGATAGAGAATTTTTTAAACAAATTTTATGTTAATCTGGAAAAGAGAAAAAAATAAGGATCTGGTGTAGATTGTTAATACAAAATAAAACAATAAAAAATGGAACTTTTTGAAATCTAAAACTGAATGTAAGTACCTGCATGTATATTTACTCAATCTTTACAGTAGTGGATATATAAAAAACTTTCCTAAAAAATGAATGTAGAACCAGGTTCTCTATTCAGTCTATGAAGACTGTAAAAATATATATCAGATGAAATAATCTGTTCAGTAAATGTTAGATCTACACACCCTACAATTTATCCTACAACTACTTATCCCAAAGTTCATTTTCTTGTGTGAAAGATTGATTTGTAAAGAGAAAAACAAATCTTGAAGGATATGCATATGCCAGTTAATTCTAGGTAAAACTTAGAAATGATTTTATTATATATTTTATAAAATATGTGCTCTAAAAAATGAGAGTGGGTAAGCAACATAGATTCTCCTTTTAATTTTTTATTTTATTTATTTATTTTATTTTTTATTTTTATATTTTTATTTTTATTTATTTTTATATTTATTTTTATTAATTATTTTATATATTTATTTATTTTTTCTTTTCTGCCTTTTTTTTATTCTTTAAGCACGCATCTTTGCTTTTATACTAAGTTTGTATATATAAATAAAATTCACATGTTTTTAGTGGTCTTCGGGTGCTTTCAATCAAAGAATCTCATGGCTCAGAAGGGTTGAAAGTCCCAAGAATTGCTCTGGCCTTGGGGCAATGTGAACAAACAATGGCTATAGACAATTTTTTTTTTCTATTTTTTAAAACCGTCATATTTTAAATTATATATACAAAAGTATCTCCCAACCATTATTAATGTCCATTTAATCAGTTTTACTGAGTCTGTAATAGTTTTCATCAGTGTGTTGTCTCTTTGAATTTGACATGTTTATACATCTTCACATACTGCCATCATTCACAGACTTACTATCTTTGATAGCTAGGATATACCCTGTGCTGTTGCAATAGTCTAATACTTTTACTGGTGCTTGGAGTCTATGACTCAAAGCAGAAAGCGTATAGTCTTTGGATATAGTCAGTGTAGTACAGTTGTGTGGTTTCAGTCCTTAATTTCTCTCACCCATATGTGTACAAGTTGTATAATTGTTTTGATGCTTGAATTTTAAATTTTTAACACAAGGGCAGAGTGGGAGCTCAGAAGATGGTTTCTGTTGCCATCTTTTTTTTTTTTTTTCTCCCAAGCCTTTTCCACCGGTGACATCAGGGAACAGTTCATCAATTCAAAGAAGACCCCAGAAATCATAGCTACCACAGGATAAGTCTGAGAACAGCTTTGGATTCAGGATTTGGTCATTAGAATTAGGAGTAACTTGAAGACTGAAAATCTTTAAGATGAAGTATAAAATCAAAAGAAGCATTTTGTAACATGGGTCTTTCTAAGATGCAATTCAAACTTGTACCAACAGCACATGGAACCTTCTGCACTTAACCCTTGCACCTGGCTCAGACTTATTCTTTAGTATCCCCATAGAGCTTCATGTTTCAGCTCTATTGGTTCACCACTGGTTCTCGTGGTGGCCGGGTTCTCCTTCTTACATCTTTTCTTTACCCTCTGCTTATTTGATCACGACCATTTGTCTGGATAATTCTAGCTCACCCTTCAAAATTCATGTCAGGTGTCTTGTCTAAGGGCTTTCCCCGGAGATGATGCTCTGTTTGGGTTTAACGTCTTTTATTTGAGTTTTCATAGTAATGCTGATATCATGTGGATAACAATTGCACTTTTCATGGCATTCTCACAGCACATGCTGCATTTTAATTATGCCTTTTGTGTTTTTCTTATCTTCTAGTCTGTTAATTCCTTGATGAAACTACCATACCTTATTCACATTTTAATATCTAGCTCCTAGGACAAATTTTTGCCAATTAATAATCAGTGCCTTTTTTGGCTAATTCATAAGTTAATGAATAATGAGTATGCTTATTTCAATAATATTTCTCTACTTGCTCTTTTTGGTACAGTGATACTTTAAGTAATATGGTAAAATTTGGGAAGAACCATTAGAAAGGTGAAATCAAGGTATTCTAGAAAATCAGAAGAAAGATAAATTTTTTCAGTGTGAGGTCTCAGGAAATCCTGGAAGAGGTAATACTTGAATTGGGTGTTGAAAGACATATACATCAACAGCAAAGATGACAGAAGATAATTTTTTTGGGTAGAGAATGCTGTAAGCTAGGGGCAGAGTAGACAAGCGTAAGTGGACTTCAGAGAGATACAATTTGGTGCAAATAAATGACTGAGGTAGCAAGAAGGATCAGGGTGGGGTTACAGGACTTAAGTGCAGATCTGGGAGCTTAGACCATGATTCCAAGGTAGTGGGGGACTGTATCAATTAGATCTGCATTAGGAATATGCAAGAGAAACACACTTCCAGTGATTTAACTAAATGAGAGTTACAATTTTTTCTCCCGTAATAATCTTATATTATCTCATATAATCTTATACAATTATATCTTACAATTATTAACAACGTAGAATATTAACAGTGATATTAACAACAAAAATAAGAGAGTATTCATTTAGTCCTTATTTTATGTCAGGTGGTATTTTAAATTAGTTTAACTTTTTAAACATCACTATGGTTTACTATTATCTCCTTTTTTTTTTTTTTTTTTTTTTTTGAGACAAGTCTCCCTCTGTCACCCAGGCTGGAGTGCAGTAGCACGATCTTGGCTCACTGTAACTTCCAACACCCGGGTTCAAGAGATTGTCGTGCCTCAGCCTCCCAAGTAGCTGGGACTACTGGTACATGCCACCACACTCAGCTAATTTTTGTATTTTTAGTAGAGATGGAGTTTCGCCATATTGGCCAGGGTGGTCTTGAACTCCTGACCTCAAGTGATTCACCTGCCTCGGCCTCCCAAAGTGTTGGGATTACAGGCATGAGTCATCATGCCCAGCCCCTATTATCTCCATTTTTAAAATAGGGCAACTCCCATGAAAAGTAGGCCAGAAGTAGGTAGTCAGAGGCTGTTGTAGTTCTCTGTGATGTCAACATAGATCAATTCTTCCTCTATCTTTCTTCTTTACTATGTGACTTTTATCTTAATGTTCTTCAAGTGATCACAAGAGGGCTGCTTCACCTCTCAGGTCCTCAAACCAGATGGACAGTAGAGAGAATGCCTCCATGAGGAAAGGAAAACTTTTGCAGAAATTCAGAAGAGACTTGTGCTTATGACTTAGTCAAAACTGTGTCACATGGCCACATTTAGCTGATGTGAAGCTGAGAAAAACGCATTTTTTCTTCTGATCATATTGTTTCATCAAAAACATTAGTAAGAAAGAAGAAGAAAATTGATATTTACTACACAACTCTCAGTGGATCTGCTGTGGGAACAAGTTTTTGAGTACAAAAGCATCATAATCAAAGCAATGCTTCAGAAACATTTAAATGGCAGTTGAGAGGGAAAGATTTGAGGTTAAGGTTCACGCCACATGAACAGATGATGGCATATTACAGTGCAATTTAGTTATAGCCTGAATCAGGAAAATTAGGTGGTAGAGAGAATAAGATAAATGAATTCAGGGGTAATGTTGATGCATCTCAGTGTCATATTGTATATGTAAAGTGAAGGTAGAAGATGCGTTTGGTGCAATTTTGAGATTTTTGAGCCTTTACAGGATGAATAACATAGATGAAGGGACTGTTAAGAGAAGTATGGTAGTCAGAGGGAGTGTAGAGTTTGGTATGAAAGTGAAGATGAGCTAACTTAGAAGACAACCAGGAGAAGAGGTTCAAAGGACAAATGAAAATAAAAAATCTATTTCTCAAGAAAGAACTTAGAATGGTCAATAAGATTTCATTTGTTTCTTCATTCAGACAGCTGTCATTGCCACATGCTCAGGGAACAAACTGCACATCCTATATAATCTATACCATATAGGAGCTTCAGGTTGAGGGCAAGAGAAAAAAATTAACAAATAATTATAATATTATGTAAAAAGACTTAGAGGAAAAGACTAGCAGGGCGTTTAGCCAGATGGGATAGCATGAGTGCAGAATAGAGATGGAAAACAGTGTGAAATGAATAGAAAAGAAGGCAGATGGTGGTAGAAGATGACATCAAAGAAGTAAGTAATCAGCAAATTGCAGAGAGGCTAGTACTCCATGTTAAACAGTATCAAGTCACTGTAGAGTTGAAACTTGGGAGCTAGGGTGACATAATCAGATTTGACTGTAGATCACTTTGTCAACTATATAGAGGGAGAAGTCTGGAGTCAGGGATAGGGAACAGCTGGGAGTCTATTTCTATTGTGCAGTGCAAGAAAGTGAGACTCTCCCTTAAATCATGTTGAACTGTGGTATCAGTGAGATTATCACGTGGAGATGTTGGTGACAGCTAGATATCCAAATTTGCTGGACTGGAGGAAGAGATTTGAGAGTTGTTAGCATACAGGTGGTCTTTGAAATCTTGAATGAGAAATAAATCCCCTTGAGAACCTGAATACAGTGAGGAGAGATGATAGCTAAAGATACTCTTCTGAAGATGACCAACATTTAAGGGATGGTCAGAAGAGAAGGTCCATAAAAGTAAAGTAAAAAGATAACTGGGAGAGTGTGATGTCATCGATGCCAAAGAAGGAATCAAAGAAGGAGGGAGTGATTCACACACCCAAATATAGCAGATGAGTCTAGTAAAATAAGAACTGATCAATATCTGTTGAACTTGGCAAAGAGTCAATAAAAGTAACAAAAGAAATGTCAGTAGGATGGTGAGCAGAAGCCATTCTACTTGAATTCAGAGTTAATGGAAGGTGGAGAGATTGACCACCTGGGATGTTAGGGATAGCTGGACAGAAAGAACAGAGCAAAGGCATAAAAGGTCATAAAACAAAAACTGTTCAGGTGATCTGCCAGTGTTTAGATTGGAAAACAAAGGCTGCATTTGTTGAGTAAGATCATGGATTTTAAGATTTCAGAAATGAAGCAGTTTAGATGATGACAAGACCTAAGGCATGGCTTTAAGTATAGGTAAAGAGAAGTCTAAATTTAGGTTTGTGTGCTGAACTATCAGATTTAGAGAGTGCTGAGTTAAAATATTCAACTACAAGTGTTGATTTACTTTTCCATAGAATTCTGACAGTTGTATATATTTTTAGGTGCATTCGTGTTCATGATCACTTGATATCATTTTTCCTTCAGATTTTAACCTTGAATTTTATATTGCTTAATATGAATACCACTGCTGTGGATTTCCTTTTGGTTATATTTATGATACTTTTTTAACCTTGTTTCAGCTTTTTCTGTTGTTTTCTTTTAAGTGTGCCTCTTATAGACAAAATATTACAAAACCTTTTAAAAATCCAACTGAAGAGAGAGTTTCTCAATCAGTATGTTAACTCATTTACATTCTTGTACTTACTTTACTATTAGGATTTAACAGTTATAATTTCTTATGTTTTAAGTTACTATACTTTCTGTTCCTTTGCTATCTTTTTTCTATCTTCCATTGGTCAATTCTTATCTTCTTTTCTGTTTGTTACTCGTAATATTTTAAGAGTCATCATTATGTTTTTTTCTACATCTATATCCTTGTTTAACATTGTATATGTCATACTCTTAAGCAAAAATCTACCTTGGTATGGTCTCATTTCCTTGTTGTCACCTACCATTCTGTATTGATATTTATAGAATTTATGTATGTATAGAATTCATGTATATATACATACTTATCTATAGAAATACATATATAATTATTGTGCATGTATGTCTCTTTCTACATATATATAGAGTTACTCAGATCACAAAAATTTTACTGTCCTTTACTCATTCTTTTATTTTGTATCAATTTCATGGTTTTATTTATCTTCTGACTGGAGTACTCCCTAAACTGTTTTTAAAAGGTATTTTTGCCTTAAAGTTTCTGAGTTTTTATATCCAAAAAGAATTTAATTTCATCCACATACTTAAAAGATACTTTGTTGACTATAAATGTGTAGGTTCAAAGTTCTTTACCTTTAATATTTCTAGTATTATCTTATTTTCTTTTGCACTCAATATTGTTAGCAAGTTTTATTCTTGTTCTTTTGTAAACCTTTATTTTCACATATCTGAAAACATATAAATATTTTCTTTTGTCCTTGAATCTTATACTTTTTATGCCTATTATCTCCATTTTTACTTTTGTCAAGCAATTTGCCCTGTCTTTGTATTCTTATGATCTTAATTTATTATTTTGAGGATGCCTACTTGCGGGTTTGCAATTCTCATTTTGTCTGATCTATTAATTCCGTTTCATCTGATACAAAATGGTGTGTTTGTTGTCGTTTTAAAATAACAAATGGATTCCTAGGTTTTTAATTATGGAGATACTTAGAAGTTGTGAAGGTTTTAGGCTGGATTTTAGATTTTAAACATTCATGAAGATAATGGTAAAACTGAAATTAGGGGAAAAAGTAGTCATGTAGGTAGATGACAGAAGTGAGGGATGGTAGTGTTAAAGGCAAAGGCACAACCTCCAAAGGAGGATGTTTCACATGTAACAAAGAAACTTTGTTCTTGTAACAAAGTTTCACATGTAACAAAGAAACTTTGTTCTTGTAACAAAGTTTCACATGTAACAAAGAAACTTATTCTTTCTGGAATAAGGGAAACTTAAGCATGCTTTATAGTCAAAATGAAAAACTAAACAGACTGTGTCATTTATGACATAAGCTTCCAGAGAGAAAATAGATGAATGACTTATATGTAATTTTTACTGAATCCACTCCTAGTATCCAAATGAAAAGCGCTCCCCATAAATTATGTTTAGCAATCTTCTTTCCTCAAGTCTTCTTCACATCTGTTCAGTACAAGTTTTTTTCCCATTTAGTGCCAGAATATGAGTAAAATATCACAAAATAAAAATTCAGTTTTAATAACAATCAAGAATCTACTTAAAGAATTTCAGAGACTGGACTGAACAAAAGAAACAAAATATGCACATGTATTAACCTAGCTTCTTTAAAGATCTCTTTGTGCACAAGGATTTAACATCTGACCATGACTAGAGCTACACCCTCCACTGTAGTACCCATGAACCCCATGTGGCTATTTGAATTTAAAGTTAGTTCAAATTCAATAACTTATTTATTTGTATTTGTTTTTACTTTTTTGGAGATGGGGTCTCACTGTGTCGCCCAGGCTGGAGTGCAGTGGTGCAATCTCTGCTCACTATAGACTATGTCTCCTGGGTGCAAGTGATTCACCTACCTCACCCTCCCGAGTAGCTGGGACCACAGGCACGCACCGCCATCTGCCTGTCTAATTTTTGTATTTTTCAGCAGAGACAGGGTTTCATCATGTTGGCCAGGCTGGTCTAGAACTCCTGACCTCAAGTGATCCCCATGCCTCAGCATCCCAAAGTGCTGGGATTGCAGATGTGAGCCACTGCACCTGGCCAAATTCAGTAACATTTTATAAAATTAAATGAAATTAAAATTGCAGTTTCTCGGTTATGCTAGCCACATTTCATGTGTTTAGTAGTCATATGTGGATATGTGGTTAGTTATTACTATTAATACATTTGTCATTTCAGATATAGGACATTTCCATCATTGCAGAAATTTCTATTGGTTACCACCAGCCTTGAGGATTCTGTGATGTCAGTTTCTTGCATACTCCGCTTCATCTCTAACTGCTCTTGGCCTTGCACATTCTACTCTATTCCCATTAGTGCTCATTCTTTCTCAAACATGTTAAGCTTGTTCCTACCTTAGGTCTTTCTTATTCCTTTCCCAAGGATCACCCTTCCCCATGTTAATCTTATCTCTGTTCAAATGTCAGTAAATCTTCTCTGATTCTCTTTATAAAATAACAACCATTTTCATCAAGGTGTATCCTCCACCTGTTTTAATTTCTTCAGCCTGCTATTTGTTATTAAACTGTTTATGGGTCTGTTTCCTTAAGAATTTGAGCCGCATAAGAGTAAGAATTTCCTGCTCTTGGTTATGGTAGCTCCAGTTTTAACCACAAGATCTCACAGTAAACATTGCTTAATTAATATTTGTTAAGATGTGAATAGTGTTCCATATTTTTTGGAGTATTCTAGTAGAATTCTCTGAAGACTTAATTCTCTTACGTTCCTAGATATCTTGCTTTGAAGATAACATCAGTAGAATTATAAGTTATTTTTCCATATCTATCAGAGTGTACTCCTGATCGTATCTGCATATATCATGGGAAATTCACAGTACTGTAGTTATATAAATAAAACTTTCACAATATCTTTGAGTTTATATCACACTTAAAACTTTCACGAAATGGAATATGAATGGAAGCAGAGATAGCTAGAGCTAGAGCAGAGAGAGAGAGAGAGAGAGAGAGAGAGAGAAAGAGAGAGAGAAGCAACCATTTTTAAAATCATATAAACCTTTAAAATCTCCTCCAGCTAAAGTACAGAAGGGGAGGAAAGTTTCTATTTTAGAAAAGAATTGAGAAAGGATATAGAAAGCCAATGCGATTTGGACTATAGAGCCACATTTCTGGGATGTCAGTCCTTCCTCCACCACTCACTCACTATATAATCTGGGACAAATTATTAAAATTTTTTTCTCTCAGTTTCCTTTTCTGTATAGCAGAGTACTCATTTCATAGGGTTATTATAACTATTAAATGAATTATGTATGCAAAGCACTTAGAAGTGTGCCTGGTACATCTCATGCACTATAAAAGTGATTTTTATTGTTACTATTTAAAATGTTCATAATTATTGTTGTTTTTGTTATTGCTATTGCTATTATCTATTATTATTGGTCTTTAGAGAAGGTAGGATGAAATATTTCCATCTAGTCTGTATCTACAGGAATGTACTGGCTAATATTTAACCATGAATATTTAGATATACACGTGTAAGATGCAATCAGAACATTTTAAAAGAAAAATAAAGTTTGTACATAGTAATCTCTGTACATATTAACTATAGGGAACCTGTCTGCCTTGAGATACTTCATGATAACCACTCTATTTATGTAGATACTGATTTCCAAGAGACTAATTCAGGGTGCTTTGCCAAGTTGTCACCTGTCAGCCTTTGGACACAAATGCAAGAAAAAGCAACAGACCAAAGATTGTCAGGTTTCCCGCATTTTCAATGCTAAAGTAATGTGTTTATATATATATATATATGTGTGTGTATATATATATATATATACACATATATATATAAAATATTGAGGTTTTATATATATGTATATATAACCTCAATTTAAATTGTCTAAAAAACTTTTAAAGATTGCTAGAATTTTTCTCTCTGATTTCAGACTGAAGCACAACTTTTATCATTATGTACAATATTCTAAATGTGTTATATTTTGCTAGATGGAGGACGTTATTGAGGATATAATCGGTATGGAATCAAGTTTTAAAGAGGAAGGAGCAGACTCTCCTCTGCTAATGCAAAGAACAGTAAGTGCTTTCAGACCCAAGAAGGTCATTGAAACTGAAATGAATACACTCTGATAATAAAAATGTTTGATTAGCAAATGGTGTTTTTTTCTGCACTTTTTAAACAGACAAGATAAAAGATGAATACTAGAAAATATTTATTGGTGCAGAAAAAAAGGTTATCTAATGGTTGAAGAAGAATATAGTGCTTGTGCTAATCTCTCTCTCTGTCTCTGTGTCTATCTGTCTAATCCTATATGCATGCATCTAACTATATATCTAATTTGCTAGCATTTTCTGTAAGGGATTTAATCTTTAGATTTTCTATTTTTAAGCACAGCATGTAATCAAACACCCTTATAAGGTCATGACTAAATTTTGACTATTTTTCCATGACTAATATAGCTTTCAGATTTAGAGGCTCTATACCTTTGTACAAGAAAGAAAATATAGCAACAATGAAAAATATAAATTTACTTCTAAGCCAACAGCCAGAGGTTAAAGTCAAATTGAAAAAGATAGAACAGGCCTCACCCTCCTTTAAAGTATGTAGAAATACTTCTATGTTGAAATCAGTACAAATTCCTGCAATATGAAGGGATAGTGTCTTATCTCCTATTTGCTTGCTGTGCGCCTTCTGATTGCTCATTTATGAATCATAAAAATGTTATCTGTAAAGGGTATATAAGCTCTTTCAACACATTGTGAAGGATTATTGTTAGTTTTGTTGGTTTGTTTATGGTTTACAATCTTTTAGAGAACACAAGAAAAAAGGTTCTCAAAGATTGCAATTGAATTGTTACTTTAAACATTTAATTTTAAAAAACTGAATTCTGACTATATTGAGTTGTGGACTATTCATCAGAAAGTCAATAGGCTAGACTATATGATGATGGATGTTTTCAATTTAGGGCCTAGAAAAAAATGCTGGTAGAAGCATCCCTTCTTTTCTGTATCAATTCTTAAGTAGACTATCTGATGAGAGAAGTGTCTGTTTCTCCTTTTCTCTAGTATGCAGGACCTACACGTAGTGCTAGTCAAGTCACCAATACTAACTTTCCTTGCTAAATATCAGATGAAGTTTAAAATCTGGTTTTTGTTGCAGGATTTTTTTTTCAGTTTTCCTTTTTTTAAATGTAGAATGATGACTCTACCTTTTTTCTCTTCAGATTTCAAGTAGCGTAGTGACATGAAAACTAATTCTCCAGATACATTTGATATTAATGCTAATATCTCCCTTTCTAATTTCACAGCATGAGGATACTATTTTCTTAACCAATGTTCAACTTCTGAGTTTGAGGAAATGATATTAATTTCCTGAAATCTTCTCTTCTTTGTACATGGTACTTACTTCGTTGAAATTGTGTACTGAAACATTCTCTGTCAAATTATCTACTTGTTTTGTAGAATCTTTGTAGAATGGTTTACTCAGTAAAAACTTGGTGATGAATTTCATTGGGAATATACTTTTGATACACAAAATGTGCTTTTAAATAGATGGATACTACTGGCCTAAGTGTATTTACATAAAGAAATATCTGAGGTTAATCAACCAAAGATTATTGATAATTTAGATCCATGTATAAAACCAAGCAGTTCAATTAACCAAATATTTACCTAATACTTATTATATGTAAAACATAATATTCACACAATATGAGACTGCAAGTTGAGTGAGGCACAATTCACATGTCAAGAGATGACAATATAATGGCATAGCACAATGAGTTGTGCCTGAGAGTTAGGGTGGGTAAGAATGTGGAACTTGTGTCAAACCTGGTTCTAGTCCAGATATTATGCAAATCACGTAACCTGCCTTTGCTTTGGTATCTATTTCTGTATTATAGGAATAATTAAAAATAGTGGTCTCTGAAAGCTGTTTTAATTGATATCTTATAGACTACACGTGTTCATTTTGAATGCTAGTTAGAGATTTGCTCTGCAGCTCAAATGAAGGAGAAACCATGCGAAAGTGAGAATTTTTGGAAGTCCTTTAGAAAGAGGTGATGTTTGAAATATAGTTATGAAGTACTGTATAGTTAAGATTTTAAGAGATAGACATGAAGGCAGAAAAGTAGCAAGTTAAGAGAACAACATAAGGCAAGAAGTGAGAAAAAAGAGAATGTACAAGAATAGCTGGTAGAATAGGGGTAGGAAACGCTGAAGGATTTTTATAGTTTATGTAGATAAAAGCAAAGACTTGTTAGATTCAGAAAAAAGCTTTGAGTAAGTATATTAGCCAGTGAACTTTTGGTTGCAGGTGGTTAACCTGACTCATAAGGGGCTTAAGCATGAAAGGAATTTATTGGTTCATGCCATCTAAAAATCCCTAAGTAATATTGTATGTGGGCATCCCTTTGTAAATTTGTCTCTGTTTTCTTCTGTGCTGGCTTTATTCTCAGCTATTGAACAGACACTGTCATAGCTTATTCCCAGCCATGCATACACTTTTTTCTTGCTAACCTAGTTTTTTTTTTTTTTCAGACATCCATTCCTTCACAAGAAAGAGGAAGTTTCTGATTAATTTAAACCAATTCTGGTGGCCCCATTTCCCTTGCCAGACTTTGTTTTAAGAATGGGCCTGTGCTGCAATTCTGGCAAGTTGAGCAGGATACTGAGATCTGCTTGGAAGTTTTCTTTAGTCTATAATTTCAAGAAAGAGAAGGGTTTTTGCTTCTCCATGATATATGGGGCTTCTGTAGCCTTTTTTTCCCCCAAAAGATAGATAAAGTGGGAAAAACAAAGGAAACAAAGGGAAAGAGAAAATCGACAGATATGGAAAGAAATGCTGCTACATGTCCCTGGAGAAGTATTTTGCCTATGGATATGTAAGGGTTTTTTTTTCTTTATTTTATAAGCCAATTATGTCAGGATTTTCTGGTTCTCAAAAACAAATGCATCCTAATGGAAACATTCAGTTAGGATGGGATATCTAAGAGGAAATGTTTTTCTTCTTAGTTCCAGTTGAAACCCTGGGATAACAGAGCAGCTTCTGTCACATATCTATTTCTAAGCCAATGTCTCTGGGTATTGGGCCTACCCTAGAGCTGTGGCTTGAGCAGCCCTCCACAACAAATTGTCCAGACTAAGAGTGAGAACCAAGAAAGCAGCAGTTGTTACCCAAGCAAATGTGAATAGGTTCTAGTCAGGCTACATCAACAGATGTCTATTATAATAAGCTTCAAAAATGAAAATATTTATCAATAATTATTATTATGTTCACCTGCTATATGACATGGGTTTTCTGTGTTAGTCACTTTTCCATTTCTATAAAGGAATACCTGAGGCTGGATACTTTATGAAGAAAAGGGGATTATTTGGCTCATGGCTCTGCAGACTGTATACATGAAGCATTATCCTGGTATCTGCTTCTGGTGAGGGCCTCAGGAAGCTTTTAGTCATAGCAGAAAGGAACGGGATCCAGAGCATCACATGGTGAGACAGGGAGCAAGAGAGAGGGGAGAAGTTTCCATGCTCTTTTAAATAACGCGCTCCCATGTGACTAAGTGTCCTAGTTCATAAAGCCATACCTATCATTTGTGTCTGGAATCCCTTCCAAAGGACTTTTCTTCTTTAAATAGCTCCTTCTAGACCATCAATATATGCTGATCTACTGGATTATAAATATCAGCACTTGTCAGTCTTTAATAACACTCACTAAAAGCAAACCAAACCAAAAAGCACCCTTTAAACACATTTCCTCTCTGGCTACCAGGCTATTTCATGACTCCTTTACACACAAAAAAACCCTCACTGCCCCCATTTTCTCCCTGCCTCGACTTCCTTCCCTCTCATTCTCTCCTCTCCAATAGGGCTTTTGTCCTAACAATTCTAAAAGGGCTCTGAAAACCAATCAATAGCAAACCAATAGCAAGCCAATCAATAGCAATCAATAGCAAACTAATCCAGTAGCAAATTCTCCATTGTCACCTGGCTTGGCTTCTCTGCAGCATTTGACATGGTTGACCACTTCTTTCTTCTTGAAGAACTGTCTAGGATTCTGTGAATTCTCTGATTTGTTCACTCATTTTACTGGTCCTTTTTTCTCTAATAGATGTGGATGTCTAAATTCTGGAGTGTCCCAGGGCTCAGTCTTTGGTCCTCTTTTCTCATATATCAATACATGTCCTCTAGGTAACACCAACACATCTCTAGCCTAGATCACTCTCCTATATGCCAAACTTATATATTCTACTGCTTACTTGGTATCTTTTGTGGTTCTAACAGATATCTTAAACATAACATGGCTGAAGAAAAGTCCTCCCTCCAAAATCTGCTTTTAGTTGGTGTGAAACAACAAACAAAAATGGTCATTCTTTGCTTTTCTCTCTCTTACTCCCATACCCACATCTATCAGTACGTCTTTGTAATCCACATCCAAGATTTCCAGAATCTCACTGCTTCCTATCATGTCCTCCTGTAAAACATGTTCCATCATCTCTGACTATAGTCAGAGGCTCTGACCTAGCTTCCCTGCTACATTTTGTTGCCTTACAGCTGTTCTTCAAAAAGCAACCAGAATAATCTTCCTAAAGAAATAACCAGATCCTGTTTCTCCTTGCTTAATATTTTATTAATTTTCTGAAATACTCAGAATATAATCCAGACACTTTATTATAGTCAGCACTTTCCTTTGACTTCAGGGTCTGGATTCAATGGCATCCTTTCTCTTCCTTAACAACAAAAAAAGAGAATTTTAGACCAATATCCCTGATGAACATCAATGCAAAAATCCTCAATAAAATACTGGCAAACCAGATTCAGCAGCACGTCAAAAAGCTTATCCACCATGATCAAGTGGGCTTCATCCCTGGGATGCAAGGCTGGTTCAACATTCGCAAATCAATAAACATAATCCAGCATATAAACAGAACCAAAGTCAAGAACCACACGATTATCTCAATAGATGCAGAAAAGACTTTTGACAAAATTCAACAGCCCTTCATGCTAAAAACGCTCAATAAATTCAGTATTGATGGAACGTCCCTCAAAATAATAAGAGCTAAGAGTTAATCTGCACAGCAAAAGAAACTACCATCAGAGTGAATAGGCAACCTACAGAATGGGAGAAAATTTTTGCAATCTACTCATCTGACAAAGGGCTAATATCCAGAATCTACAAAGAACTCAAACAAATATACAAGAAAAAAACAAACAACCCCATCAAAAAGTGGGGAAAGGATATGAACAGACATTTCTCAAAAGAAGACATTCATACAGCCAACAGACACATGAAAAAATGCTCATCATCACTCGCCATCAGAGAAATGCAAATCAAAACCACAATGAGTTACCATCTCACACCAGTTAGAATGGCAATCATTAAAAAATTAGGAAACAACAGTTGTTGGAGAGGATGTGGAGAAATAGGAACACTTTTACACTGTTGGTGGGATTGTAAACTAGTTCAACCATTATGGAAAACAGTATGGCAATTCCTCAAGGATCTAGAACTAGATGTACCATATGACCCAGCCATCCCAATACTGGGTATATACCCAAAGGATTATAAATTATTCTACTACAAAGACACATGCACACGTATGTTTATTGCAGCACTATTCACAATAGCAAAGACTTGGAATCAACCCAAATGTCCATCTGTGACAGACTGGATTAAGAAAATGTGGCACATATACACCATGGAATACTATGCAGCCATAAAAAAGGATGAGTTTGCGTCCTTTGTAGGGACATGGATGCAGCTGGAAACCATCATTCTTAGCAAACTATCACAAGAACAGAAAACCAAATACCGCATGTTCTCACTCATAGGTGGGAACTGAACAATGAGATCACTTGGACTCGGGAAGGGGAACATCACACACTGGGGCCTATCATGGGGAGGGGGGAGGTGGGAGGGATTGCATTGGGGAGTTATACATGATATAAATGATGAATTGATGGGTGCTGACGAGTTGATGGGTGCAGCACACCAACATGGCACAAATATACATATGTAACAAACCTGCACGTTATGCACATGTACCCTAGAACTTAAAGTATAATAATAATAAAAAAAACATAACAGGAATATTATCATCTTACGACCATTGTACTTCCTTTTCTTAGTTTGGAATGCTTTCGTCTCACATCTTTGCATGGTTACCTCTTTATGATTCAGATATTTAGTCAATGTCAGCTTGTCAAAGGGGCCTTTCACAATTACCCTAACTAGAAGACCCTACCCCATGACTCCTCAAGTCAATGCCTTGTCTTATTTACCCTCTGACTTATGAGCACTGTAACACAAATGATCTTATTTGTTATTGCATTTACCTATTTATTCTGTGCTTCCCCCTGTAGAATGCAAACCCCTTGAAGACAGGGATTTTGTCTGTCTCATTTACTGCTGTGTCTCTGGAGCCTAAAACTGTAGCCTGTGGTGTTGTTGTTAGTACCCAGCATAGTGACTAACACATCACAGGTGCTCAGCAAATGCATGTCAAATAAAGGACTAAAATTCACACATAGTATTGAAATAATTGTTTTCATTATACATCCTATTCAGGAATACTTTTAATGGACTAAAAGCAGTAGCAACAAGAATACAGACAACAATAATAATAGCTACCATGCATTGGTTACTTACTAGGTGACAAGAATTATGCAAAATGCTTTTAGTGCAAAACTACATTTAATTTCACAACAAACCTATGAGACAGAGACTATTGTTGCCTATTAAAACTTTACAAATGAGGAAAGAAGCTTAGAGAAGTTAAGTAACTTGCCCAAGTTCACATAGTTAATGAATGGCAAAGTAGGGCCTTGAATCCAGCCCTGCATGAAACCAGTGCAACTGTCCTACCCATTCTGCTGTGCCAGCAGTCTCAGGGAAGCAGCCATTTCATAGAAGTATAGAATCATATGATTTGAAGGGGTCTGAGACAGATCTGATCATCTGGCACACTCCAGCTGAATGATTGCTTAGCCTCTGAGTTTAGATCTGTGTATTATTTACATCCATTGGTCTTAGTTTCAGCCCTTTCTTTCGGAGACGTGGATGTGCATAGTAGCTCATTTCTTTTAACATATATAGGTATTTTTTCAATCAAGTGTCTGTAAATGCTGGTGGCATTTGGCAATCTAAGTAAACTGTTATAGTTCAAGATCATTCCAGAGACGAGGAATGAGTAAATATTAACAACCCCCTGTGCTTGGTTGAAACTTGAAAGGACTGTATAACATCAGTGAGCAAGCTTTTGTCAATCACAGTCTAGACCAGGTTAGTCTTAAAGTCCAAAGAAGAACCAAAGTTCACTTTAGTGTAGAAGTTTTTGCAGAGTTCTCTTGGTTATTGCTTGCAAGTTTAAGGAAAAGAAAATGATGAAGGAGACAGAGAAAACCATTGCTATTGTGAAGGTTATAGACACTTCAAAGTTTAAACTGGTGAGCAAGTATATTTTGGAATTCTTTCAGTGTTTGGAGATGAAACCACCTTAAATACTGAATTTAAACTTTATAAACTTATAGTCAATAAAATAAGGTATGTAAACACTGAGCTTTGAAATGCATAAAATATATTCTGCTTTATTGACAAGCGTGTTTACTTACAAGATTATTTTCAGTGCTCTGGACTACAGTAAAAAATTATAACAGTGTATTTAGTAAAAAATATTAAAACTCATGTTTATTAGTACTTTTTAATCAAAAGATGAGGGTTTCAAACTAATTGTTGCAGTGTTTACATTACATTAATTATCTTTATTTATTTATTACTAAATAGATCATTTGTATATAATATGTATGATGCAAAATTATTTATAAAATATCATTCTTTGTTTTATACTTTATCTTTTCTATTATTGTATATAGTCACATATTATATTTCCAGATAATCTGCCACTATATGTATAAACCAGCTCACCAAGGACAAGGGATCTCCTACTCCAGCTCAACACATTATATTTACATATGTCATAATAGGATAAAAATAATAACAACAATAACACAGCGGGATTTCTCTATTCAGTGCATGTCATTTAAACTGTATACCTCTGCTTTAGTAGCAAAGAAAACAAATTTAGAGGAATATCAATGGTGTGTGTCCTGAAACTATAAAGACCTTGTTTACTGCATCTAAATGAATGAACACCCAAAAGGAGAGACAATAATCTTTCAAATGCCATTTTTTTTTGCATGCATCATGTACTCTAGACGCCCCTGTGGTGATCCTCTTTATATGAGAAGTTTATTTTCCTATTGTGTCCACAGTTATTCCATCTAATCTTTTACCATTTTAGGGTCACAATGAATGTTTTCACAAAAACCACAATATAGGATCCAAACAACTCAAATACTCCTTCAGTTTCCCTTGACACTCACATTAAATATATGATAGTGCACATACACATACATGTAAGGTATTTTTTTCCTTTTGTTATCTCTACTGAGAAATTATCTGGAAATATAATATGTGACTATAAGACTTTTTACATTTTTGTATTTATAATGAAATTATCTAGGATATTATATATATGTATATGTACATACACATATATATGCTGAAGATTCTTAGCTTTACATATATAATCCATTTTCAAGAACATGGTAAATATACACTATAATGCCTTTTCTCTTGCTGAGTGAATAAAAATGGAGAATGATAAAGCAATTAGTTTAAATTCAATTAGAAAGTGTATTGCAAGTTTGTTAGCTCCATATTATTAGGGTGAAAGGAAAAATAAACCAAGCTGGCCTGAGGCAGAGTGCTGGAGAGGGCTTACCCAAAGTTGAGCCTTAGATTTGGATGCTTATTGAAGGAATGGGGACATTGGTAGTGCAGAAAACAGCAGTGGAAAAGAATAAAACTGAGAAAAATTAAATCCAATGCCTTGTAACTTTTTTTAGTACTCAAAACACTTAAGAATAAAAATTTTAAAGGCAAGGGCCCTTCTACCTATAGGGTAGATAATAAAGAACCCAGCCATTGTGTTAGACATTCCTGGGTTTGAATCCAAGCTCTCTACTTCTTTATAAAGCTATATAATCATAAAATGATTATTTCATTTATTAGAGCTTTAATTATTTTATGTTTAAAATGACAATTATACTTACTAGAGTAGTTATAAAGATTACTTGAGATATTGTTATTTAAATTATTATGATCAAACATGCTTGGTTTAATACCTGATATATAACAAATACTCAGCCGTCGATGACAGAGCACATATGTTAGGATCCTGCTTGTATTTTATTATCTTCTTAAAAAAAATTCCCCATATATAAATTCACAGATTCTTCGCAGTAAACTTCTTCCCCCTCACACCCTCCCTCCTGCTAGGGTTTGAAGTCTACTGTTGAGAGCCATGGGCACAGTATGTTTACATGTGGTGGTAAGAAATCTTTCATCTTGAGAGTGGTGGGAAATAATGTCAAGTGGAGAGAGTGGGGCCATGTAGTGAGATTTTGAAAACTAAATACAAGACTTTGGGCTTAATATGTGCGTTAAGGCAGAAAGATTTTAGATTTCAGATTTTTTGACTGGGAGAAAGCAGAAGGAAGTTGTATTTTTAAACTATGAGTTAGTCCGGGAGGGGTAGTGGTAGTTAATTGAGAGAGATGAAGAAATACTAGTGGCGGGGAACATAATTTAGGCTTAGGGCTGTGAGGATCTTGAAATATGAGAATAGGGAAGAATTTTCAAACTGAGAAATGACTCTTAAAAAAAGCCATATTTGAGTGATAGATCAGATATAAAATATGGAGAGGGAAGAGGCCAAAACAGGAGAAAAAGCATATGTGGAATTCAGGTCAGATTATTTATGTTGTGCTGTATTCGTCCTGATAAGAATAGATGGATGTATAAGCATTTTCAGAGGTTAATTTTATTTAGATGTTTCTATAATAATTTAGGAGCCAGATTTTAGTTTCTTATAGGGCAGCACTGATTTTAAACAAACACAAAGCTATATTTTTCCGGGGTTATGAAAACATGTATTGTCTCAAAAACATGTTGCCAATGCACTAAATTTGAATACAAGTTTCACTGTCTTTTCTTCCAGACTTAAAATTGCAATTTGGAGACATTAGTAACTTCAACTAAATAAAATAAAATAAAATAAAATAAAATAAAATAAAATAAGTGCCATTTTGATAAAATATGAGACAGACGCACACGATTCCTTATCCTAACAGTAAGCAAATGCATAATGGAAACTTTGATCCCTAAGCATTCCATTTAGAGGGTAAGGAGATATGGTAAATAGTGTTTCACAATTTTGTATAAAATCATTCTACATGTATTTAAATCAGCATCTTTACACAGTAGTAGAGTAGGAGATTAAGAGTAACAAATTTGATGAAGAGAATCAGAATATCTAAGCCTGAAGAGGTAGGAAAAATTCCCTTTAGAAAACTATTACTGTGGTAGAATTTTTATAGGTAAGAAATATTACATCTTGGAAGCATTTTTACAAAATGGCATGATATATTTCTTGAAAATATGATACTTTTCCCCATAAAACTATCTAGTTCAGATATTTTCCTTATGAAGTATGTTTAAAGTTTATTTTGATTCTTCAGTAATCATAATACGATTACCACTATTAATTACTTCTTCAGTCAGTAATTATGTTTACTAAGTAACATTTTTCTAGAAAATTTTGCATTTTGTCTAAGCATTTACAATCAATGGCAAATTTTGTCAACTGTGAATATAGATCATTTCACTTATTTATTTCCAATGTGGGTACCTTTTGTTACTTTTTTTTTGCGTAATTATTCTGGCTAAAACTTACAATACTATGCTGAATAGAAGCAGTGAAAATAGGCATCCTTATATGGCTCCCTGTTGGTAGTATATCCCATTATGTTTTTATATTGGCATAAAATATATATAACATAAAATTTACCATTCTAACAATTTTTAAGTGTACAGTTCAAAGGCATTAAGTACATTCATAATGTGCAACCATCACAACTATCCATTTCCTAAACTTTATCATTATCCCAAACAAAAACTCTGTACTCATTAAGCAATAGCTCCCCTTATCTATGTATTTCCAGCCCCTGATAACTTTTGGTCCACTTTCTGTCTCTATGAATTTCACTATTCTAGGTACCTAGTATAAGTAAAATAATACAATATATATCCTGTTGTGCTTGGCTTATTTCACTTAGCATAATTTTTTCAAGTTTCACCCATGTTGTAGCATTCATCAGAATTTCATTCCTTTTTAAGCTTGAGTACTATTCCATTATGTGTATACACTGCATTTTATTTATCTATTCATCTGTTGATGGGCATTTGACTATTGCAAATAATGCTAATATGAACACTGGTGTACAATTATCTGTTTAAGCCCCTGCTTTCAATTCTTTTGGATATACACTTAGAAGAGAAATTACTGGATCATATGTTAATACTATACTTAACTTTTGAGGAACCTCCATACTGCTTTCCACAATGGCTGCACCATTTCACATTCCCCCCAGCATTCCTCAGTTTTTCTCTTGATATTAGCCATCCTAATGAGACTGAAGTATTACACAGTAGCCTTGATTTACGATTTCCTAATGACTAGTGATGTTGGGCATCTTTTCATGTGCTTATTGGCTATTTGTGTACATCTTTATTGGAGAAATGTCTATTTAAGTCTTTTGCCCATTTTTAAAATTGGGTTGTCATCATTTTAAACAAACCATCACAAGGACAGAAAACCAAACACTGCATGTTCTCACTCAGAAGTGGGAGTTGAACAATGAGATCACATGGACACAGGGTGGGGTATATCACACACCAGGGCTGGTTGGGGTGTGAGGGACTGTGGGAGGGATAGCATTAGGAGAAACACCTAATGTAAATGACAAGTTTATGGGTGCAGCAAACCAAGATGGTACATGTTTACTGATGTAACAAACCTACACTTTGTGCACAGGTACCCTAGAACTTAAAGTAGAATAAAATAAATAAATAAAATTGGGTTGTTTGTTTTTGTTGTTGAGTTGAAGATTTATTTTTATGTATATATTCTGGATCTTAATCTCTTAAGAAATACATGATCTGCTAGTAGCTTCTCCCATTGTGTGGGTGGTTTTATAGATTTTTTCTTATGTTTATGTATTTGATCCATTTTGAGTTAATTTTTGTATATGATGTTAGATAAACATCTAACTTTATTCTTTTGCATGATGATAGCCAGTTTTCCCAACACCATTTGTTGAAAAGAATTCCTTTCCCCACTGAGTGGTCTTGGCACCTTTGTCAAAAATCATTTGACCGTAACATAGACAGTTTATTTCTGGACTTGCTATTATACTCCCTAGGTCAATGTGTCTCATTGCCAGACTCACGCTAGCACAGACTTAGATTACTGCAGCCTTGTAATAAGTTTTGAAATCTGGAAGTGTGAGTGCTCCACCTTCCTTCTTTCACAAGATTGTTTTGATTATGCAGGGTCTCTTGAGAGTTCATGTGAATTTAAAATGCATTTTTCTATTTCTTTAAAAAAAATGCAGTTGGAATTTGTTAAAATTTGTATTGAGTTGTAGACTGCTTTAGATAGTATTGCAATGTTAACAATATTATTTCTTTTCATCCATGAACACAAAATGTCTTTCCACTTATTTATGATTTCTTTCATTTTATTCAGCAGCATTTTTTAGTTTTCAGTGTGTAAGACTTTTGCTGCTTGGGTCAAGTTTACTCCTAAGTATTTCATTCCTTTTGATGCTATTTAAATGGAATAGTTTTCTTAATTTCTTTTTCAGTTTGTTAATGGTTCCTGTGCAGAAATGCAACTGATTTTTGAGCTAATAAATGAATTCAGCTAAGCTGCAGTACATAAAATCAGCACACAGTTTGAATGTGTATGTGCGTTTGTGCATGTGTGTGTGTAAGTGTAGAATCTTAGGGAGGGTTTTCTTAATATGAGATCATGTCAACAGTTAACAGAGATCATTTCGTTTATTCCTTTCCAATATGGATAATTTTTGTTTTTTTTTTCTTGCGTAGTTATTCTCACCTAAACTTACAATACTGTGTTGAATAGAAGTAGTGAAAATAGGCAACCTTATCTTGCTCCTAATCTTAGGGGAGAAACTTACTACCTTTTAAATCTAACATGTACTGTAGTTACTTTCTCCTTTCTTTTTTTTTTTTTTTTTTTTTGAGACGGAGTCTCGCTCTGTCGCCCGGGCTGGAGTGCAGTGGCCGGATCTCAGCTCACTGCAAGCTCTGCCTCCCGGGTTTACGCCATTCTCCTGCCTCAGCCTCCCGAGTAACTGGGACTACAGGCGCCCGCCACCTCGCCCGGCTAGTTTTTTTGTATTTTTTTTTTTTTAGTAGAGACGGGGTTTCACCGTGTTAGCCAGGATGGTCTCGATCTCCTGACCTCGTGATCCGCCCGTCTCGGCCTCCCAAAGTGCTGGGATTACAGGCTTGAGCCACCGCGCCCGGCCACTTTCTCCTTTCATTTGAAATGTTATTCATTTAATCAGTTTTGCCAGAAGCATGTCAATCTTGTTAATTTTTTTTCAAACAAAAACAACTTGTGCTTTGTGAATCTATCATTGTATTGTTTTGTTCTTCACTGATTTATGGCCTTATTATTTTATTAAATTATCTGTTCTAGTTTCTTTGAGTTTGTTTAGTTATTTTCCCCAATTTTTTAAAGAGTGATGGTTAATTTATATAATTCAAAAATGAATCTATTTTTATCATTTATTATTTAAGGCTATGAATTTTCTTTAAAACATTGTTTGGCCATATTCCAGACATTTCTTTACATGTGTTTTATCTTTGTTGTATTTTAAAATTCCAGTATGATTTCATCTTAAACTTTGAAGTTTTTAACAATTTTCTAAAATTTCCAAATATTTTGGCAATCAGATACTCTATGAGATGTGTTGAGGATTTCTTTTAACTGAGCACCTAATCAGTTTTTGTATATGTTCCATATATACTTAAGAAAACTGTATTCACTATTTCTTCATGTAAAACTATATACTTGTCTATTGGGCTGAGCTTTAACATTTATTGTTCAAATCTTCTATAGCATTACTGATTATTTTTGTCTTCTTGACTTTTCAAAAAAGGGGAGATATGTGTTAAAGTCTTCTACTATTTTGGTGTATTCATTCATTTCCCCTTGTGGTTCTAAACGTTTTATTTCACATATTTGGAGGTTACTTTATTAGGAGCACACATGCTTGTAATTGTTATACCTTTTAAGAATAGTAACTCATTATCCCTAATAATTTTTTATACCTGAAAGCCCTTTTTTCTGATATTAATATAGCTACATCAGTTTCCCCATGAATATCATTTGCTGGATGTACCTTTCTCCATTCTTTAACTTTTAATCTTTACGTGTCCTTTTACTGTGTGGATATGTCTCTTGTAAGATACTTGTGTCTAGTTCCTGTTTTCTTACTTTATCTGTCAACCCTTTACCTAGAGAGTTTGACTTATTTAGATCATTATTATTATTGATATGTTTTCACTTGCTCTCTTGTCTTAATTCATTTTTGTGCCCCATTTTAAAGTTTCTCCTTAATACATTCTTACCACTTTCACATCCTTTGGGTTCCCTGCTACAGCAACCCAATTATGCTGATATTATCTAGATTGAGTTACATAGTTATGTGTTTCACTTAATCTTTGATCTTGGATCCACCCCCATTATTTATTCCACAATAACTTTACCAAGATATTCGATCAATTTTATTTTATATTTTTGAGCATGTTCTTTGACTATCTCTACTTATTGAAGCACCTGACCCAAGCTTTTTCCAGTGTTAGTCTTTGTGGGATAAACTTTCTTAAGCATTGTATGCCTAAGAATATTTTTTATCATGGCCTCATGTGTAAATGACATTTGAGCTGCATTTAAAACTGTAAAACTTCATTTTATTTTCTTTCAGTGTTTTAAAATACAGATTTATTTTATTTTTCCATTCAATTTTGCTATTGAAAAATATTAATTGGACTTTTGTTCTTCGTACATAATCTTTCTTTCTAGGCTTTTAGATTTTTCTCTTTATTATTGTATATTGTTTCATTTTAGTATAATATATCTGAATGTAGGTTTTTTCTGTCATTCTTATTATGCATTCTATAAACACATTGATTTTTAAATGAAAATAAAATAATGATAACTTAAGCTGAAAAAAAAACTCTGTGGTCCATTGATTATTATTAATTCTTCACAGTTTTTGGCCACCCAGAGAGATCCATTCATATATATCTCTTCTCCAAATTTCTTTGTCACCACCTTGCAATTGTGTAAGTTAATACACAAGGCTGTTTTTTTTTTTTTTTTTTTTTTTTTTTTTTTTGTGAGACGGAGTCTCGCTCTGTCGCCCGGGCTGGAGTGCAGTGGCCGGATCTCAGCTCACTGCAAGCTCCGCCTCCCGGGTTTACGCCATTCTCCTGCCTCAGCCTCCCGAGTAGCTGGGACTACAGGTGCCCGCTACCTCGCCCGGCTAGTTTTTTGTATTTTTTAGTAGAGACGGGGATTTCACCGTGTTAGCCAGGATGGTCTCGATCTCCTGACCTCGTGATCCGCCCGTCTCGGCCTCCCAAAGTGCTGGGATTACAGGCTTGAGCCACCGCGCCCGGCCTATTAATTCTTAAAAATGTGTCTCTGTCACTTTAAAAACTACTGTCTTTCTTCCAATATTATTTTTCTCTCTTTTCGAAACTCCTATTGTCTGTAATGTAGTTCTAATTACTCTATTCCCTGTATTGTTTAGGTGTTCTTTCATATTTTCTATTTCTTAGTCCTTTCCCTTATCCTCCTGGGAGATTATTTTAAAAAATTGGTTTTATATTTTACCAATTCTTTTATTTCTTTTTTATCATTTTCATTATGTTGTTTTTCCATTCTATAGGATTTTTTTCTAAGCGTTCTGTTTCTCATATCTCTTATTCTCCTTGGTCGCTTTGGTCATTATGTTTTTTTTGTTTATTATTTTATATTACAATTACCTTTGATGTTATTTATAATGTTGCTTGTTGCCTTAGTTTTGAAATAGTCATTTTCCTCAAATGTTTTGATATTTTGACCAGCTATCTCATTTTCTTCAGGAAATATTAGTGATTGTAGATAGCAGTATATAGGTGGAAAGGTTAGACTCTGTCTGTTTCAGTCCCTATGACCTCAGTAGTGGAGATGTGAATAAAATCTAAGGCGAAGAGCCTCTGATACTAGGAAACTACTGTCAATCACTCCTCACCTCAAAGCAGTTTCTCAGACCAGGAGTTCACTTTTTTCTATCAGAGAGAAGTATTACCTTATAGAGAAGTAGACTCTGCTCTATCAGGCCTTCTCTCTCACTTTGTTGACTGGATTTTATAATAAATTATTTATTTTTTGTCTTTAAAGTTTGTGAATTTTTTGTTAATATGTTTGCCTACTGTCACATCGTAGATTTTGCTTTACTGAGAAAGCAACCTTTTAAAAATATCATAATAAATATTTCTTCATAAAATAGGTATTCATTTGCCTACTGATCTATAAAATAAAGTTAAAACTTGGACCTTATTATGTAAGTAACTTATACCTTTCAAAAAGGTTGATGTAAGTTTTCTTTGTGAGCTTTTTCACAGGTGAATGCAATCTGTACATTTTCACTAACACTGGACTCTTACATCTTTTAATGGAGAAAATGCACTTTAGGTTACATGAAGTGTATTATACGCTTTGAAACTGAACTCAATTGTTTAATGATATTCAAAAAATGATTAGCCGTTTATATGAAATAGAGAAGTACCTACAGCATAAAATTAAATAGGATATTAATTATTGTGCTTTAGGGCATAAATTAGACAATAACCAAGATCAGAAGAATATGCAATGTGGCTACAGTTAAGCAGGATTAGATTCATTATCAGAATTTCAACCCCATTTCTAAGAAATAATGCACTGGGTGCTGTCTGACCAGGTAATATGGAGGCAAGGAAATGCTATAGTTAGGAACCTCTTGCTTTATTGTTGCAGTATATCTGTAATATGGCTCCTTCCTTAACATTTCTGCAACTTGCCACTTCTTCATTGAAATCTATCTGAATTCAAGCTCTTCAGAGGGAAAGTGCCCTTTTCCGAGTTCTGCCTCCCTCACTCCCTTTTTGTTCAATGTGTCCATTATGCTTCTCAAAGGCACAGTGGAAATGTACAATTCAAACTGGTGATGCCTCAGCTCATAACCAACAGGACTTTCAAAAATGACCTTGGAAAATTTACACTTTAAAAAGTATGACTAAGTGAATTACATCTTAGAAAAACTGCTTTTTGGATTTCTTCCAAATAATTGTATTTATTTGATACTAACACACATGGTCTGCCTAATTTGCTCAACTTTGTCCCTATTTTACAGATGAGAAAATTGAGGAGAAATAGCGATGACTTCAATAGCTGGCTTTTATAGCTCCCTTCCAAGACCCATAAAGCAACAATTCTCTTACAATTAAGTTTATATAAAATAAATGTGAAGAGTCCTAATAGAGTTAATAATGAAAAAATATGAAAAAATACATCTGAGAGCCATATAAGTCTAACATGTTCTTATTGACATGCATATAAATTGATGTGATTTCAACTGTATTTTCAAATTTTTCCCCTCAGGTATATACAAAATTTATTATATATACTATAATAGACTATTATCTCAGAAACTAATTTTGGTCATAATATGTCCTTTCTTCATATTTATTTCCAGTCTGATTTTATCAATTCTCTCAGATTGAATTGGAGTTTATGATTCTTCATGAAGACTTGTTAAAGCATTATTTTATTATATGTTTTACTCCTAGTCCTTGAGGGAAGAAAAAAAATTGCTTCTTATTCAGCTCTTTATTTATTGCACAGAAGTAGAATAAAGATACTCACAGTGGAAAAATCTTAAAATTTCAAATCCTGCATAGTGAATGCAGCTTGTTCTGGAATAACGAGTATTAACCTGAAATATGAATATTACTTAAATTTGATTTTCTTGGGAAATCAAATCAAATAGTGCACTTTGAATAATGAATTGGTACAATTTTGAATTGTGTATAAAACAACTTAGGTTTTCTGAAAAATTGTTCCCAAGAAGCAGTTCAAGAATTGTAGTGTTGCTATAATTGGATTTACCCTATATTCACTAGAGGCAAAAGTAGTTTTAAACTACTTTTGGTTACCAGCTGGATATTTATAATAATCTAGAACATTAAGTGTACAATGAGAAAAAGTGTGCCTTCCAGGAAGGGAAGAGTTTCTCATTTAATTAACAGTGTAAAACACCTCTTGACTGTGAGTTGCTGGTAGCACTGATGGTATTAAGAAGATCCCAAAATGTTCAACCATTATACCTAATTTGTGGGATGTGATGAACTTTCCAGCTTTGCAAAGATGCATATTGGTTTTTGTCCAAAATAATATTTTTAATTGTATCAATTTATAACCAGATCATATGCTGGATCAAAATTCCATAACTTTGTAAATATTAATAAGAATTTTCCTTCATACATGAACTGGTTTCTCTTTTTGTCTAAACACATATAACTTTTTTTCAGTGCATCTTATCCATAAGCATTTTACGCTGCATTTTTAAAAAGTTAATGCATACTCTTGTCTTGTTTAAAAGCAAAATGCCTTAAATTACAAATTATTATTAACAAAATGCCACATTTAAAGTGGAAAATATAATATATATAACTAAATATATCAATTTGCACAGAAGGTTTTATTAATCTTTTCTTCCTTTTCCCTCTCAAGTTATCTGGAAGTATTTTGGATGTGTATAGTGATGAACAAGGAATTTCACCAATTAACATGGGGCTTACAAGTGCTTCTTGTCCAAGTAGTCTACCAATGAAAAGAGAAATTGCAGGTAGTGTTGTTTTTATAGTTTTACCTTTTTTATTTTTATTAATGACGTAAGTTATGAGTGACATATTATATTGTGCTAACTAGAATTTTAAAAGTATAACAAAACAATTATTAAAAAGAAGAGACAGTAAATTCATCATTTCTTTCTATGATAATCAAGCAGTAAGTTAATATAACTAATAGTTTGACTGAATCAATTCATTATTTTGGAAATTGGGCAAATACATATGTTTTGTAGAAATATATACATATATATACACACGCTTATATACATACATATATAAAAGACAGCTTCATTTAACATAGGTTCATTTTTATATTAAATAGATGCCATTTGTTAACATGGTTACAAAGTGATGTAATAAATTAGAGAAATTAGTCTATTCTTTGCAGAATTTGACAAAAAAGAAATATTGGATTTTTTTCTTTTTAGCTTGTTTTATGGATTTCATGATAGACTTACATTTAATTTTCTTAATTGAAAACAAACCCTGAGTTTTCAATAGTTTATTTCAAAATTGTTACAATTAAATTATAGGAGCATAGTCAAGTGCTTCCAAAATAAAGGAGGAAATCAACCCAGGGTCAAAGGAGCTACTTTCCCAAAGTTGTAACAGCTGATTACAGGCAGAACTGGATCAACGTAAGGGTTTCCTGACTTACAAGTCCAGTGTTAGTTCCTCCATAAAAATAAAGTAAATCAATTCACTTGAGATTTCTACAATAAACTTTTGGTCTGGAGCTCAAACACCAGTCTTTAAGAATTTTACATAGTTAATGGTAAAATTTTAAATAAATACAATGTGACCACTCTTAAAGCTCAATCAATAATTCAAAAATGTATATGCATCCAAATTATTCAGACTATAATGACTGTAGTTTTTAATAAATACACTTAAATAAAATGTATTATTTTATTAACTTTTAAAATTATAGCTCTAATAATATCGTATTATTTTTGTTGCATAACAACAAATTACCCCTGAAATTTAGCAATTTGAAGTAATAAATATTTATAATCTCAAAGTAATAAACATTTATAATCTCATTCAGTCTCTGAGCATCAAGAATCCAGGAGTGGCCCAGTGAATTCGTTCAGACCAGAGCCTCTTATGAGGCTGTAGTCAAGATGTCAGCCAGAAGTACAGACAGCTGAGACTTGACTGAGGCTGGAGGATGCACTCCCAAGGTGTTTCACTCAAGGTCTTGTAGGATAGTGCTGCCTGTTGGCAAATGGTCTTTGTTCCTGACTACTTGGACTTCTTCATAGGGTTGCTTGAGTGTCCTCATGACATGACAACTAGAGATCAAAGAGATGCCAATGTGAAAGTTAAAAATTTCTCCTATTATCTAGCCTTGGATTCCATACTAGTCATTTCCACAACAAGCTAGTGGCTTCACAGGTCAGCCTTATTTATTTAATGTGGGAGGGAACTACAAGGTGTGAACACTACAAATTAAGAATCATTGTAGGCCATCCTGGAGGTTGATGGTCATATAAATACAACCACACCATACATACAGGGAAGTGCCATTTACTGGAAGAAAGTGTGGAATTGTTTCATATGGATATTTGAGAAATGTAGTGAGTTCCAACTCTTGGGATGTAGAAACAATAATTACTAATAAAATATTTAGATTGGAATAATTTCTTTCTGAATCTCAAAATCCTGAAAATAATAATTGATTTTCTGTGTACTATATTTCTTTTGGTTATCACAATGATTTTAAGGTAGGTATTGTATTATAGTCATTTTACAGATGAAGAGCCTGAAACCCAGAGAAGTGTGGCAATAGATCACATGGCTATTAAATGGAGGGCCAGAAAAGAAATTCAGTTTTTATTATCCCAGAGCCTAAAAGCTTTGCTATTGCCTTTTACTGAAGAGTACTGTGTTCCAAATTTCTGAATATTTGCATCAAAAATATTATTGTACCATTTAGAGCAAATAATATTTTATTTTCACCTAGGAGTTCTCAATTACATTGCCTGGAGGGGTTTTAAGGTAGAACTAAGCATTGTTTTTATTATTTTTCTTTTGATCAGAAACTGACACTAGAGCTTTAGCAAAAGAGAGACAAAAAAAGGACAACCACAACCTCAGTGAGTATATATTTTTCCATATAAAATTAATGCTAAAGGAAATGCATAGACGTTAAGGTGTATGGTCTTTTATTATACTCCATAAGTATTTTGATGTCAGATGGCCAAAATTAATGCACATACAACCTGATTTATTTTGGGAAATATTAACAATGTGAACTCTCAGAAAAACTATCTATTTTCACAAAATGAAACATCTCGAATTCCCTCCTTGATCATTCACTCCCAAAGAGGCTGCCTGTGACTGAGATGAGTGCATTTGGTTACATTTGAATTCTGCTGTGACTCACTGATTCAAAGGTTTAAAGAGATAAAAGTGACTTTTGAAAATGTACAACATTTAAATAGTAAGAAACATAACTCTAGGTTCCCATTCTTCTGTGTCAATTTACTCCTCCCTTCTTAATGATATGTTATCTGAAAGGCATTGCTGTGTTGTAGTGCTGAATTCCACCTCTGGAACAAATAGTGCTCTCATGCCTTCCTAAGGGTTAATTAGACTCTGATAACAGGTCATATGAGATGGAGAAATCAGGCACCTCCTTTTTCAGGAGGATGGACCTAGGGAGGTGGCCTGTGCAGGCTCTGGAAGTGAGCTCAGGGAATTAGGGAGGAAATTGCTTGTGCTGATAACCCAGAGTATAGTTTAGAAGGGTTCCCTTGGCCCTGTGGCTGCCTTGCTGAGTGGAGAGAGGCATGGCCAGAGAAGGCAAGAGTGCTTCCTCTAAATATTGATCAGAGTAGTAGCCTCTCTTGTCTGGATCTAAGGACAGGATTGAGTGAACATGTCAAAAATGTTGTGAAGAGTGAAACCACCGTGGCATGAAATAGTTTAGTAATTTCTTAAAACTTGACTCCTTTACAAATAACTAGTACTAGGTATGAACAACATTGGGGAACCAGATTTCTCATTATAATTAGCCATTTAAAAATTCATAGACTACTATCTAAGAAGAGTAGAGAAGAAGGTTTTGACATTCTACATAAGATAGATTTAAATAAAATATCTTAAATAAATAAGAGAGGACAAAAACAGTCCCTTATTTTGAGAAAAAAAACTGTGAACTTGCTTCATAGTTGTTCTTCATCTTGTATTTAAAACTGTGGCTTATAAGAGTTAATGTGTGTTGACATAAAATTATTAATAAAATCTTATTTATAAATGTATATGTTATATATATACATTTCTATATATGTATATATGTATTATATATGTGTACATATGTTTCTATTAGCTTTACCTTTATTTTCTAGTCAGTGTTTTTTGTGGTGTCATTTAGCTGTTTTCTGAATTATGTGCACAGGGGAAATAGGATTGGTGAAGAGGGAAAATAAACTGTTACCAGAACCGATTATATTCTCATTTTAGAGGAATCACAATATATTATTCCTAAAGGTCAAATTCATTCATGTACTTTGCTTTGTAGAGTAAGTTCATCAAGGCAATTCATAGTCTGATGACTTTCTTTGTTTCTAGTAGCAGTTCATAATTCTCAAATGTGAACTGTTTAAGTATTTTCCAACATTTAAAAAATATATTTTCCTCTTCTTCATATCCTTTTCTACCTTTACTTCCCTGAAAGGTTTAAACGTATCTGTTGAAAAGGATACCATATATAAGTATTTGTTATGGTTCTTGATATTAGGAATATAGAGTAGAAGACTGCTCTTAGAGAAGAGTAATACAGGAAATTTGACAGATATATGTTTTATGTTGAATATTTATGATGTTCAGAAAATTGCCATAAGCAATGAATGTATGGAAATGCAAAAAGAGAAAACAGTCTCTGAATAAGAGCTGATATCAGTAGTTTTCAAAGCATTGGCCCTACAAAAACAGTATCAGCATCACTGTGAAACTTCTTAGAAATAGAAATTCTTGCCCACTCTTGTCCCCCTACTTCCAGGACACACTAAAATTAGAATCTTTAAGTGTGTGGTGCAAATCTGTTTTAATAGTCCTTCCAGGTGTGTCTAAAGAGTGCCAAAGTATAACAACAAGTTATTTATATATTATTGGAAACTAAAATAGAAAACTAAATTTACAGTCTAATCAATATACATTCATTTACCACCTCCCATATGTCAAGCTCTCTGGTGATACTAAAATAAGTAAGTTAGGTCCCTGCCCTCAAGGAGGTCATAGAGTCTACTTGGATACACACACCTACTATGTGCTAAACATTGTTAGGCTTTGAGGACAGTATATGAGAAGAGTAAAGAGTGTTGCATGACCTCAAATGATTACAATCTTGATGGATTGGCAAATTGTCAATGTATGAAATAATCAAACAGATATACATATGAATATATATATATACACATTTCATTATGAATATTATAGTATTTTAAAGAATTTTAAAAAATATTTCGTGACAAAATGTTTTTAAAACAGTGTAAATTGTATATTTATAATTCTAATATTGAAACTTTTATTTTTAGAATAAAGAATTTTTATTTTATTCTTGAGAAGTATTATCATTTGACTAAATGGAAAGTTTTTTGCCCATTGTTTTTAAAAGATTATTAAGAAAGTTTACAGCTGACCAAAAGTGAACTGTGCATTAATGAGAATAATCAATAATGTTTCTTCTTTAATAGTTGAAAGAAGAAGAAGGTATAATATTAATTACCGAATCAAGGAGCTTGGCACTCTTATTCCAAAGTCTAATGATCCGTGAGTTCAACAATCATTTCTATAATAATGTTATAATTTAAAGACCTCCAAAAATGAATGGGAGGGAAGAAGGGAGGAGAACCAATGACTAGGAAACTAAGCAGCTTATGGCAAAAATAAGGCTATTGCTGGGCTCATTTTAAAATGTCTCTTCCAGGCTGATTGTTATTGAGCATCAGGGCTGTTACAGGAGTTGTCCATTTGAGCTATAAGGTGTAAATAAGTTATTTCTCCTCAATTCATAGTGAGTCTTTCTGTAAGGTGACAATATTGTCAAATTTAGTGATAATGTCAAATATTACTTATGATATGGACTGCTATATTCAATTTTTATGAGTATAACAATTCTCCCAATTTAAAATTTGCATGCAAGTGAAAATAGAATTGTTAGATTTTCCAAGGTCCCCAAATTTTGGAGACACACAAGTAACAAATGGAATTGTAAAAGCATATTGATTGATGCTAACCAGGCTTTGTGCTGTATGCACAAAATGTCCATCAAACAAATTACTTACTCTTGTAAATATTGAGAAATAAAGTGTTAAGTTAAAATATTGAATGTTTCTTTAAAAATAAGAACACCTGTAATCCCAGCACTTTGGGAGGCCGAGGTGGGCGGATCACTTGAGGTCAGAAGTGTAAGACCATCCTGGCCAACATGGTGAAACTCCGTCTCTACTAAAAATACAAAAATTAGTCTGGCGTGGTGGCGCATGCCTGTAATCCCAGCTACTCAGGAGGCTGAGGTGGGAGAATCCCTTGAACCCAGGGGGCAGAGGTTGTGGTGAGCTGAGATCACGCCCCTGCACTCCAGCCTGGGCAACAGAGCAAGACTGTGTCTCAAAAAAAACCAAAAAAAAAGTGAAAATATGGAATCTGTAGCATTAATAATGATTTGAAAATATTTCCTTAAAACTGAGAATATTTTTCCTCCAAATACTGGATATTATTCATTATCCAGAAATGATCATGTTTGATAAAGTCATACTTGTGTGCCAGGCACATTGTCTCATGCCTATAATCCCAGTACTTTGGGAGGGCCAAACAGGAAGATTGTTTGAGGCCGGGAGTTCAAGATCAGTCTGGGTGCAATCCCACCTCTAAAGAGAAAGCAAGCAAGAAGGAAAAGAAAGGAAAGGGAAGGGAGAGGAAGGGAGGGGAAGGGAGGGGAAGGGAGGGGAAGGGAGGGGAGAGGAGGGGAGGGGAGGGGAGGGGAGAGGACAGAGGAAAGGGAAGGGAAGGGAAGGGGAGAGAAAGAAAGAGCGGCCGGGCGCGGTGGCTCAAGCCTGTAATCCTAGCACTTTGGGAGGCCGAGACGGGCGGATCGCGAGGTCAGGAGATCGAGACCATCCTGGCTAACACGGTGAAACCCCGTCTCTACTAAAAACTACAAAAAAACTAGCCGGGCGAGGTGGCGGGCGCCTGTAGTCCCAGCTACTCAGGAGGCTGAGGCAGGAGAATGGCGTGAACCCGGGAGGCGGAGCTTGCAGTGAGCTGAGATCCGGCCACCGCACTCCAGCCTGGGCGACAGAGCGAAACTCCGTCTCAAAAAAAAAAAAAAAAAAAAAAAAAAAAAAAAAAAAAAAAAAAAAAAGAAAGAGCAAGCTGGGCATGGTAGCATGAACCTGTACTCCAAGCTGTTCTATCTAGTGATAGAACAAGACACTGCACCTCCCCCCCAAAAAAAGTTACGTTTGTGAGATTTTGAAGCACTTGTTCTCTAAATGCGAATTTGCTCATTTACTTGGACAATTCAACAATTCGTTAGAAAAGGGAATGCAATATTTGTCCTTATGTACATATTAGACTGCGAAGACATTTAGTGCTGAAGAGCTCAGGTCTAATTTAGACTCTACTCCAAACTCTTCAAATCTTTTAAAGTATCTAAACATGTGACTCTGTTAGCTAAAGAAAACACTTGTCTTCTCTATATGCCTGTGTTTGTATAAAAATAAAATCAAATAAGGTATATGGGAATAGTTTGCAAGTTATAAAGTTTTATGAGAGATTATTACTCCAAATTTTAATAAAAACTTTATCTAAAGACTCCTTTCTAGTTCTAATTCATTTTCTAGAACATGGGATGGTAAGCATTTTTTGTAAAGGGCCAGATAGTAAATATTTCAAGCTTTGTGGGCTGTACAGAAAGTCTTTGTCACAATTATTTAACTCTGGCATTGTAGCATGAAAGCAGACACAGACAACATGTGAATGAATGAGCTTGACCGCATCCAGTGAAATGTATTGACAAAAATAAGCTATGGGCTATAGTTTGTCTACCCTTAGTCTGGAATATGAAAATTCAATTTACTATAGACTCGTATCTAAAAGAGACCAGAATTGGGAAAACCGCATTGCAAGCATTGTTTTTCTCTTCCTTACGAATCTCAGAAAGAAGGGTTATTATTTGTTTTAATTCTATTATGTTGTATGTAGGAAATAACATTTATTTGGGGTCTAATGGAAAACACATTAATTAGATATTGAGTATGTCTATACGTGGATCTTTCTGTATATCACAGGTAGAGAAGACACTTCATTGAAATGTGTGGCATTCCAAAAATCTCAGTACCAATTTTGTTTAAATACATTTTATTCCTTGGCTTGCTGTGACCTGGCCTGTTACTCCTGTGTCCCTTTTTAGGGTTTAGCAATGAGGGTCCCATGGTTGAATCCAGAGCATATCCTCTTAAAATGGACTTTACCTGAGAACCACGGTCTGGCTCCATGGACTAAGGAATATTCGTCTAACGTGACAAAATTATTTTGGATCCATTTGTCACATTTTCAAATGTTATTAGGGATGATCTGAAAGTCACAGGAAACAAGAATGCTGGGGAAAGGGAAAGGTAGCATAGAGGAGGCAAATTTACTTTGAGGGTGAGAAAAGGAAAGAAGAAATGACATTATTATGTTATGACAATGAGAAAATTAACAAACAGTGGATCTGAAAAAAAAAGATACAAGATTTTAGTTTGAGTTTAACAAATTTTTGAATAACTTGTTGAACAGGTGACTACAACCATTAAAATGACTAAGAACAGTTTTTAAAAATAAAAAGTACATTAAAGTATACAATTGTCTAGTACGAGATATTTCAAATTATGTGCCATACCTATTAATGGGTCATGGAATCACTCAAATGAGACAAATGCAGCATTTTAAACAAACAAGGAAGAATAGCATTGAAAATATGAGAGTATTACATGTAAAGAGAATAGGAAAGCTCTGTGAAATCTTTGTTGCAGTTTTATATACTAAGAGTGTGCCAAGTCACTCAAGTCACTATGTAAAACGTATTTCTTGTGGCAGATGCATTTGAAAGGTGGGAAAGCCACAGTTGGCAGAAGGAGTACTGAACTGAGTGAGGAAACCTGGGGCTTATCTCCTAAACCCCCTACACTCTTGGGCAAATGGCAGCAACTGTGGTATGGTTGACCTTTGAGTACCTTTCCAGCTCATGATTGGAAGATATTTTGGAGTTGGCTTAGGAAATAAAAGTTAATACCTGAAGATACTTTGAATTCTATGAAGTTTTTATTTTTATGTATCAAAACATTCAGAAAGTTCCATTTCTTTGCAGGTCATAATGGTGAGGTCAGAAGGAAAAGTAATATAGAGAATAGCTGTAATTGAGAAGGATAGGTTGAGAAAATTACGTGAAAAAAAACACGACCGGGCAATGACAATCTCTTGACTAGTGTTAAAAAAACAAAACTGCAGCAAAAATAACAATCAAAGAGAAAGAGTGAAGAGCTTCTACAACATGTAGTAGTTGTCCTCTTTAGCTTTCTTGGGAACACTTTTGTCTGTATGTGTTTTTGTGAGCCATGTTTACAAAAATTACATACATAGAAATTTAAAAATATTATGAGATCATTAATTACTCTATTACTCTTGTTTTTGCACTTTAAAAAGTTTTCTAAATAGTTTGAAGTTTTTTTACTTTATCTTTCCTCCCCTCTACAACCAAATTCCTCCTGCTTTTGTGTAAGAATGATAGTTGGCATAGCATATGAGACCTGACAAAGCTTTCTAAGTCAGGAGTCACAAAATGTTGAAGCCAATAAATAAATAAATAAATAAATAAATAAATAAGTTTTTAAAAATTCAGACCTGTCATAGTATTTTTTTCTTTATTTTTTAAAATCTCTTTAAAATTATTTTTTAATGCTTGTAAGTGGATGTGCACTCCTCAGATAACAACAGATTTTACATTTTCCATAGCTTTGCCGGGCAGCACTCCTTACTTACTCCAATTTATACATTTGTATTATCTGCTCTGACTGTAAATGCATTCAGGCTTTCAATCCACCGAAGTTTTAAGATCTTAAAAAATTGTTGTGCAGAAAATGAACAGCCAGCATCACCAGTCAACACTTATCCTTCAGCCATGCCTTTATTGGTGTGTCTGTGTTTATGTGGTACCACCCTATATAATATTTATAATGCCTCTTCGCTGAAATTGTTTTGGGAGAGAGGCAAAAGTCTCTTTAGTAAATATAAAAAATAAAAAATAAATTAAGAAAGAACCTTGTACATTAAAAAGTCTTTAAAATAGAGGAACTTAAAAAACGTATTGTAAGTGACATCAGGTACAAATTGAAGGGAGGCTCATTGTGTGTTCTCTACCACCATTTTGAAGATTTGTTTTTGAACTAAATAGTATTTTAAACTTCAAGGTTGTCTAGGGTTATCTTTTTTTTTTTTTAACATATTTCTCTGTCCTCAAGTTTTTCTTCCCATGGGAAAAAAATGACACAAAATAAGGGTCCATAAGGCTTTTGCTTCTACTTAAATTTTAGTTTACAGTCCATTACACGATTCAGTTACAGATACTTGGTTTAACACCAAAGATAGCCTGTCTCTCCCCACCCTTCCCACCACCACCATCCCACTCATTCCCCTCACCCCCTGTGAGTGGAGTGAGACCAACAGCCATTATGGCCTTAAAGAAATGACAAAGCATTTTCAAACTTGCGATGTCCATTGACGATGTTTTGGTGCACTGCAGTAGAACAGAGCTCTTATCCAGGGTCCAGTAAGCATTTTCACCTGCTAGCAGAAAAAAGTCTCTTCTTTTAATATTTTACTGCTAATGGCACTGTCTCATCACCAAAAATATATGTAGAAAAATGTTATATTTCCCTACTTGTGTGCTTTACGCTATATTGAAAACATCTTGTGACTCTAAATTAAAAATGCATCCAGGTTTTCCAACAACTCTGATTAACACTTAGCAATTAGTTTGGACTCATTCTCCAAACATATTATTATTTCTCATGCAGTATTACATTCATTAATGTATATTTTCAGATACCAAAATCGGTAGCCTCTTCCACAATGTCATATCTTTAATTCTTTCTGTCTTAAAAAGTAAGTTTTAATGAAATGATTTCTTCTATGCTAACACCTAAAAAGTTTCCAGTAATGTTTAATTATATTTACTTATCTTAAATGTATTTAAAAACAGCTACTCATATCAAGCTTTTAAAAAGTTTTGATGATGTTTGTACAGAAAAAAATGGCTGAATAGTTTTAGAAAGTTTGCTCTATTGCATAAAGTGATGTTGCTAGAGTCTGATTTGTTTCACAATTGCTCAGGATCACCATTCAGGAGGGACCTTATTTTTTTCTTAGAAACATAAAAGCAACCTTATTAGAAAGTAGGTTAAAAGATTGCTACATTTGAAATGATCTTAAAAAATTTAGGCTTAAGTCCTCAGTAATGTACATTTCCTAGTTCATTAATGCAGAAATACTGCACATAGATTTTAATCTTAGAGTTAATAATAAAAGCAATTTTCACTAAAAATATAAAAACTGTAATGGTAGAATCATGATATTGCATTTAGCTCTCCCACAAAAAGTCACTTTATTACTTTCTTTTGACACTTATTTTCATTCTGGGATTAATTTTACTATATAAGGGCTTCTTAACTATTCTATTAAAATTTCTATTCAGAAGCAATAATATCTAAGAGTGAATAATAGTCATGTAAATCATTATTTCATATTAATGTAAAAGATTTTGTAAGTTCTTATGAATTCTGCTGACATGCACAATTGTGAAAAGGTTATCTCTCCGTTCTACAGTGATATGCGCTGGAACAAAGGAACCATTCTAAAAGCATCAGTGGAGTACATCAAGTGGCTACAAAAAGAACAACAGAGAGCCCGAGAATTAGAACACAGACAGAAGAAATTAGAACAGGCTAACAGGCGACTTCTACTTCGGATTCAGGTTTTTATAAGAATGTTGCCATGAGCCACATAGCTTACATATGACTCAGCTGTCATCAGTTTTCTTCATTGGTCTCATTTATTTTTCTCTTATTAACAATTCTTTTTCCTTTTGAAGGATAATTTTACTGCTTTTTAGAAGTTCGTGAACTGGATTGTTTCAATTAGGTTTTGACTAGAAATCCAGGATCAAGATAGCTGAAAATGTATATATGTATATACACATATGTGTATATATGTGTGTGTGTATATATATACATATATAATGACAACAACAAATTACAAAATGCATAAAATATAAAACATTTAATAAATGCACACATTATTATCCCAATCAAATAATAATACTAAGTAGAACGTTTGTTTCTCTAGATTATATTGGACATTAAATTCTCCCCTCCTTCGTTCATTTCTTTCCCAACATTGCTGTGGTTTTCATTGCCTCAAGGAGTGTTGTGCCAGTTTATATTAAGTCACTTCTCATCTGTTCATATAATCCAAAATATCAAAACATGGGCTTTTATAACTCTCAAGATTTTTTAAAAATGTGAGTATGCTTAGCACCAGGTAAAGCATTTACTGTTTCCATGAAAAGGTACTGCATTTATGGTGAGAAATTAATCAGGAAGAATAAATAGATGACTTTCTCCTGTCTCCAAATGGCTGTATTGTAGTCTGAGCCACTGTGGAACTATCATCAGTCATACATTCCTTTGTAGAACAATGAGACCGAACTTTAAAAAAATCTGAATAATTTTCTCAGAGTTATTTTTCAGACATCAGAAATGTATCAATTTCATTATTTGCAAAGATTATTCATAATTTGCATTGCATTATTCTTCATTTTAAATGCTTGTTAATATTTTGATTCTATGTCTGGCTTATTCTCTACTGTTAAATCCAATTTCAAAGATGTTATTTAATGATTCTCAGTTTGAAATTACAGGAACTAGAAATTCAGGCTCGTACTCATGGTCTGCCAACCCTGGCTTCACTTGGCACGGTTGATTTAGGTGCTCATGTCACCAAACAGCAGAGCCATCCTGAACAGAATTCAGTAGACTATTGCCAACAACTGACTGTGTCTCAGGGGCCAGCCCCTGAGCTCTGTGATCAAGCTATAGCCTTTTCTGATCCTTTGTCGTACTTCACAGATTTATCATTTAGTGCCGCATTGAAAGAGGAACAAAGATTGGATGGCATGCTATTGGATGACACAATCTCTCCATTTGGAACAGATCCTCTGCTATCTGCCACTTCCCCTGCAGTTTCCAAAGAGAGCAGTAGGAGAAGTAGCTTTAGCTCAGATGATGGTGATGAATTATAAGAAATAAACAGACCCAATTCATCAACTGGAAAGCAGTTCTATGCTGGTGCTACGCAATTATGCTCTGTGTTTCATATGTTGCTTTGGCTTATTTTTTTCCTAAAGGAATGTGGTGTTCATGAAAAACTGATAGAAGCAACAGAAGAATTCGCAGGAAGAAAAATCATGGTGTTAATGAATTATTGAGGGTGGAAAAAAGGTGTTTTCTTCTTTGACTACAGAGTCCAAATCCACTTAAATTCTGTTTTACTGGAAAGAGGTACAGCATAAGAAATAGCTCTTTACTGATGCTTTAAAAGCAGCAACTTGGTGGTGTACTACTGGAACTAATGACTGCAAAGTGTAAAATGACTGAAATATACAAACAGTCTCTTAGTTATTCATTTCCATCTTCTCTTCAACTTTTACATCCGTCTTCAAGAATCAAGATCAGCATATCAGGTGGTCATTGCCTTTCTCCATTGTCTAGTAGATATGTCTAAAGTTCAAACTTTATAGGAGAAATAATGATATAATAGATTATCTGTCACTTGTGGTTGAAAAGCAAATCTACAATAAATGTGAGAATTTTCCACAATAAAATATGGATGACTTATAAAAACATTGGTTACTAAAATTAAATCCTCATTTCTTTAGTTGGTTCAATTACACTAATTCTAAAAGCATCCATGCATATTTATATCTCCAAACTCTGTTCAGGAAAAGGAACACATTCAATATTTTCCTCAGGAATATGGACCAGAATTGTATCCCTTCACACAAACATACACCCACAGGTATGCACATAATTCAGGTAGTACATGTTCTTTTGTTTTCTTCATTCTTTTGACTGCATCAGAATCACATTCCAAATTCTCTTTTCTTTATTAAGAAGAGATGTCAGACCACCAATTTTAATAAATAAAATATAAAAAGTGCCCCTACAAGGACAGTTTTCAGGTACTTAAAACTTCTCATCATGTCCAGTATTGGACAGAAATCAATTAGTTGTTGATTTGGTTTTGCTCCAAATGGATAAAATACTGAAAATCGAATTGCCAATTGGCAAAATAATTATTAAAACAGAAACTATTCCTTATTATTTTCAGTTCTGAGAGGAACATAAGGTTCTATTTCTATAAGCACTTAGTGTGTCTTATGATCTTTAGTTGCACTGTTAGCATTTATTGTAAGCACTTATAACTATGATGCTTCATTTAGATTTTTATCTCTTGCACTTGTTTGAGGTTAGCAAATTAAGTTACCAAGCACCTTGCTCTGTGCTGGACCTCCATGAGTGATCATCCGATTAATCAGTATTTATGGAGGCATACTCAGAACTGCAGTGAGTCCTGAAAAAATGTAGAATAGTTGAAAAAGAGATGGTCTTACTCCTGAGGTAGTTACCACAAATGCATGGAAAACAAAAACAAAAGATAGAAGACATATAGAATAAAAAATCTAAGCATAAGCTGTAAATACAGAAGGTCAAAGAAAATGAAAATGAATGACAAAGTTTATGGGAACAGCAGAATTTGACTTCTCTTTGAAAGGCATTAATTGAGTGAAAGTGAGGGCATATAAAGGAATAATATCAACCAAATGATAAAAGTGAGAATAATTGGGAAAGAATCTTTATAGGACTTGCATTAGAAAAATCTGGATGCCCTAGATGTCGGGAGTTCTGAAGCATAAGACTGACAATAGGTTGTGAAGGGCCTTAAAAACTATGGTGAAATAATATAGTATTAATATAATAGAAGCAAATATTTTTAGTAGCCAGGAGGATGCTAAAAACTAAAACGTATATTACTAACTTGAGTGAGATGTAATCTTTCATGAATATTAAGCTTTGGGATAAATTTTGAAAGGATCTTTTAGTTATTTCTCACATGGAAAATATGTTACTATAAAATGTGAGACCCTAATGCAGATAAAAGAAAAAAATAGTAAATCCTTATGGTATAATAATTATCTCAGGCTTAGTTTGTATCATTTGCTCAGATTTTGGAGAATTAAAATAATTTCATTGTTTGACATGGAAAAATAATTACTAACTTCTGGGTACAGTCATTAAAGCCTGATAGATAAATTAATCTGAAATATGCCATGTGAAACAGCTATTAGATATATCTTCTCAATAATTTTCAAGAAGATGTTACATACTTTTAATTTTATAACGGAATTCCACTTCATTATCTGAGTTGATAATTTGATTAAATGTCAAAAAGTATAGATAAGGAATATATTTTGGAGTTCATGGAAAACACACCAGTTTATTAGATAGAGACTGGCTTCGGTTCTCATTTTATCTACGCTTCTCATTTCTTCATATTTTGAGTATCCTTGCACCGGTGATGTCATTACTCAGTCATTATTTTCCATTCTGTTAAGGTACAACTACTGGGCCCTGAAACCTATCCTTCACAATCTTGGCTGAGATAAGGACTTGGCACAGGATGATAGAACCTGGTCACAGATAGATCTGGAGAGGGAACTGATATTTCCTGCTGCATTTAGATTATGAGATGTCGGGGAACTGTAAAATGGGTAATGAACTTTTAAAGGGAGTAAAGAGTTGTGCTGTGTCCCAGTTAACTGAAATAGATTAAAAATTAATTAGATGGTAGTTCTTAATTTTTTTTTTCTTTTTTTTTTTTTGAGATGGAGTCTCGCTCTGTTGCCCAGGCTGGAGTGCAATGGCACGATCTCGGCTCACTGCAAGCTCCACCTCCCGGGTTCACGCCATCAGCCTCCGGAGTAGCTGGGACTACAGGCTCCCGCCACCACACCCAGCTAATTTCTTTTCGTATTTTTAGTAGAGACGGGGTTTCACCGTGTTAGCCAGGGTGGTCTCGATCTCCTGACCTCGTGATCCGCCCGCCTCGGCCTCCCAAAGTGCTGGGATTATAGGCTTGAGCCACCGCAACCGGCCAGTTCTTAACTTTTTAAGGCAGATCCCTTGAGAATCTAATGAGTTATAGACCCTCTCCCTAGAAAAGTATAGAACAGTTTATATGGACAACAATTTGCATGCATTCAGAGATCTTAGGGACCTCCTGAATGTTTTCTTGGATCCCAAGTGAAAAATTCCTGAATCAGTTCTGTTAGGTGTGCAGTTAATGTCATGTATAACCATGGGGGGACCCCTACTTATCTAAATATAATTATCCCAATCCTAATAATGAGGAGGTTGCATAGGAAAGTAATAGTGTACCAAAAATTAGATTATTTACTGAAAAAGTTGTTCATTTATAAAGTAGTTGTTTTTCAAAATGTCCTCCCCACTCAGCAAACTACACCTTCTATTTATTATATGTGGGTCAGTTTCACTATAATTACTGAGGGTTATAAACATCTGACCATAACATTTCAAAATGGTGCAAATAAATTTCAAAACAAAAATAATGTGAATTTAAAAGCAAATTATTTGACTATCTAAGATTCAAGATAGAACCTTAGAAAAATTTATGACTCTCCAGAATATTTTTTGCAGAAATGAGATTTTTCATAATAGTAAAAGAGGCATATTGTTTATCAAACAATGCTGTCATAAAAAGCATCAACTGTAATGGGACTATTAAAACACAATATATCAGTTTGTTCATTCAATTAATATATAATTATCCCTTTTCATTTAAAGATTTAATTCATAATTACAATTATAATAAAACTTACTTTAAAGTAAGATACAATAATGTTTTTGTTTTTCATTCTTTTTTCAATAAAATATCCCATCCAATCATTTTTTATATTATTAAATGTTGGCTGCTTTTTCATGGATTCACATTAAACAGCCCTTTCCACCTTCCAATTAGCTTAAAATAATGATGACCTCCTGTTAGTAGATACAGCTCTTTACAATTTCTTTTCTTTAGTGCCTTTTCTTCTTGAATTTTTCCTATATCAAATGGGGAATATATGTACAGATGGTATTTCCTCAGTTTATAGGCGTATCAGTGACCATGGCTTTCTTTACATAGGTTTAAAAAAAGCTCTAAATAATAAATAGCCAGATGAGCTGGGGACATTGAGAAATAGCCTTCCTCTTCCTTTTTCAACTCATTTTTTCCCACCTACATGACTGTAAATCAAATATTTAATAGCTCTTACTTTAAAAAAATAGATACAAAGAATGTCTTGATTTGGTGTGCTCATTTACCATTATGTCATGAGAAGAGTTCGATTTCACAACTTTAAAAGGAACATATTTTTATTTTATTTTGAAAAACTGAGTCATATAGGAATTTTCTTATACTTCAAGGTATCATGAAAACACTTTTTTCCTGTTTGGATATTGTGGAATTTAAACATTTCAATAAATAAATGGCATAACTAAATGTTCCAATTTTCTTTTTCTTTTTTTTTTTTTTAACAATGTCTTTGACCCTATTCAAACATTTTAGGTATTTACTGACCATCTGATATGTAAGATGTGGAATAAAACTGGAATCAATTTATTATTTCACTGTGTTATCAGCGCAAGATCAACCATCTGGGTTTCTTAAAATCACCTGAAGGATTGAATTTTGTTTCAGTATTGATAATGGCATAGTCTCTATGTACTACATGGAATTACATCATTTACCCCTCCAGTGCTCCATATGTTGATAAGTATGTCAGTTTGACTTAGAATACATATATACAGAGATTTCATTATATTTGCCTAATAAATACTAAATACATTTCGAGTGTTACTGATCTCATATGTTATATGAGCCTCCAGTAATCATCGTGCATTGATGTTCCAATATTTTATTATGTGTATGAATTTTAATTTGAAAACAAGGAAACAATTCAAAACCAGAAAAAAATAGCTTCTCTTAGAATTTTCAGTGCTACATTTTCCCTCTGAGGTCCATAGAGAATTTGAGTGTATAGGAGATTATCAGAAAACAGCTATTTTGATTAAAAAATATATTCCTCAGGATTCAACCAACTTAACAATGAAATACTATTGTCTACTACTTTATACATAGAAGGGAACTTTTTATCTGCTTGTAAAGGGATTTTTATGTGTATTTCTGCATAATCAGATGATTTCTATTGTGTTTTCTACTGATGAAATTCTCTGTAAAATGTCTTTTTCTTACATTATCCAACAGGCATAAAGAATATCAGTAAAGACTTTTGTGTTTGTAATACTACCTCTTTTATCCCTGCACTACTGTTTTATTTCAGATATTCTATATTTTCAACTGTATTTTTTTCCACAGAAATAAATTTTGTTTTTGTGTTAAAGCTGGTAGTTTATGTAGCAAACAAAACATACAGATAAAAAAAGAGACTGATTTTGCTGAAAGCATTATATATAATCAGGAAGTTACATATTGTTCTTTAAATATGATACTGAAGTTTAAAAGCAAACTAAATTCAAGAATCTTATCTAACAGCATAGCAGTTGCTTATGGCATACAAGGCTAAAATTAATTCTGCTATTTAATCTTAATAATTATAATGTAGTTAAAAATCTTTCACTTTAATAGTGTTTCACATATACGAATAGCTGAAGTAACATTCCTATAATTTTAATCTAACATTGGTTAGATCAAGAAAACATTGTTAACATAATAAGACTGTAGAATTTGTAATTATTGCTATTTTTCATTTTTAATAACAAGGTAATGTGTCTTATTTTCTAAGAAAATGGAGAACTTTGGTGTACTTTAATACATACCTGAATCCTTGTAAAAATACCTTAAAATGTACCAATATTTTCTTTGCATATATTAAATGAGAGACTATAATTATGAAATGTTTTACAGTTTTTGTTCTGCCTTTGTATATAGACTGCACTGAAAAACAGAGAATGTGGGTTAATCATTTGAAAGGATATTTAAAACAGTCACCAGACATCACAGCTGACAACTACTCACTACATAATCCATGCTGAAAACGATGATTCAATATTTCCCTATTAAAGAAAATAATTGTTACATTCTTTAATATGGTCTCCTGCCATCTGCTTCACCATGCTGTTATGGCTTTGATTTATGGAAAATATTTATCAGGATGTTGCTAAATTGCTAACAGGCATAATGGTAGCAGTGAAATCACTAAGAAACTCTGCAAAACCTTTTAATATACTAGTTAGTCCCCAGACAATCTAGGATAAATAGAATACTATATTTTAATATGTAAAACATTTTAAAGCTGTTAATTGGTATTGACTAGACCTACCCTTTGATAATGAAATTAATAAGGATTTCAGTTGTGTTAAGACTTTCTAATATTTAATACCATGTTTATGGAATTTTTCCCTCCATACTTTATTTCAAAATACTAAAACAGGACTGCTCAGAGTTAACCATAAAGGGTGGTATTCTATGTTCAAATATAGGTTCTTGCTTTTAAAAAAAGTAATATCATATGAATATTTTTCTTAAAGTGTTATCAACGCCCAAAATACTGATCATTATAATAATCTTTGTACGGAAAGAATAATCTAGTACAGGTAAAAATAAGTCAGGATGACTTTTCTTAAACAGTATATAGGCTGAAAATATGGATGACTGAATGGTTTTGATACTTGATTGTTTATTGTATGTGTATGTACCTCTGTGGTGTGTTTGGGCATACATATGTGTGTCTATGTGGGAGCTTATTTTAAAGGTTTTATAATTCTTCAATATTAGAAAAGACTGCATATAAGAATATGTTCTCCTTTGTTATTCTTTTTTTTGTCCCTAGAAAATCCTTAAGCTAAAGAGAATATGTTATTCTTTATTGGAAAATACATCTAACAAACACTGATGCTATCTCCAAGTCTTTCCTATTAGAAACACACACACACATGCACACACACACACACACACATCATACGTCATACCCTTACCCTGAGTTGAGTTAAAAGGTGGAAAAGATGAAAAAAGTTGTAATAGGTTTTAATATTTTTGGTAAAATAATATTTGCAGCTATAAAACATTAAGATCTAATACAAGCCTTGATTTTATTGACCACCAAAAGGAAGAATAAAACCCGCTAAACAGTTGTTACTGTCACCTGCAGAGTTCTAGCTGTGTGGTATTGAAGTAGTAAAATACAATAAGGCTTATTGGTTAAGTAATGGATACCTATCATGTTAAATATGTATCAGTTTCATTAATTGGCAACCATAAGACAAGACTATTACATTTGAGATAGTTGATGATTTTGATAGGCTCTACCACATTGTGGTTAAGTATATGATTCACGTAATAAGAAAAAGGTGCCTGCAGGCTATTGTTCCTAGCATGGATTAAAATTTACATATTGCTTCTCCTTATGTCAAAACATCTGGTGCTTGCAAATGCTAACATTTTGTTAAAAAGTTTCACAAGCCAGGAAAAGTGGATTGGAAACACTGCATGTGAGTCATTCAAGCATTATGATAGAATAAAAGCTATGTTCAGAAAAAATTAAATTGCTGAAAAACAATACTACAGCCGAGATTATAATTTATTTGCTTACACAAGTGAAGAGTGATGTTGTGCATATGTGTAGAGAAAAAACATTGCTTGAGTTATAAGGTTATCTCTCAAGAAATCGTTATTTCATATGTTTATATGGAACAAGTAGGCCTCTAAGTTCTTCAAGACTTTGCAATCACTTTTAATGGTAGAAGCAGTAGGTAGTTGTGTAAAACCCATTCTGATATTCTAAGGACAAGAAGTAGGATACCTCTGAGGCATTCTTTATTCCAGCATTAAATTTGTATTTATTCATTGGTAAATATAAAAAGTAGATTTGAGATGTAGATTTATTACCTTTTCCACACAGGTCCCCAAATGAATAAAGAAAGTCAGTCTTGGCAACTCCCATACTCATCTGGTCTTCTGTTCTTTAATCTAACAAGGCTACTCAACATTTTCCTATTTTGAAGACTTTGAAGGTTTTCCTTCACCACCCCAGGCAACAGTTAACATCACCATTGTCTTTTCTGGTGATCCCAGTAAGCTGGTACTTAAATTCTATCTTTGTATTGCCATTTATCTTTGCATCGCTAATGCATATATTACCTTTCTCACTAGATGGATGGGCACTGGAGGCAAAACATATACCTTAGCTTTTTTATATTCTACATCACTTAACATGCTTAACATGCTATTTTCTTAATAAATAATTCAGTGATGGGTAATTTTAGGTAAGGAAAGTATGCAAGTGTCAAATTCTTCAATCAGATAATGAAAGGGTGCTCACTGAAGGCTGTGACCATTCATTGAAATGTTTACCTTTCAATCTTTCTGTATTACAGTGAGATAGGAATTTTTGTGTTCTTTGGGCATATAACTTTGAAAAATGAAAATAACACTGACTTTTGCAAAACTTGATATAGAGAATATTCCTATTCTAGAATCATTCGTTGATTCACTTAACTGTTCCTTTAATAAGCATCCCCCAAGGAACAGTGGTTGTTGCTGAATAGAACATAAAAAACAAAAGTCACTGAAATCTTCCAATAAGTTTTAGTAAATATGATGGTAGCAGAGCTAAGGGTATTACGGAGGCAAGCATTGGTGCATCTAAACCAGTCTCAGGGAAACTGACACCTCAAGGCAGAGCAAGAGCTAGCTTAGTACAGAGGGAGATGAGAGAGAGAGAAAGGGGAGAGGTCCTTTAGACACAAGCATCCAATTAGATTACAATTATTCATTCAGGGGGCTCATCAATAGTTTTAATACCCTGGGATATGACTCTGGGGTTTCAGAAGATTTGGATTTATTTGGAGTTATTACTTTAAAAAGACTTTTAGTACACACAACCCAGGTTGTTCAGGAAAGGGGCACTTTGTCAGAGGACCTTTGTGTCTCTTCTAGGCAAAGTAAGAGAGTGTATATTTCAGTGTGTGTCTAAGTGTGTGGTTCACTATATCAGTGCACCAAGCTAGTTTACTGCTACCCCTTCCCAGCTAGTTTACTGTCCCTGTCTGGGATAAGGGTTTTTTGTTCGTTTGTTTGTTTTGTTTTTCTTGTTAATATTAAGCATATAGTAAACCACATGCTTACAGCAAGCAGTTCGCTCTTTTAGTTACCTCTCCCACACTGTCTATGAATGCCTAAGAGTACTCAATAGCACTTTACCTCTTTTCATTAATAGCCCACTTACATCATTCAAGAAACCTAGTATGAAAAGAAACTACATAAGTGGAAAAGTATACTATATTATTGGATAGGAAGACAACATAATAAAGGTATCAATTCTCCCTACTCACATTCATAAATTTTATGGATATAAATAGAAATGCCAATAGGTGTTTGTAAACAGGGCAAGTTGCCATTAAACCTTATAAAGAAAGATAAGTAAATAAGAAATAGAAGAAATAGCTGAAAAGGAAGAGTAATGAGAAAAGTCAAGGGCTACCAGACATTAAAACATATCTTAAAGTCTCACTAATTAAAACTCTGTGGCATGGGAAATGAATAAACAGTTCACAGGACATAAATAAGCCTAAATGCATATTGGAATTAAACAAAAAGGAAATCATTGCAAATCAGTATAGAAGAGACTATCCTATAAATGGTATTGTAATCACATCAAATGGCCATGAGATTTATGGTACATCTATGAAATGGAGTAGAATGTTTTTGCAATGAGGAATGAAGAAAATAATAACAGGTGTGCTGGTAAAGAAAGTTCCCTAGGATTGATTTTTTTTTTACTTAGTACTATATGGAGTAGAGCTGCATGTAGAATGCTCTCTTCTTTCTTGGTAGTGGAGAGTGAAAGATAGGGATATACATTCGTATTTGCTATACATGCAGGAATGCACTGTGGAAAGATGTGTAGGAACCTAACAGCCATGTTATTGGAGGAGAAGATGTGGGAATATTTTTGTTACATTCCTTTTAAAATGTTTTTGAAGCATACAAATGTATTATTTATTCAAAGAAAAAATTAAGATGCATAGTATGCTTATATTGATGGTTTATTTTTCTAATCTCCTGTTTCATTCTCTTCATTCACCTGTAGTATTTTCACGATGTTGGCTTTCAAGTCTCTTCGGCCAGTAACAGTTCTAATTTTCTTGTTTGAAGACAACAAAGGCAGAAAAACGAAAACAAAAACAAAAAACCAGACATGCGGTATTTGCACTTATATTTTGGGGAGATTCTTAGAAGTAACTAGGTTCCCCCCAGTACAAACATTAGCTTTAACAGCCTTGTGGTGGAATAATCGCCTCCCAAATATGCCCACATTCTAATCCCTGGAACATGTAAATATGTTACCTTACATTGCAAAGGAGACTTTGCAGCTCTGTTTAAATGAAATGAGAAGTTATCCTGCATTATTCAGGTGAAGCAGAGGATCATTCCTGCTGTGAAAAGAATGTGTGGCTTTATCATTCTCTTGATGTCCAACACTCAACTGAGAGGGAAGTAGTTATGTTACTTGTCACCATCACAGAACTAGATCTAGGACTAAAATCCCAGGTAACCAGGTTTCAGCCGAATGTGCTATTATGCAGATTTTAGGAGCTCTGCCTCACTCTAGAAACGGCTGATATAGGACTTACAGTGCAATTCTTTCTTTTCTTTTGTATCTTTTTTTTTTCTTTTTTTTTTTTTTTTGAGACGGAGTCTCGCTCTGTTGCCCAGGCTGGAGTGCAGTGGCACGATCTCAGCTCCCTGCAAGCTCCGCCTCCTGGGTTCACGCCATTCTCGTGTCTCAACCTCCGGAGTAGCTGGGACTACAGGCGCCCGCCACCTCGCCCGGCTAGTTTTTTTGTATTTTTGGTCGTGACCGGGTTTCACCGTGTTAGCCGGGATGGTCTCGATCTCCTGACCTCGTGATCTGTCTGCCTCGGCCTCCCAAAGTGCTGGGATTACAGACTTGAGCCACCGCGCCAGGCCAATTGTTTCTTCAATGCAGGTTTACTGGATGAATATGACTTAGAGTTTCTTAGTGGGTGGCGGTGCATAGTAAATAATTAGTTCAGGATTTTACAGCCTAAAGATGAGGGAAGTCACAAAGCCTATATAGATTGGGGCTTTAAAACACACAATATAGAGTGATGGGGGTAATATGCCTAGCTTATTTGAGGGTGCAGTAGAATCGTGGTACACTTTGTAGATCACTGAAGAAAGCATCAAGGAGATGCTGTTGTGGCTGCTATAACAAAAATACCATGACTGGATGGTTTAACAAAACAGAAATTTTTTTTCTCACATTTCTGGAGGCTGAGATATCCAAGATCGAGATTCCAGCAAATTTAGTGTCTGGTGTGGGTCCACTTCCTGGTCCAGAGGCCACCATCTTTTCACCGTCCTCAGTTGGCAGAAAGAGCAAACAAGTTTTTCAGAGCCTCTTTCATAAAAGCACCAATTCCTTTAATAAAAGCACCAATTCCATTAAGGAGGGCTCTGCTCTCTTAATCATTTCCCACAGGCACTATCTCCTAATACCATACCCTGGGGGTTAGGGCTTCAACATGCAAATTTTGGAGTGACGCAAACATTTAGTCTATAAGAGATGGAGACTGCGCATAGCAGAGTTGGTATTCAAGACCATGGGAATGCGTATGGTCTTGGAAAAGGCAAAAACAGAAAAGGATGGTTAGAGGAGCCAAGAATAAAAGGGAGTTAAGAGGAGGGGAAAGAAGGAAAACAAAAAGGAGGCATAAGAGGAAATAGGGGAGTGGCAGCAGGAGGAACAGGATGACAGAGTGAAGACAAAGATAGACAAATTCAATGAAAATAACCTATCTGGTTTCTTTAATTACTCAAGTGAGGAAATGAGAAAAGTTGAGGTTTTGAATGACTTTTTGCTTTTCAAATTGTATTACTCCACTCTAGATATTATTGTTTTCAGCAACTTTTCTGAGTAACTTTGCTCACTTTCAATTTTTTTTTTTTTTTTCCAGACAGAGTACATTTATTTAACAAGTAAGCAAACGCAAGGCGTTTCCTCGGATTAATTTCTTGGAGACAGTCAGATGGCATTCTGAGGCAGTATGTAATATTTGAGAGTCCTACAGTCTTTGTTGTTAAGACAAACTTAGTTCAAGTCCTTTCTCTACAGTTTATGGGGCACATGACTGTGAAGATTTACTTCACCTCTGTGCATCAGTCTCCTCATGTGTAAAATGGGAACAAGTTTAATAAGCAGCATAGTAAATTTTTGCTGAGGATTAGTAAATGAGCGAAGGTACATAAATAATGTAGCATAATCTCCTGCACACATTTACTATCCCATAAATAATAGCTATTACAATTATCATACAAAATGAGGTTCTGAGACAGGTGTGGTAGCTCACACCTATAATCTCAGTGCTTTGGGAGGCCAAGGTGGGAGGATTGCTGGAGTCTAGGAGTTCAAGACAAGCCTTGAAAACATAGTGAGACCTTGTCCCTACAACTATTTAAAAAATTAGCCTCGTGTGGTGGCACATGCCTGTGGTCTCAGCTACTGGGAATGCTGAAGTGGGAGGCTCGCTTGAGCCCAGGAGGTGGAGGCTACAGTGATCCATGAATGTACCACTGCACTCCAGTCTGAGTGACAGAGCAAGACCCCATGTCAAAAAAGAGAAGAAGGAGGAAGAGGAGGAGGAGGAGGAGGAGGAGAGATGCTTCTTTCTATTGCCGTTTCTTATCACATGTTTATTTATTTTTTAAGTGAGATACTCAGTGGCATGTTGTTTCTGTAGTTTCTAATAATGCATTCCAGCATTCCTTTCTGCCTGCCTATCTATTCATCCATCTATGCATTCACTAAACAACTTCTCTATTACAAAAAAGTTAAAGTGCATAAGATCGATAAGAAGCTGGGTGTAGTGGCTGATGCCTGTAATCCCAGCACTTTGGGAGGCTGAGGTGGGCGGATCATGAGGTCAGGAGACCGAGACCATTCTGGCTAACATGGTGAAACCCCATCTCTACTAAAAATAAAAAAAATTAGCCGGGTGTGGTGGCAGGCACCTGTAGTCCCAGCTACTCGGGAGGCTGAGGCAGGAGAATGGTGTGAACCCAGGAGGTTGAGCTTGCAGTGAGCTGAGATCTCGCCCCACTGCACTCCAGCCTGGGCAACAGAGTGAGACTCCGTCTCAAAAAAAAAAAAAAAAAAAAAGAAAGAAAAAGATCAATAAGATTGCACTATATTGCATCACCCAGAACTGCTTCTAGCTCTTAGCTATTTGCACTTTTCACACAAAAGGTGGTATTTGTATTCAGTGTTAGACATTACTATAGACACAGGGACATGGTAGTTAATAAAACCAAGATCTTGCCTTCAATTAGCTTACATGTAAATAAGGAAGATAGGCAACAAACAAATAAAAAATTAGTAAATGGTAATTATCAGTAATATTTGTACTGAATTATCTTTGCACCTTTGTTGAAAATCAATTGTCTATATATTTGTGAGTATATGTCTGGACGCTCTATTCTAGTCTATTCATCTCCTTAATTAATTTACATCAATACAACTCTGTCTTGATTTCTGTACTTTTATAAACAAGGCTTGAAAGCACATATTATAAGTTCTAAAACTTTTTTCTCTTTTTAAGGCACTTTACATTTCCACATCAATATCAATTTTAGAATCAACCCATCAATTTTTGCAAATAGACAACTGGAATTTTAGTTGAAATTGTTTTGAATCCATAAATCAATTTCAGGAGAAGTGGCAACTTAACAATATTGAGCCTGCCAATCCATGAAAGTAGGTCTCTTTCCATTTATTTAGGTTCTCTTCAGTCTCTCTCAGTGCCGTACTTTTTGGTGTATAATTTTTATATCATATTTATGCCTGAATATGTTATATTTTGATGCTAATGTGAATGGTATTTTTATTTCAACTTCCATTTTTTGTTTCCAAAATATAGAAATGTAATAAATTTTTATAAATTTATTTTGAGGCATGCAACTTTGCTAATCTCACTCACTAGTCCTAATAGTTTGTCAGCTATTCTACATACATGATCATGTTGTTGATGAACAAAGATAGTTTTACTTATTCCCCTCAAATGTGGAAGCCTTTTATTTCTTTTCCTTTTCTGGCTAGCTTGTTGACTAGAACTTATAGTACAAGTTGAACAAAAGTAGTGAGAGCAGACATCCTTTCTATTCTCGATTTTTAGGGAACAAATATTGTCTTTCACCATTAAATATGTTTGCTGTAGGTCTTTCATAGATACCCTTTAATAGATTAAGGAAGTTTCCTTCTGGGTTAAATATTACACTAACATTTATTGACTTAAAATGTCATTTATTATACCACAGTTTCTGTGGGTCAGAAATCCAAACATGACTTAGAGCTATCTTTTGACTGAATCTCTCCAAGTTTGCAGTCATCTCAAGGTTCAATTTGGAAAGATCCATTTCCTAGCTCACTTGCATGGATGTTTTGTTCTGGAATGGAGTTAGGTTACTTGGAAACAGTTTGATCCTTTCAGGACTTGCTTTACAATTTTTTTTTTGGAATCTGGGGCAGTACTCAATCTAGTCTAATTGTTTTCCACTACTGAGGCAAACCTTTCTAAGTACTCTACACAAAGCCTGTGAAGAATGAAGTTTTGCTTGTTTGTTTTTCAGTTTGGCTAGTGGAATAGGCACTATTCCCACTCTTGCGTCTGTTCCATGGATTTTTTTTTTTCTCTAATCCTTTCAGTAGTACTTCCCTCAACTTGGATAGTTGAAGCACATGCATTAATCAATACTGTGCTGAATACTCAAGAGAGGCCCTATGAGATCTCTGAATTTCTCTCTTTGTCCAGTTCTTTCCTCTTTAGTATTCTTTTTATAAAGTTGACCTGCCTTTCTCTCTCCAGATTCTTAGCTCTGTCTCCTTAACTCAGGAAGTCTCTTGAATTCCACTTAGGTTACCCTCCTTGTACTATGGCGCTGAAACTGTCTCAGTGAGCTGGGGCAGTTATGCGGCTCACTTCATTTTTATTCTATCTCGCATGGACCACTTTTACTTCCTGATGTCCAGTCTCTTTCCAGTTGTTTCTTTTTCACATGTTCTATCTGTATCTTAAAAAATACGATTAATACTTCAAGTGGGAGCATAAATCAGTTTCTTGTATTTCAACTACAGAAGCCTGTAATTTGCTTTTTAAAGGCATATACAAGAAAGGACATTAACATACAGCCCTCAAAAAAGAAATACGTGTGTTAAAAACAGTAAGTCTTACAAATAATTTTTTAAAGTGCGGCATGGTTGAAAAATAATTGGCATTTTCCCATATATGCAGAGAAAACTTTTTTTTTTCATTTTTAAAACATGCTTTTTCTGCTGAGTGCAGTGGCTCTCATACCTGTAATTCCAACACTTTGAGATGCCAAGGAGGGAGGATCATTTGAGCCCAGGAGTTTCAGATCAGACTAGGCAACATACTGCAACCTTGTGCTATTTTAAAAAACAAACAAGCAACAACAAAAACAAAAACCTTTTTTTTTCTTTTCTTTCCCATGAACCTCCACCTGTTAGAACCATATGCAGTTAGACCTACCAATGATTAATCTACTTTTAAAGTTTAAACATTCTGTCTGTTCAAATTTTATTTCATGATACCTGGTCCCGGACATGATACGGCAGCTGAGATTAGATTTGGCTTCCCACAGTAAACAATAAAAATAAATAAATTAATTAAATGAAACAATGGTTTGGAGCATTGATAAGCTTCCAAGATAGGGTTACAATTTTTGAGAAGAAAGTCCAAAAGTTGAGTCCCTCATTAAGAAATTAGGGAAATAGAGGCCAAGCAGAAACATTGATTGGGATTTGGAGAGGACCGACAACCAAGATTTGGAGGGCACAGTACCACAGAAAAAGAACACTGCAGATAAAGATACTTACAAAATCTGCTGAAAGTCCCTCTCAGGTCCTTAGCTGATGCCTAAACTGTACATGCACAGAGCAAGTCTCTGGAAAGCATAGTATAACACATTTGCTAGGAGGCCAGAGAATTGAGCATAAATTTCAGAAGCAGAGAGTATTATAAATAAATAAAAGTGCAGGTCCAGATAAAGCAGAGAGTTCTTAGTAAATATCTTAGGATTGTAGTTGAGAAAGTCTAAGCCCTAGGAGTTAGAAGTATACCCTAAGAGTTATGATGGTTCTGTCGTAGGAGTAATGGTAAAGCTGAATCATATTCACTTTTAGAAATCCTGAAAGCTGCAAGTTCCCCTCCAATAATTTAACATTTTGCAAAAGAAAATTTCATACTCTTCAGAGGAAAATAATATAATCCAGATTTTTTTCTAATATATTTTTCATAAAGTTTGAAATATATTCCCATATCACCAAATATGTAAAGGAGCAAAAATAAAAAAATAGTTACTGTCAATCAAGAAATTCTTTATAAAGTCAATAAGAGCAAATTCAGGGATAACCCTAATGTTAATTTAGTGGAAAAAGCCTTCAAAGTAACTGAGAATCCTATTTTAAAGAAAATAGAGAAAAATGAAAACAAAATGAATAAAAAAAACTTCAGTGAAGAAGTTGTAAATAAGTGAAGAGCTTGTAAATAAGAATTAAATGAGTTTTATAGAACTGTAAAACGCCACATCTAACTTTAAAAACATGCTGAATGGGTCAAATTGCTTAGCCTATATAGCAGAATATAGGATTAGCAAGCCTAAGAACATGTCAGTAGAACAACATTAAAACTGAAGTCATAGGGCAAAAATAGTTGAAAACACCTAGGGAAAAAAAATGCTTGAGATACATATGACACTCTAAAAAGGCCTAATATATGTGTAATTGAAATCACAGAGGGAGAGGAAAAGATCATGAAACCAAAACAAAATTTGAAAAAAAATGAAGGCCAAGTTTTTTCAAAATCTGATGGAGGATAATATTTGAAGAAATAAAGGCCAAGATTTTTCTAAATTGTATGAAAGATATCAACTCGCAGAACCGCGGTGAACCCCATGAATACAAAGAAAAGCTTTCTCTCTGCACTATGGTCTTTGATCTTTAGACTTGACCCTTCATATTTTAAGTGTTTTGAAAAAGATCCTTTCTCTCTCAACAAAGCTTAACTTTCCAAATATTTTTACTTCTGCAAAAAATACTATTTTGGATTTGAAAACTAAATAAAAACTTTTCTTTCCTTCTTTTCTTTCTATTTCTGGGTTAGCAATTCTAACATTCTCATAAGCAAAATGAATGCCTTCTAAGAGCAGAAAAGAGAACAGCATAAGAAAATACAAAGGAAAAACATCATTATTAAGGTTAAACAATGTATTATCCTTGTTGAAATCTTGAATTTAAAGATATATGAAAGACAAAAATAGGTAGTAAGATGGCACTTTTATCACTACTTAGAAAGTGTAAAATGTATATACTCAAGCAACATAGCAGTACATATCAGAAAACTTTGAATACTTAATACATTTGACTGTACTTTCATTTCTCTTAATATTTCTTAAGAAAATAGTTCCAAATACAAATATTTGAATGTATGTTTATTCTAACCTTTATTCCAACAGTAGCAAAATATGAGAAACAACAGAAATTCCCTATAGTTGATTGATCATTCTTATTTTGAACAAGTATACAGTTTAAAAGACATTTCTCTAATTATTTTAAAACTATGTGTCATTATAAATGTGTATTATAAATATATATATTCACATATACATATATGTATATAAACATATATGTACATATAATCATAAATGAAGAATATTATTTTAAAATTGTTACCGAAAGATATAATAATGCTAATATTGATTACTTTGATTGCAAGACTGTAATACAAAATTATTTTCTTCTATACATGCTACTTCCTTTCCCAACATTTCTGCAGAGATAGACGTCTCATACTCCTCCCTTTTATGTACCCAGAATTTCTCACTTTCGTGCTTTTGTGCCTTGACTAAACTCCTCCAGGATGGCCATCCTTTTTATCTCTACATGCTAATTTACCTCATCTTAGAAACTTTCTAGAGAATCTCTAGCTGGAAGTCATCTTTCTCATGTCTAAACTGTTATAGCACATAATTTCTATCCATTTTAATATTTAAATCAATTCTAGAGTTATTCCCAGAAAAAAGGATTTTCAAAATAATCTGTATATTATTTTATACCTATATTTATTATTTTATACCACAATACCTGCATGTAGTATGGAATTCTAATGGTATTTCAAATGCAATCACTACCTTTGTAAATAAATGCAGATAGCTATTAGTCAATTATTCTATTTTCTTCTGAAAGTGTGAGATTAGAATGAATTTGTTTCTGTGGAAAGGGAAATATAATAGCAACAAGTCTGAAATGAACACAACTCTGACAGGTGATAATCCAGATAAATAATTCTGGAATGCCTTACTTTATTCATGGGAAACTAGGGGTAAACTTAGATGTTTATGGCTATTGCTGGTCATTGCCTGAGACAGAAAGGTAGGAGGTGCTCAAGTCTTAACCTATTTTAGAATTTGATGAGCCTCATTTAGGGAAATTAATTTGAAGAACCCAAAGACCCACTTAGAATATTCTGAAATTACTTGTGATATCCCACTATATGTTATTTTATTTTAGTTTCTTTGAGAAAAAAATAACATTTAAAATAATAGATGAAAGAACTGTGTTGGCATCAAATCAGGCCATCTGGTTTGGTTACATAGATATATCCACTAAGACAATTGACTCATAATAACAGAAGGATGCAGCTAAAAAAGACAGAAGACTGGAATTCCTCTCCATCATCAAATATGTGCCCAGAATAGTTGAAGAATTGCCATTATCATTTTATCCTACCAGAAAAGAAATATTTAAGTCCACATTATTTCAGAGCTTCAGAATGGCTATACATCTACAAAAACCAGTCAGTTCAATGGAAAAATAACTTCATTATGATAATATTTTTAGAGAGCATTAACAGGTTGATTGACCTTTTACACTCTTCAATTGATTTTTAGAGCATCATACCACATAGTAGTTGTGGTGTTATTTCTCTTTAATTTTGTTCTAACAAGCATTATTAATAACCCATATGCTAGTAGCCATATGCAGATAGTATTTTGTGGTTCTAACAATTGGGTAATGTATGAACTGCCAGAATATGCTCTAACTATTATGGTTTACTCTCAGAGAACACAAATCCTTTTTCCAGAATGACAGATATTCTACAACCCTGGATTTCTTATTTTATCCCAAAACACATCTTCTTGCTTAAGAGTAAAAGAAGCTTGTAAATATCAAGAAAAATGACATTTCCATATATGTGTTTTGTAATACTTTATCCTCAATTACAAATAACAATAAGTGCATGTGGTACATAATTCTAATGGTATAATCCAGTCTTAGTGTTTTACTGCCATTCATAAACTGCTTCAGCAGAACTACTTGTGATTTATAGCATCAATAGAATCCTTTAAATTACATCCTATATTATGTTGTAGGGCATGTATTGCCCTATAGTCTCGCACGCAATGTCAGAGAGACAGAGGGAATGAGAAATGGAGAATTGTGATTTCACTGTAAATCAAAGGCTAAGTGTTGTTTATGAGCACTGGGGTTTTAGCACGTGATATCATTTTACTTTTTTCCCCCTTATAGCAGTTAACCTAATGCAGGACAAAAAATACAATCAATAATTATTTACAATTCACTGTATTTGGCATCAATAAACAAAGTCAAATACTAAACATATACTTTATTTTCTTAAAAATTAGTCTTTAATTTTAAAAATTAGTTGGATATTTACTGTATGTATGGAAAGAATATTTATAGATGTTTGCATTTAACTCAATGTCATGTATACATTGTAAGCTCTCCATAAATATTTGTTGACTTTCCATTAGTTTTAAAAATAAAGTTTCCAAATTAAATGAATTTGTCCGTTGGTATTTAACGAAGAATGTAAAGCAATGAAACTTGCATTTGAGAAGCTATCTATAGTCACCAATAAACTTGTTCATATTTAATCTGGATTTTATGTTTTAACAAGAAAAAAGTCACAGACATCCAAACACAAACGTTGAATTTAGAGGGAACAGTAAAATCATTTCATGACCAAATATTCAAAGTATTAGTATCATCTTTACTGTTATGTTTTAGACTTACAATGACAACTGTGATTTTCTCAAAGCATTTTAGGATAGTTTGACCTTGATTTTTCACTGCATAAAGATGTCTTTTTACCTCAGATTTTCCCCCCAAAGTCTGAGTGTAAGAATGAACCTAAGTAGTTAGAGATAAGAGCAATCATTTGTGATTCAAATGTGAACATTTCATTTGAGCGTAACCAGATGACTTACCTGGGGTAAAACAGTGTAGGAGGCATACAAAATCAGGCGGAAGAGACAGAGAAAACCAAAAATTTTTGGTTTCGTAACCATCACTCACTTTAGTATGTACATAGAGAGGTGTGCCTGCTTCCTAATGAATATTACCTTGTTTATTCCATTTATGATAATTTATGTGTACTGTTAGGGGATTTGATATCTCTAACTCCTGTTCATACCACATCACTGCAGCAACCCTGCACAATTTCTATCAACAAAAGACATGTACATAGATTAGAAAAAGTCATGTTAAAAAATAGATTCTCAAGCCCATTTGGACTGAATTAATCCCTAAAAAGGCTGTTAAAAAATCAAAGAAGTAGATAGGGTTATTTCTACATTCTATGTGTCTAATATTTACCTGCAGGCATATAGGAAATAATTCTTAAGTAACTATGGCTACTTAAAATTTACAGAATTGAACCTGTGCAGAGTAGTTGATCTTAAACTGACACAAACCAGATAGTCTCTAAATGTTACTCTAAGGAGTTTTAAACTGACTCTGTTAAAGCTGAGGTTATTTGCCTTGGGGATGCCTAATGGAAGGGTTATTATAACACTGTCCACAAATAGGAGCCTTGAGAGAGTCAGACCATAGCACTCCATTGACAGCTAATAGATTGAACCATTGCCATGTCACAGTGATCTCCAAGGCCAAAGGTCATCTCTCTCCCTTAATATTTAAATAAAGATACTTGACAAGAGCAGAAAACACCTTATTGCCAGTGATGGCTGCTGCTCAATTTATAAGAACCTTTACAAAGTCATGCTAATTCTTGGCCTTCTTAGAATGCATGGTAACCTTTCATAAATCCATCTTTTCCAGATGTCCTTGGAAATGACAGTTATAAAACTACAAATGATTTGTAATGCAAAATGGGACTGACAGACTTGAAGATTAGGGCTCCATGTACTAAAATGACTAAGATTATAGCTAACCAAAGGCATAAAACGCATTGATAAATAGCTGCCGAAGTAACTCAAGATTATTTTAAACATCCTTACTAAATGATAGAATGAAAAAAGGAAAACTTATGCTTATAATATTACAAGTAGCAATTTACTTTATGAAGATAATGGAACATAATTTCTCTGTTTGGGTCAGGTAGATGAAAGATAGCAAACCAGTTATGCTTTTTTCCCCCCAGGCAATAGGATACTTTTTTCTCTGATGGTATTTTTATAAAACGTAAACATGTGAACCTCGTTTTTTAAATCTTAAGGATTATTGGACTAATTGAACTTATACATGTTTTCTTCTTATCTTTTAAAAATGAATCAATCAAATACATTCTTCTGTTAGCATATCTAAGATGAATCACAAATTAAAACCTAATGAAAAACAATTTTCCTACTTAATATTTATTGCAGAGATGACTTACATTCACAGGATAAGTTGGGGCTATGTGTTTTAAGAAGTATATATATAAAGGATATTTTCAGGAAAAGTAGAAGTCGGGAAGTAATTTGAAGCAAAACTAGAATTCTGCAGCTTGAGCTATTGAGTAATACCTAAGAAATTATTAAGCACTACTTTTTAAATATAATTTCGAATAACCTAAATGGTAACCTACCTGCCCTGTGGCACTTCAAGCCTCAGATATCTGGCCTGCCTCTGAAACCAACAGGATCGTACTAAGAGCTTACAGACCCATCATGACTTTCTGCTGAGGAGGAAGCTTAAAACTGATCCAATTTCCATATTTTAGTTCTGTTTACCACCTTTCCTTCTTTTCTTTATGTATCTTCTACTTGAGTTTAATTCCTTTTGTCTTATTTTCATTTCCTCTCTTCCTGATGGTTGGTCAATAAAAATGAGACTGTGCTCATGGCTATAACTGATAGATTTGGGTGGAAAGAACCCTTAAAATCAATAGAAACATTCCAATTGAAGTACTTTATTTGCATTCTGAGAACTTGAAAGTGAGACATAATATTACCAATATTAGTGACCTAGAACTAAAATTATAATAAAGACTTTTTTGGTAAAGTATATAACACATCTTTGAAACAGGAAACAATACATTTTCAAGGAATGTCAAAGGTTTTCTGTGAATAGTTACATTCATCAGAAGAAATTTATTCAAAGTAGAAAGATCCTTTATACACATCTCTGAAAACCGCATGTGTGCTAAGTTTAGGTAACCATAAAATATATTTGACCAAAGCATGGAGGAAAGATATTTCCTATTCTTGCTTATTTTTCCACTGCCATAAAATGCACTATCATGTTTACAGTATGTCAGAATGATGTCACATGCAGAACACTAAAATAGATGATGTTTTCAGTATGTGGGTAAAAAAACCTCGGCACTCACTAGGAGCCCTATAAAAACAAAATATTATATTGAGACTAGGTGGATTGTACTGGGCAGGCTAAGCCCCTGTGAAAGCCAAGGCATACCTTCCCTGTCACATGGTAGACTTAGTCTTTTCTCTCACTCGGTTCATCTTATGAAATGATTAGGTGGTTGTGTAAGAAAAGCAATGCAGTGTAGGATTGCAATGTGCAAGCTACCTGCCTTTTCTAGACATTTTGAACATCAGGCCTGTAGTGTTTATTTTATTCCTTCATCATTAGCTTAACAATTATTTGTTCATAGGAGCCAGAAAAATTGACCTTTTCTAAATTCTTTGAGAATTTCATCTACAATGTTGATTGATTGATTCATTCATTCATTCACTCAGCATTCATTGTCTTCCATGTACCAGAAACTCTTCTAGGCACTGTACATAATAAAGATGAGCCATGTATTGTTTCTCCCTGTTAGGACATGATAATCATCTCACCATTATACCCTCATCAGATGCTTGACCTCTGTTATCTTCATTTTGACTCTCATCTTTAATATTAGCTGTTATGCTTTTACTAAAAGAGATAATTTCATTTGTCTTTCTTACCTCACTAAGCTGTGGATTTCTACAGAGAAAAAAAAAAACTATGCTTCATCTTTGTTATAACCCCAGGAAAAATGTTGAATAAAAAATTTTAGAATGGATAAATAAATTAATGAATGAGTACACTAATAAACATCATTCATAGCAGCAGAATTATGCTTGATCTGTGATCTCTAGCTTGCTGGTCTTCAACTTGGGATACTAAAACATTCCCATGTCACATTATTTTCAATCAACTTAAACATGATTTTATCCTAAACCTTTCTTGGGGAAAATGTAAAAGAAATAGGCAGAAGGGGAAGCTTATGATTCAAATATGGGTCACAGATGCCCTTGCTTATAGTATAGCTATGCCTGAGAATAAAATAGACCCAAAGTCAAGATGAGATTCACAGAACTTTCTACATGTGCTACGAAACAAGACCAGTCAGGCTGACTTTTTAAAATTTAACACTTTGTTTAAATGATTCCTCAATTGATAATTCCTCAGATAATTTTTATCTGGTTCGATCTATTGTTTTCTCTAATTAACATGCATATCAGGTAGTCTGATTGTCTTAAATGATTCTTTATAATATTTCTTCAGTACACACAGGATCCCATCATCACCCTACCCCCAGCACCACCCCACCTCTGATGGCAACACAAAAGCTTTTTGAGTAATATGTTATTCTTTTTTCCTCTTTTTAATACAAACTCAGCCTGGCAGGCACAGTGCAATGTGTAGACTGGATTGAATCAAAGCAGCATTCTCCTACCTTCTCTATGTATAGGAAGTGATACTAACAAGAATCAGATTTTCTTGGACCCTTAACAGAGGAAACAACTTCTGGCACAGTAATTCTTTGAACTGGAACCATGAGGGCAAGTACTAACGTATCCTTCTATTGCATGCAATGCTGTATGCACAAAAGCAGTTTCTCTGGCTGTTGAAATGGACCGAATCAGATTTGTGGTACTAAATTTTTGAGGGTATGTGAATATTTTGATTTATTTTGAAAGACTCTATGTTCACAATTCAGCTGGTTAGATCAGGAGTTTCAGTTTTGATTCCCTGTAATTTACTGATGGAATTGATTTAACACAGATGTTTAGGCAGATGTCTTATAAATATTTTCATTTGATCAGAAGAAAAAGCAGCAAGGCAACTAACAATCCAACAATACAATGTAAGATGCTTTTACTACAAGAGATCTTACATTGTATTGTTGGATTCATAGTAGTGTTGATTATGCTCCCACAGAATTTGGAGTGAGAAGGCTGGAGCCCATGGTCTGCCATTGATTAGCTGAGTGACCTGAAGCAACATAATTAACCTCTGTGAAACTCACTTTCCTCATTTGTAAGAATAGGGATAATTATACCAATCTCACACAGTTGTTAAAGTTCAAAGGATATCGTGGAAGTAAATGTGCTTTTCAAACTCTATAGTTGCCAGAATTATAGAATAGTATTTTATTTCCATTAGACCATGAGCTCTTTTAAGGTTAGGATCATGTTGTAATCATTTTTGTACAAAAATTCGTACACTTAACACTACATCTGGGACAAAGCAAAAGTTCAATAAATGCTGAATGAATGCATGAATGAATAAATTCAGGAAACTAGAGCTACAGAGAATATGACCTTTGCTCTTAGAAGACTCATAATCTAGGAGAGAGGATGGATATGTGGTAATATGTTATAACACAATTTGAAATTATACCTGCACAACTTCAGCAGTGTTATCTTAATCACATATCTGGTAATTTCTCTATTTCTTCTTTTCTGTGTACAAATATATGCATAACTATGCAGACACAAATTCAAGCTCACACTAATATATGTTATTTTTAAATTCCTGTGAATTTTGCCATATGAACAAAAAAGTGAGGGTTTTTAGAGTTAGAAGATGCTTTTTAAATAGCATACCTTAGTAAGGAGGGTAAGTCCATATTATGTAGGTAGGATAGGTGAACAACCTCAGTTTCCTATTTCCATACATTTGATGTCAAAACAATGACCTTCCATAAACCCCTTATCGACTGATGTTTGTGATTTCTCAGGAGAAAGGAAAGGTGAGTCTAATGTTTAACTGTTGCAAAAAATCTTAAATTGATCAGATATGGTTATAAAAACTTACATCTCAGGAAGTGTTCTCCTCCCAAAAATGTTCTTGATGAAAACCAGAGAAAACTATGCTTGCTTAGTAGATGCTTAAATAATTACTGTTGTATGAATGGACCAGATGACCTCATAGGACCTTCTTCATTCTGAAATTCTTTGAGAATGAAAAGCCTAGAACAGTCGGGAGTTAGAAATCTGAGCCCCTCTTGGTGTAATTGCATCTGGAACACAAAATCACTTACCTGCTGGAAGTTATGTTGAGCATTGGCCACAGATACATTTACTGTTGAAGGGAAGAAAGCACAAATAGGTCAGTTGAAAGTTCTGCTTAGTCTAACTCACAATTCAGCCGTTAGTCATTTGTGTGACAACAGTAAGATCCCAAAGCAACAGACACAGAATCTAAGCTAGAGGAATTTCAGGTATAACTATCAAATCTATTAGCCAGAGGAATTTTTAAAACAGTATCCCACAGCTGCTGTCTTCATTTTCAGATGCATGATGTTACTTTGTATTTGTATTTCTTCAAAGTATTTTATCTTGACATCAAAATTTGGATAGGGGAAATACTGGTGTCTTCATGTTACAGACAGAGAAACTAAAGCACAGAAAAGCTGGGGACCTACTAAGATGACCTATTTACTGGCAGATCAGAGCCAACTATCCAGCATTGCAGAGATGAGAACTCAGGTCATTTGAGTGCCACTTCAATGGTTTTTGTTTGTTTTTCATTGGAATGCTTCTTTGTGCTAGCACTTGGTGGTTCATCGCTGTCGGAATGGGAATAAGGGTGAGGATGCATTGAAGGATAGGGGAATTATAAATTTTGAACGAATGTGTTGCAAGCCATAAGAGGATGTACAAAAACGGTAGCTCCAAAGTGGAAAGCAAAAGTAAAAAGAATTCACATATTTGGTGCAGAATTCTGATTCTCTTTCTCCTAAGTTTCTTTTTTCCCCAGTCATTTGCTCTCAAAAGAGAAACATGAAAGTCAACAGTAAGCATATAAATATTAATAATTAAGACAGATGTCTGCAACTTACCTAAAACAAGAATGAAATTCTACTTGCAGAGTTCTTTTCTTTCATGTGTGTGTGTGTGTGTGTGTGTATGAGGCCTTCAAATATGGCACAATGTGGAGAGTGGGGAGCCATTTGCATTTCAGTCCCTTGGCCAAACCAAACTGACTTTTCTTCCCCCACTGAGAATTCTGGAAAACTCTGAAGAGTTTACCTTCACTCTCACATACCTAGGTGCTTATGAAAATTAACTTTTTGAGGAGCAAGAAGGGTGAGGATGGGAAAGAGTGCAAGGAAACCATTCAGGCAGGGCATATGCTGATAGAGTCAGTGTTCTACATGGTTAGGGGAGATAGTTATAAACGGAAACGTGCAGTTTCACTTAAAGAACACATGGCGACCTAGGAATGTGATTCAATTTCTTTTAAAGAAGAAATAATCAGAAAGGAGGGTGGATAAATATGTTTCCTTATGCTTTGCTTTCATGGGAAACATTCTTTTAGCCATTGTATTTATTTTTAAATATAAACAAAAAAAGTATTTTCCAAAGCCTCCAAAATTTAAAGCTGGTTTACTTTTTCTGAATAAAACTCCATTCTAAATGGGAAACAAAGTCAGGGAAATAAAGTTTGTGTGACACCCTCTAACTCCTTTGTGCACCTTCCCACTACCCTATTATCAATTCTCATTTAAGTGGCTGCCAGCCACCTGCCCAAACTTGAAGAGATTCATGAACTACACTTTTTCAGAATAATGATGTCCTATTTTATAGGATGCTCAGACTTTGGTAAGAGTGAAAAGATAGAATCTCTTCAGCATTAACTGAGATATATTAGTATTAGGAATATAAGGGCTGTGAATAACTTGCCCTGCAAATAGGCTCTAAAATTTCATAATCTTGAGGAGAAATTGAAGAAAGTGTTATCAAATACAATAGGCAGAATTAAAAATGGATAAGAAAACTAGGGACTGACACTGAAAATAAAAATAGCCTTACAAAATACTCTTTTCCTAAATTTGGATGATACAGCTGAACAGCTCTATTATGGCTAATTTTTAAAGAAGTATATGTAACATTTGTCATTATTATAGAATAGAATTTCAGAAATTATTATCGTAACTGGTTCCGCTGTATTTCTTAACAATTGTGACCATATTTCAATGCTGAGTTAACCCTGTATGTTTGGCTTACTAACTTCTCTTACTTTCTTCATTATGCCTGGAACACTTTTATAAGTTATGTAGCTCAGGTTTACAGTGTCTCTCTGAACTACAGTCATTTAAATTAGAAGTTATATTACTATCTATTCTAAAAACACAATGAGTAGACTCAGATTTCTCTGGTATTTAGTGCTAGATCTTTAGTCAGAAAACATTTTTTAATTTTCTTATTTACCATTAACATTGTTTAAAGCAGAAAATTTGTAATAAGCAGTTAAAATTAGATTATACATCAGAAGATGAATTAAATGCAATTGTGTGGAGAACAAGAGAGGGCTAATCTTCTAAGGAGTATTAGTCAAATGAAATACTCTATAATCCAGAAACAATGGTTTTCTTGAAATAACCTGTACTTGGGCGTTTCTCTACTCTGCGTATCATGGACCTTTTTGCCGTTTTCCTTATAAATAATTCTGAATTAATATTAATGTGTTTTATTACTCAATTTATGATTTGTGGAAAGTGGAAAGTCCTTCTATTCCCGGCCTCACACCCCTCCACAGAAAAGTGCTTTGAGACTTTTACACATAAAAAATAACCTACAATTTAAGTAATGCGTCCATAAACAAATAAAGGGCTCCAGTGCCTAGAAAATGCAGGGTCTCCAAATTCTGGCTGCCCCCTTTTACAAACCTTGTCTTTCTTCTTAGACATCTGTAACTTGTTTTTCAAAATCTGATATCTAAGGAGTTAAGACTCTCTCAAGCACTTTGTTGACTCCACTCTGAAAAGCGTTATTTGCTTGGACAAACAGCATGTTCTAAGCATTAAAGAGGAATTTAAGTTTTCTGCTTTGTGGACACTGTCTTAAATAGCGTTTGTGAGTTCCGCTTTTCAGATGAAGCATGAACAATAAAACCTCTTTCCAAGGGACTCACATTTTTTCCCACTAGAGGTCTCTCTCGTAACAGCTTTCCTTTTGTTGGGCTCATTAATTATTTTACTCAAAGGAACAATTCTACCTTTTAGATTGGAATGCTGCACTTAACATGTTATGCTAGAGAAAGATATAATACCTCCTTAGCTTGTTCTGCTCCTTGATTAGTAGATATTAGGTTGACTGAATGAATCATCTTGGGTATTTTATTACACAATGGCTACACTTTAGTAAAGAACTTTGAACTTTCACCTACACTTCCAGAAGTCTCAAAATTTGACCAGTTAAAAGAATATGCTAAAATAAATGTGCTTTATCAACGAGCACTAAATGGTCAGGCTTTGAACTCTCCCGAGAACATCTAAGATCCAGGGTCTACTTAGATCATGTAATTGTAAGTCTGAACCATTTTACATTCATTTCTCTCACTTTTGCAGTAAAACACACACACACACTTTTTAAAATTTGTGTAGGATTATTTAGTGTTTTGTTGTTTCCTGCTCTAGTCCTTGTACAGAAAACAGACTATTAACTTTGGACAAATCTATAATATATTATAGAGTTTTCTGTTTTTAATATGTGTTTTCTGAAGAAAATACTAATCAGAAACTGCTTTCTACAAGAAAAAAAAAGGGGCTTTTGCCATTAACTATTGTGAGAAGACCAGGAAATTTAAATAATTTTTAAACAGATGGAATCTAAAATGAAAATAATGTAGGGTACTCTCAAAACATAATACAAAATTGCATTGAACAAAGTACTGCAGAATAAAACACACTGACATCAGTCACAAAGCTATTAAAATATTCAGAAAACCCAAAGAGTGTTCCGGTTTCTGAGGATGGAAGTAAAAAGACAGAGCTGTGTTCTTGACACAAGAAATTCAATGGGAAGATGTGAAATGTGAGGAAGCAAAGGAGCACCTAGCAAATCAATTTTAGTGTTATACTGAAGGTAGAGTATGTCTGCATGAACGGATACAGTGGGTAAGCACAGAGCAATACTGTAGAATGAAAAAGGGCACGAGGAAGCGAGGAAATTTGACAAGCTGCGAAATGTACCACAACCTGGCCAGGAGAACACAGACCTGTCAGACGACAGTTTTGAGAATCAGAAACTGTACTATAATGGGAGCAGAAAACAGACAATGCATTATTTACATTATTGAAACTTTACTCTGCTACCCAAAGAATTTACCTGACACCTCCTCCTCCAAGTGTAATTTATTAAGCAATTAAGCACATGTTTTTCTTTCAACACCAATTCAGATACATCATGTATTTGCTGACTGAAACTACACATTTAACATTTAACCACTTCAACTATTTTAACTGAATTACTGATCAATTAATGAAAAAAATCAGTGAAATCAAATATGGGATTGACTAGAATTTTTTTTTACAGGAGTTACTAAATTGAACAGATATGTTTCCAAAGTTCTGGGCTCTTTGTGTTAGTGACGGGCGCTTCAATAAAAGCACATTCAGGTGAGCTGTTTGGGCAGTTCAAATGGCTGAGATGATAGTGTACACATCACAGACTCGTGGAATTTTAGTTCCAAAAGGAGTTTCAGAGACCATTTTCTTTTCATTTTACTGTTGAAGAGACTTGTTCAAAGAGGTTAAGTGACTACTGTAGGACCCCTAAATGACTGTATTATTCTGGTAGTTGAGAAGAAGTCCTAATTGTTTAAAAACAAACAAACAGCAGCTTAGTAGCATTGTATTCAGAGTGTATACACCATGGAGATATGTAGATTCTAAATGTTTTGAGGGTGAAAAACATGATAATGTTATTTTCTTATGGAAAAACTTATGTTTTACAGAATATTCATTGTCTCATTTTAAGGGAATGTAAAAAGAAGTACTATCTTTAGGAAAGATGGATTCTTAGAATAGACATTAAATGCAGAAAGGTTTTTTTTTTCTATCTCTCAGTGGACACTATGTTCCTTAAAGTATGTTTTCTTAACGTTTCTGTTTGTAGCTTATGAACTAATATTTGTGGCTTCAGGTAGTTTTTTTTAAATTTAATTCAGCATCTTCTAATTAATGAGGATGCATTGATCCCATCAATAACACCCAATTAGACCAAAGAAATTAGCAAAATTAGAGCAATGAAAAACGGTTTTATGTAAGTCATAGTTCCTCTTTTTCTTTTTTTCCTTTCCAAGACAACTTGTTGACATTAATTCATTGTCAAACTTGTGCATTTCAGAGTATAATTTTGAAAAAAGAGATAGTAATATAAATTGTTATTAAAACAAGGAAGCTGAAATTTTCTACAAGATAAATTAGAAATGAAGGAACTTTTTTTTTTTCTTGAAATGAATAGTATATTGCATCTTTATGAGGTCCTTTGTCTACATATCTCCATATACAGGGTAGTTGATGACTACATTTCCATATGTTTATCAAGGCACTTTTATTCACACAAATTATTGGCATCCTGACGTTGAATATATTATGGGCAAAAACCCATTATATGCAATTTCCAAACTTTAAAAAATAACATTACATTTCTTGTCTCAGTAACCTTTAGGTAAACATTATGTGTTTTTTTTCTATTAGTTACTAGGGAATTATAAGAAATGCAATTGGTTTGATACAGTTTATTTTAGATTTCATTGTAGTCTTAATAATTAGAATACTTGGAATATGGTTTGGAGTAAGAAAAAACAACCTGCAATTCCCTCCAAAACATTTTCGCATTTCTTTCCCCTTTTTTCATTGTTTCTCCTTCTATCTTTTAATCATTTTATAAATTCCTTTCTCCTTCATTCTCCTGTGACATTTTAGAAAGTTATTTGCTTAACTTTTGTTCACATCTTCCATTTTAAATCGTGGATGAGTTTCATGAGGTCAATGAAAACCACTTGGAAGACAATGTAAATATGTCTTAGTGATTTTTGAAGTATGTGCTTCTTAATTCATATATATATGAATATATATATATATACTGTCCTCCATGGGAAGGGAGTAAATCTATTCAGGTGTCCCCTCCCAATATTAAATTATAAATTGTAGTAATCCCTGATCAGAGATAAAAACACCAATAAGACATGGATCAACAATGATTCTCCCTACACTGAAAAGATTCGAGTTATTGCCTAGGCAAAAGCTCAGTCTCTTTTTGTGTGGCCAGTCAGGATATGGATGCAATTTAAAAGACAAACCCAGATATGGGTTTTTGTTTTCCTTTTGAAAATTTCCATGCTTTTTTCTCTGACTATTAAGCTTTTAACAAGTGTTTGCCTTAATGGAGTGACTTACAAATCGTTGTTAAGGTAAAATAGCATGTTATCCTGATTGTGCAATGACTGTTCACAGGTTAGATATTTACAAGTTTGTCCATGGAAGTGCAATGGGTACTTAAACCACAGCTCTGACTTGTAAACTGAAAAATTAGGCTTTTCATTCTTGAAAGGACCTTTTATCTTAATGGACAAAGATTATTTTTCTGAAGAAAATGTTTGCACCATCTTGTTGACACTTCTTTCAGTTTGGTAGATAACTAAAATGGTACGGAAAACATATCGTAAAATGCCACTGACTTTATTTTACTTTTAAAAAAAGACCTCCTTTATTTTCATAAAATTTTGGCATATGTATGTGAGTTTTTTCTTTTAAAGTACATGTCAACAGATTTTTAAAAACTCTTTGTCAGTAGCCATCTGATACATCATTTAAATTGCTTTGTTTACAACAAAATTTTGGCATAAATAAATATGAAAATTGAACTAGTACAAATGCCTTGAGCAGTGAGCATAGTAAATTATACATCAGCTGTCAGTGTGAGTTGAAACATGTCTACATATTGAGTAGCATGTTCAGTGTGTCTAATCAGAACAGTATGTAACCTGTTAGCGCATATGAGCCTTTGCCAAACCAAAATTATTTACAAGTTGCATTTTGTCTTCTGAAAAGTTTCATAAAGAAAAAGATGTCTGCAAAAAAATGGAAAAGAATACACTGATCTCAAATACACAAATATTTTAAAAATTAAATCAAACGAAAAACTGAGAGCATTGTGTTCAATAATTATCACAGAAATAATAACAGTTTCACAGCCCAATTCTGATTTTAAAATTTTCCTTAAAATTGCTCATTTGTATTATTGTTGATACCAATGCTCTACTCCTGATTCCCTGGGGATCTGGCATCAAAAAAATCTCTTTTTGATTCATCTTCTGTTTTCTAATTCTCAGTTCAAATATGCCAAAACATGATTGCTTGATAACTTACTCATGTAAATAGGTACAAAAGAATGCCTGTGGTTGTGTATTCCATGTTTGATGATGTAAACGAAGTATGTTAAGGTAAATCAACATGTGCAATGTCATTCTACTGTCATTCTACTAGCTGCATTCTTGAAGAGCAGGTAGGAGACAATCAAACCTCAGAAGAGCTTGAAATAAGCAAAATTTATTTTTAAGGACCTCAGCTTTCTCTTGAATACCCTTCTTAAAACTTCAGACTTGATGGATTCTTATGCTTTCTCTCTTCATACAATTTTTTTCCCACTCCACTCTCTGTTTCTGCCCTGCTCTCAGAAAATTTTAATGGCCATTCACCTCTTAAATAAAATGGGGCAAAGATGGATCATTGACACTTTAGAAAAATTTTATCTACTCCATGCCCCTTGATTCACATCATGGATTATCTAGCTCTATTGTTAGCCTGGCTTTCATCTCACTTTGCATACATTTGCGGGTAGAGTTTTCCTTCGAATAAATACAGCATAAAAATCTAAATCTCCATTTGAGTAATTTAATCCTCTGTTTCTTTAATAATAATAATTATAAATAGTATGGTATTTAGAAATGCAACTTTGAAAGAAATCATTAATAACAGATAAATAGGTAATAATTTCATACTTAGAGTTTGAGTCACCTTTTTCTTCTATTATTCTCTAAAGGTATATTTTTTTCTATTCTTTTCTAAAGGTATCTGACATACTTAGGTACCAAAGCATTGTAGTATATTTTGAGCTTCCTTTCTTCTTAGTTGTGATAGATTTTCATTGAGTCACTCCTCATCTCTTATCTTTCACCTCTTGTGATAAATTGTGCAGACACAGAATACAACAAAATTGATGGAGGTGGGTATGAGAGCATTTCATGGCGTAAGGGATAATTGGTTATTTACTATATGTAATTGAGGGGTTTTTAAGAAAAGCTTAAATGTCATATTTAAAACTGTTTCTTTTTTAAAAGGACTTGCTATTTTGTAAGTCCCACACTGTTTAATTGTAATCATGTTTAAAAAAAAAGTCAGTAAATAGGTTTTTGTGAAGTTCTTTAAACTTACTTTGGCTGTTACCCTTTTCTTACCTACTGACATTTGAATCTGTTAAAACCTAATAGGTTTTGTTAAATAAATTAATGCTACAAAAATTACTATAAGAAATAATCATTAAAACTTAGCTTGAAAATATGGCATTAATGAAATTTGATAAGAAATTCTAGTGGTTTTTATCCTCACAAGAATTCAAAGATTTGTGTGTGACTTTTCAGAAAAGCCTTAAAATCTGTATTTGTGGGGAAGACAGTGCATAACTAGAACTCTTTACTGCCTAGTAGAAAATTAACTTATTGAGGTAGGGTGGCAGTATTATATAGTGTTACTCTTTGCAGGAAACTACTAAGAGGCTGCTATATCTGTGTGACATTTGATGCTATTACTAACAATGTCTGGATCATTATACAGTTTAGGATTTTAGTCATTGTGTAGGAAATAATCTAGATTTGAGGATGATTTTCATTTGTTTTTATTTTATCTAAATGTTTACTTTTGTGTATATATTGACCATAATATTCTAGTCTGTTATAGTAAAAATAAATGAACGTGCACAAGCAGTTCCTTATTGTTTGCTATTAAAAGTGGCTGAGGTTTAAATTTTCATAATAAATAAGACACAATACTTAAATGTATTAGTACATGGTTATATATATAACTTTTTATAATTGAATATGTTCATTCAAGAGAAAAATTATCCCATCAGTTCTTGTTTTTAAGTATTCTCAATAATATACAGCTTTACTTACAATAGGAACCAATCCGAGGAAGCATAAAGGAAAATTCATTTTGAAAATAAATGTGTCCATTTTCCAGAAAGTATATGAGCATAGCTATGACAGTAGAAATATTGTGACTTACCTAAAGAGGTACAGAATTTAAAAACATATAAATCTGTCCAATAAAAGGAAATTACTATTTTCTCCCCCATTGAAATAAATACGACTGTCTGAAAAATCAGTAATATAAGATTAGTTATCCCATTTGGAGATGGGCATATTTCTTGTTGGAGTCTATTCCAGAAGTATTTTTTAATGGTGACTGAGACTGTGAATCAATCAGACCTAATTAGGCCTCCTGACTATGTTAAAATCCTGAGGTTTTTCAAGCGCTCCGTTAGACTTAGTACCGTGAAACCAAGAGAATTATTTTGAATGCCGTGTCACAAAGAAAAAGTTTTCAAAATATTTCAGTATATAAATGTTCTTCATCATTTTTACATGAGAAAGATATGAAACCATGTATTTTATAACTTTGTTTCGTGTGTAAAAACTCTTTAAAACTACTGAGAAAGAAATTCTTTATGCAGAAGTAAACCAGTTTCTATACTAGGGTAAACAATGTATTGTTTGGTGCTGTTTTAATGCCTCTGTCAGTGTATAAGTGTTCCTGTGAACTGTGGGTTAAGTGAATCCTTCTCCAGCTCTAAAGATTCACTTAACGTTGGAGAAGCTTTACACCCTTATATGAGAAGTTGAGAAACTTTTACAAAGTAACACCAGACAGGACCCAAGATACTTGGTGTGGCACCAATTACAATTATTGTGTGTACAGTAGCCCTGAACTGTAAGATGGGGGAATGCTGTGAAAGAAGTAGGAACCTCTTCAGACGACACACATTGATAGAGCCATGTTCTATAAGATTGGAATATTTTTCGTTGTTCTTTATTATTGATACACATTTCACTTATGTGTTTAAAGATATTCGATGTCCAGTTATGTCAAATATTTTTCATTGCTCATTGAAACAGCATTCGTATCAATCAGGTAAATCACTCTCTTATGGTCGAGTTTAACTCAATGATTTTTCAGTTTGAAGATGTATACTGAACAGTGCAATGATAACTCCATAACCCCTAATAACTCTGATGGCTGAACAAAATAAATATAAAACAAGTGAGCAGGTGAGATTTTATTTTAAAATATGCTTTACTAAAATTTTACTTTTGAACCAGATATTTTGGTGTTGCCATAAGCCAGCCCACTTATGTGTACTTTGTGAGTTATAAACTAATGTCATCATGTATTAATATTATGCAAAATTTAAACTAGGTGGTTTTCTTAGCTGTAATAAAACTTATTTCACCTTATATTTTGAATATAATTTTTGATATTTAGAAGTTTTTTTCAAATAAACTACAATTCTCAAAACAATCCTGGACATGCATATATAATGAGTTCCATTTTATAAACATGAAAAGCACGACTCAGAGAGATGAAAGTGTTTTTCCAAAGCAAAATTACTGCTAAGAAAAAAAAATGGAACAAGGATAAGAGATTTGGATATCTTGGGTCAGGGCTCTTTTCTCTCACTAACACTTCCTCTTATGTAAGAAAGTATATTTGAATTGCATGCAATAGCCTTCATTTAAATATACATATCTTTAACATTAAGTCATTAAAATGATTAAATTTTGTGGTTTTAGGGAAGCAGGCAATATGAAATATATTGGCTCCTAGCAAGAGGTGTTCCCATCTAAAACAGCCAGGGGACATGCTATATCAGAAACTCCAGAAAGTATTTGTAAAATTTGTCACAGCAAAAACATCACTGCATTCAGATACAATCTTCACTGCCTCCTATCCAGAATTTACTCATAGGAAACAAAAACTAAAGGAGAAAAATAAAAGATATTTGCCTAAATGCCTATAAGAGAGTTTGTGACACTCTGAAAAAAATACCTATTTGATTTCTTCAGAGTGATGCTATTCAAAGTTTCAAACAGACACTAGTTACTAATGCAACTATATTGCATCAATGCTTATTTAAAAATATTCATTAAAATGCTTGAAATCTCAAAAATGACTTGAAGAAAATCTGAACATATTCTTCAGAACTTAAAATGAATAAAAACCAAGAAATGCAAAAAACTTAAGAATACAAAACACTCTAACAGTGGTTGGTCTTCATCAATTTGTTTTTAGATATCCCAAGTTTCTATTATACTATTTGCCTTGTGGAAAAAAAAAAAAAAAAAAAAAATGGTGAGGCTTTAGTTTCCATGGTGACACAACTATTTTCATACATATTTATCATTGAAATGCCAGAAACCCACCCCTTTCTATCAAAGAATGCTACTTTAGCTCTTAATAATTGAAGTTAAAGCTGATTTATTTTTTATGTCAGAATGTTTTAAAGAGATCCCTCTATCACTGAAAACTGAGGCAGCATTACAGTCATTTTCTCATAAGCAGTTTATTTCATACGTGACTTCTGAAAAATACTTCTAGTTTTTAAAAACTAGAGAAGACTTCGCTTCCTTTTTTCCCTTCAGTCAGCACCACAGGGATTCCCAGCTAAGCTTTCAAAATGTTGCAGAACATACATTGCGTAAGACACACAACCTCCAATTTCATTAATACAGTGTTCAAAGGGAGAAAATGCACATCTTGGCTTTGCCAATAATCAGAGAGCAATGAAGTTAGTGCCTATTACTAAATTAATAATTTGAGAAATGAAATGCTTAATTTCACCTCATTTGCTGTCTTGGTAAAGTTGCTTAATTTTCCTTGAAATCTGAACACAGAATCTGAGTTTTCTTCTACGGAGGTATTTTTTTAAAAATTGGAGCCCATAATTAGGTATAACACTTACATTATTTTCAAAAGTCCCCCCATTCTCAGTATACCATATGTAGCCTCTTATCAGGAGTAATCTCACTTTGAGTATCATGGTTAGCATATTATTCGACTCATTTTGAATAAGTTGAATAAGAAGAAATATAATAAAATAAGAAGAAATAAATTAAGGCAACTAATTGTTATTAACTTGTCTTTGCTGAAAGACAAGTAAAGTAATGTATTAAAGAAACTAATTAAAGCATGGTGACTTAAAGTCAGTTCATCCACAAATAAAACCTGTTCAAAAGCCATTAAAGTACACCAAAACAATACAGGTAAAATGTATTGAAACATTAAGGAAAGGAAGTTAAATGAAAGGTAAAGGTCTAAGGTGTCACTAAAAAAAATAAATTTGACATAGAGTAGGTCAAATACTTCTGACCCCTTTTAGGGTAAGATGTCCTGTTGAAATTATTTATTAACTTCTGATGAGAAGTAAGTAAACCTCTGAGATGGACGTGATGAAGTAGTTAGGATCCGTTTCCTTAGAGTCATCTTATGCATTTATCAATGGGACCACCAGCTTAACTGTTCAACGGGAACTCCAGTTAACAACTGGAGTCAAGTCCCAAATATTAACATTTCAGTCAACAAGGGACAACCTATACAAAGACAGTTTTAAAAGATTATAATACCATATTTTTACTGTACCTTTCCTATGTTTCGATATGTAGATACACAGATACTTACCATTGTATTACAACTGCTTACAGCATTCAGAACAGTAATACGCTATTGAGATTTGTAGCCTAGGAGCAGTAGACTACACCATCTGTTTAGGTATGTAGTAGACTATACCATCTAGGTTTGTGATATAATACACTCTATGATGCTGGCATGACAACAAAATTACCTAATGATGCATTCCTCAGAAAGTACCCCTGTTGCTAAGTGATGCATTTCTATATTTAACATTTTCTAAAATTTTAGTTTCCTGGCTAAAAATTCAGGAATGAGAAGGAACAAATTTTCAAAATTCTGCTAACATAGGAGGCTATATTATCCCAATTTAGATAGTTTTCTCATGTTCACATATTTTGGAGGACTTCTTTTTTTCTTTCCAACTTTTATTTTAGGTTCAAGGGGTATATGCGTATGTTTGTTACATGGGTGAATTGTGTGCCATGGAAGTTTGGGGTACAAATAATTTTGTCATCCAGGTAACCAGCATGATACTTACTAGGTAGTTTTTCCGTCCTCATCCTCCACCCACAAGTAGGCCCTAGTGTTTATTGTTCCCTTCTTTGTGTGCATGTACACTCAATAGTTAGCTCTTACTTATAGGTGAGAACATGTAGTACTTGGTTTTCTGTTCCCGCATTAATTTGCTTAGGATAATGGCCTCCAGCTTCATCTATGTTGCTGGAAGGGATATGACCTCATTCCTTCTTATGGCTGTGTAGTGTTTCATGGTATATATTACCATATTTTCTTTATCCAGTCCACTGTCGATGGGCATGTAGGTTGATTCTGTGTCTTTGGTATTGTGAATAGTGCTGTGATGAACATGTGAGTACATGTAACTTTATGATGGAATGATTTATATTCCTTTGGGTGTGTACCCAGTAATGGGATTGCTGGGTGGTATAGCAGTTCCATTTGGTTCTTTGAGAAATCTCCAGACTGCTTTCCATGGTGGCTGAACTAATTTACATTCCCATCAGCAGTGTATAAGCATTCCTTTTTCTCTGCAATCTTGCTAGCATCTGTTATTTTTTTCATTTTTTCAGTAATAGCCATTCTAATTGGTGTGAGATGGTATCTAATTGTGGTTTTGATTTGCATTTCCCTACTGATTAGTGATATTGAGGATTCTTATATATGTTTGTTGGCCACATGTATGTCTTCTTTTGAGAATTGTCTATTCATGTTCTTTGCCCATTTTTAAATGGGGTTGTTTAATTTTTGTTTGTTGATTTGTTTAAGTTCCTTATAGATTCTGTGTACTAGACCTTTGTCAGAAGCATATTTAGCAAATGTTTTCTCTCATTCTGTAGGTTGTCTGTTTACTCTATTGATAGTTTCCTTTGCTGTGCAGAAGCTCTGTAGTTTAATTAGGTCTCACTATTTAGGTCTCACTTGTAAATATTTGTTTTTTTTTACAATTGCTTTTGTAGTTATCATCATAAAGTCTTTGCCAGGGCCAATGTCTGGAAAGGTATTTCCTAGATTTTCTTCCAGGGTTTTTACAGTTTTAGGTTTTACATTTAAGTCTTTAATCCATTTTAAGTTGATTTTTGTATATAGTGAAAGGTAGAGGGTCCAGTTTTAATCTTCTGCATATGAATAGGGAGTCCTTTCCCCATTGTTTGTTAATGTCAGCTTTGTCAAAGATCAGATGGTTGTATGTGTGCAGCTTTATTTCTGGGTTGTCTAACGTTTTCCATTGGTCTATGTGTCTATTTTTTTTTTAACCATACCATGCTGTTTTAGTTATTATAGCCTTGTAGTATAGTTTGAAATTGAGTAGTATGATGTTTCCAACTTTGTTCTTTTTGCTTAGGGTTGCTTTGCCTATTTAGGCTCTTTTCTGGTTCCAAATAAATTTTATATTTTTTTTTCTGATACTGTGAGAAATGTCATTGGTAGTTTGATAGGAATAGCATTGAATGTGTAAATTTCTTTGGGCAGTATGGGCATTTTAACAATATTAATTCTTCCTATCCATGAGTATGGAATGTTTTCCATTTGTTTGTGTCACCTCTGATTTCTTCCAGCAAGGTTTTGTAACTTTCATTGTAGAGTACTTTCTTTTCCCTGGTTAGCTGTATTAATAGATATTTTATTTATTCTGTGGCTATTGTGAGTGAAATTACATTCTCGATTTGACTGTCAGCCAAGTTGTTACTGGTGTATAGAAATGCAACTCATTTGTGTACATTGATTTTCTAGGCTGAATCTTTGATGAAGTTGTTCAGCAGATCTAAGACCATTTGGGCAGAGACTATGTGACTTTCTATGTATAGAATCAATGTTTTCTTCTTGACAAGATGCAATACTCTTCTTTGAGGAAAGTAAATCCTTTGGCTGGGATGATTATAAATGATAAAATTTCTGTGATATCCCATAGACATTCCATGATGGTCTAGAGATATTGTAGCTTTCACCAAGCCTCCTGAAATTAAGTGGATAGGATGGAATATTTATAGAAAACGTAAAAGGCACTGAAAAAAAAAAAAACAAAGAATGTGCCCCCTTAGAAGAATATGCATGTATTTTAAAGCAAAGTTTTACTATTACACAATAACATATATTCATTTTATACAAATTGGAACAAATCAACTAATAAGTAAAGATAATGAAAAAAGTATTGAAATTGAAACAAATCTAAATCATAATTGATATTTTGCCATATTTTATCCCAAATCATTTTATTTACAAATAAAAACTGAGATGTATGCTATTCACTGTGATAATTGCTCACTTAACAATATACTTTTCATTTAACACTATATTAGGTCCCCAGGCAAAAAAAAAAAGAGCATCAGTGAAGGCAAATATTTTGCTAATTTTAAAATATAGCATAAATGCATGTCTTCTTTTAACTTAGTTGAAAACTACATAAAACAAGTTGTATATAATTTTACCGGTGGGACTAAGACATATAGAAATCAAACACATTTGGACCGGGCGCGGTGGCTCAAGCCTGTAATCCCAGCACTTTGGGAGGCTGAGACGGGCGGATCACGAGGTCAGGAGATCGAGACCATCCTGGCTAACACGGTGAAACCCCGTCTCTACTAAAAAATACAAAAAACGAGCCAGGCGAGGTGGCGGACGCTTGTAGTCCCAGCTACTCCGGATGCTGAGGCCGGAGAATGGCGTAAACCCGGGGCGAGGAGCTTGCAGTGAGCTGAGATCCGGCCACTGCACTCCAGCCTGGGCAACAGAGCGAGACTCCGTCTCAAAAAAAAAAAAAAAAAAAAGAAATCAAACACATTTGACAATAACATCATGAAAAAATTAGTAGGGACAAAACTGTGTTGGAATAAGAAAATGATGTCAGATTATAACGAATTCACAGGAAAAAAAAAAAAAAAAGAGAACCTAAAAGCTAATATACCCAGCTCTGTAAGTATGTACTTTATCTCCTTTCTTCACTCCACATTTTAATAGATCAAAAATTACACAAAGCAATAAATGTGTAAATTTTTTTGTTTGCAAAATAAATAAATATAAAATGTAAAATAATAACACAAAAAGGTAAAGGGATAGAGCTATAAAGGAGTAAATTTCTATATTACGTTGGATTTAAGTTAGTATAAATATGAAGAAAATTCTTGTAACTTAAGTGCATGTTGGAAATCTCAGAAAAACCACTAAGAAGGTAACTATATATAGTTAAAATTGCTCAAGAAACTAAAATATTACACAAAAATTCAATTAATGCAAAAAAGGTAGCAAAGTATTAAGAGAGGAACAAAAAAGACATGATACACAAAGGAAACCAGTAGAAAATGCTAGAAGTAAATATAATCATATCAATAATAACATTAATTGTGAATGAATTACACAATCCTATCAAAAGGCAGAGACCTCAATATTCCACTTCCAATATCAGATAGAAAAAGGAGATAGAAGGTCAACAATGATGTAAAAGGCTTGAACAACAGTATAGACCAACAGCAAAATGCACATTTTTCTCAAGCACACATGAGACATTCTTCAGGATGAACTATATGTTAGATCATAACAGAAGCCTCAATAAATTTAAAATAATTGAAATAATGAGAGGCATGTTCTTGCAACACAATGGAATTAAATTAAAAATCAACCACGCACACAAAATTAAAGATTACAAATATGTGGAAATTAATCAACATACTCCTGAGTCAACAATGGGTCAAATAAGTCACAAAGGAACTTAGAAAACACTTAGATGAATGAAGTGAGAGCACATAATTCTAAAACATGATATATGGCTAAAGCTATGCTTAGAAGGACTCTTTAAATTGTAAAAGCCTATATTTAGGAAGCAAGGTCTCAAATAAAAATTTGTACCTTAGTGTAAATTATGTAGTGGTAATGGTTGCACTACTCTGTAAATATAGTAAAAATCATTGAATTATACACTATAAATGGGTAAATGTTATGTTACTGTTATTTAACAGAAAGCTGTTAAAATAACATATCGAAAGTGTTTTCTATTATCATCATCATTATTATTATTATTAGTTTTGAGACAGAGTCTCTCTGTGTTGCCAGGCTGGAGTGCAGTGCCGCAATCTCGGCTTACTGCAACCTCTGCCTCTCTGGTTCAAGTGATTCTCCTGCCTCAGCCTCCCGAGTAGCTGGGACTACAGCCACCCGCCACAGCGCCCGGCTCATTTTTTGTATTTTTAGTAGAGATGGGGTTTCACCATGTTGGTCAGGATAGTCTTGATCTTTTGACCTTATGATCCACTCAAATATATTATGGCTACATTCTATTACTTATTTAATTAATTATTTTACATTTAAGTTGTTTTTATTTTTCAGTTTGTAATGGTGAAATGAATAGCTACAGAAGTGTTGTACAAATATCTAATTATTGCTTCATTTATTAAGTTTTATTTCCAGAAGTAACTTTACTAGGAAAAAATGTATTTACATTTTTAGGGTAATTCTGCTAAATTGCACTCCAGAAAACCTTGCTATGTCATATGTCTGAAAACACCTGTTCCTGATTACCATAGAAGTCATTTGTGTCTGGACGTTCTAGTTTGTGCATTAATCTCTGTTTATTCGTATACAAAGGAAACACTATTTTTAAAATCATAGTTTTATAATAATTGTTTATTTAAATATGTTATTAAAAAACTTTTAGCAGGGTATAGTGGCTCATGCCTGTAATTCTAGCACTTTGGAGACTGAGGTGGGAAGATGGCTTGCGCATGGTAAGTCAAAGCTGCGGTGAGCTGTGTTTGCAGCACTGCACTCCAGCCTAGTCAACAGAGACACTGTCTCAACAAAAATAAAATTTAAAATAAACACAAACTTTTAAAATAAATGCAATACAGACACATGCTGAAAATATCAGACAGTAGCTTCCATAATAACCCCCACACAAGAGGAATAAGTACTAAGGACTTAGAAGAGCTTGTCTCTCATTCTAATAAACTTTCATCCCTGTGTCTCAAAATAATAGCTATATATCATTGTTTAACACACGAAATCACACTAAAATATTGTTCCCAACTTTGCTTTCTTCAGCTTCAAAATATATATCCAAGATTTTATTTTATGAGGACTGATATTCAGCTTCAGTTTTAAAATGGCTGCATTATATTCCTTTGTGTAAATAAGTTGAAACTTATCTAAAGAAGTCTCTAAAAATGGATTTTGGATTACTTATTTTCCTTTAATTTTACTTATTATATATTTAGTTTATATTACCTATATCCTTACAATTTTTTCATTACAATTAATACAGTAATGATCAACTTTTTAAGATTTATTTTTATTTTTTAAGTTCCAGGGTACATGTGCAGGATATACAGGTGTGTTACACAGGTAAACGTGTGCCGTGGTGGTTTGCTGCATGATCAACTTTGTATATACATATATTGTCAAATTATGTAAGTATAGTCATTGAGAAAATTTATAGGCATAGAATTTTTGAGCTAAGTATCTAATTTTTAAATACATATTTCTGTCAAATAGTCCTCAAAACTTTTGGACAATTCATTATGCTATTTTCAGTGTTTGCCAAAGCTTATTTCTCCACCCATTTCACATTTGGTTTTATAAAACACTTACATTTTATCCGTAATATGTATTGATGTTTTGTACTCATATACTGTATATATTGTTTTATGCTCATATATGAGTACTTATTCCAATCTATTAAAATACAGTTTATTAAATATCAAATATTTTGATGTTTCCTTTAAAGTTTTACATAAAATATTTATTCATATTTTATAATTTACATTTTGATCACAGAAGATCCTTAGGTCAAAAGAATGTATCTTTTTACATACAAACATATACATGTAGAAAGATAATAATTGATAAACATTTATCAATAAACACTACTTGATAAATACCTGATGAAACTGATTTAAAATATTTGATAGTACACTGCTTCATTCTATTAGAATTTATGTATTTCCATTTATAAATTAAATTAGCCTATAGTTTGTGTTAGATGTAGTTTCTCAGGTTTTGATACCACCAGTATGTTCAATTGGTAAAATTAATTGGTCTGTTTCTATCTTACAGCATTTGGTGAAATAATTAGTGCAGTTTTGAAATTTGTTTTCAAACCCCTGAAACAGAGAAAATTCAGCCATACAATTATATGTCAACATATTTAAAGTTTCGCTTTTTAACATATATAATTTTAACTTTTATTTTAGATTCAGGGAGTACGCGTGCAGGTTTGTTACATGGGTACATTGTATGATACTGAGGTTTGAGATGCAAATTATCTCATCATTCAGGTAAGGAGCACAGCACCAAATAGTTTTTCAACCCTTGGCCCTCTCCCACTCTCTCTCATCTAGTAGTCCCCACTGTCTGTTGTTTCCATCTTTCTGTCTATGAGTACCCAAAGTTTAGCTCCCACTTATGAGTGAGAACATCCAGTATTTAGTTGTCTGTTTCTGCATAAATTCGCCAGAATAATGGCCTCCAGTTGCATCTATGTTGTTGCAAAGGACACAATTTTGTTCTTTTTCATGGCTGCATAGTATTCAATATTGTATATGTACTACAAAAGTACTTTCATGTAGTTATTTATTTTCTCAAAATTTTGCATTAAATTTTTAGGCTTTTTTTCTTGGAAATCATTCATTTAGAAATTTCCACTTTTGTCAGAATGGAATTATGGTTTGTATTATTTTAGATTTTTACTTTTTCAATCTCTAGATTTGTGGTTTATATATTCCTAATATTCCATTGTGTCTTTTTTATTGAAATAAACATATATGTAGATGTATGTGTGTGTGTACTATTTTTAGAGCCAACTTGTAGATATCAATTCCACTGTTTTTTCATTTGTTAATTTGTAATTTTTGCTTTTATGCTTTTTAACTCAAACCTTCTGTTTTCTTTAACTATCTCTTTATCTAACATAACCTATGGAAAAAAATGCTCAGTTTATGTATTTTATCTCACTTGCTGAATAATGAAAGCCTTTAAAGTGATGACTTTGCTTCTACTTATATTATTAGTCACATATGTTTTAGTCTGAAGTGTTTTCATTTCTATTTTTTCTGAATATTATGTAATTGGAGTTTCAATTTTCTCTCTGTACAAAAATTTATTTAGGAGTGTTTTTCTCCCTTTTTTATGTGAAAGTAGTTTTAAATGAATGGCAGTGTATTCTAATAAAGGGTGTCTCTTGGAACATGTTGAAAAAACTTTATGTCTTAATACATAACAATGAATACTCTATGGATACATACAAACCAAAATTATTAAAATTAAAGTATTATTTTTCCCATTATTTATCTTTACTTTCAAGATGCATTTGTGAGTAATTTTTATTCCTTTTTTTAATACTTTAGGTTCTGGGATATATGTGCAGAACATGCATGTTTGTTAAATAGCTATACACATGCCATGGTGTTTTGCTACATCCATCAATCCATCACCTACATTAGGTATTTCTCCTAATGCTATGCCTCCCTTAGCCCTCCACCCCGAGACAGGCCCCAGTGTGTGATGTTCCCCTCCCTGTGTCCATGTGTTCTCATTGTTCAACTCCCACTGATAAGTGAGAACATGTAATGTTTGGTTTTCTGTTCCTATGTTAATTTGCTGAGAATGATGGTTTCCAGCTTCATCCATGTTCCTGCAAATGAAATGAACTCATCTTTTTTTATGGTTGTATAGTATTCCATGGTGTTTATGTGCCACATATTCTTTATCCAGACTACCATTGATGGGCATTTCGGTTGGTTCCGAGTCTTTGCTATTGTCAATAGTGCTGCAATAAACATATGTGAATGTGTCTTTATAGTTGAATGATTTATAATCCTTTGGTATATACCCAGTAATGGGATAGCTGGGTCAAATGGTATTTCTGGATCGCGATCCTTGAGGAATCACCACACTATCTTCCACAATGGTTGAACTAATTTACACTCCTACCAACAGTGTAAAAGTGTTCCTATTTCACCACACCCTCTCCAGCATCTGCTGTTTCCTAACTTTTTAGTGATGGCCATTCTGACTGGTGTAAGATGGTATCTCATTGTGGTTTTCATTTGCATTTCTCTAATGACCAGTGATGATGAGCTATTCCTCAAGTTTCTTGGCTGCATAAATGTCTTCTTTTGAGAAGTGTCTGTTCATATCCTTTGCCCACTTTTTGATGGAGTTGTTTTTTTTTTTTCTTATAAATTTGTTTAAGTTCCTTGTGGATTCTGAATATTAGCCCTTTGTCAGATTGATAGATTTCAAAAATTTTCTCCCATTTTGTAGGTTACCTGTACACTGATGATAGTTTCTTTTGCTGTGCAGAAGCTCTTTAGTTTAATTAGATCCCAATTGTCAATTTTGGCTTTTGTTGCCATTGCTTTTGGTGTTTTAGTCATGAAGTCTTTGCCCATACCTATGTCCTGAATGGTATTGCCTACGTTTTCTTCTACGGTTTTTAAGGTTTTAGGTCTTACATTTAAGTCATTAATCCATATTGAGTTAATTTTTGTATCAGGTGTAAGGAAGGGGTCCAGTTTCGGTTTTCTGCATATGGCAAGCCAGTTTTCCCAACACACTTTATTAGATAGGGAATCCTTTCCCCATTGCTTGCTTTTGTTAGTTTTGTCAAATATCAGATGGTTGTATATCAGATGGTATATTATTTCTGAGGCCTCTGTTCTGTTCCATTGGTCTATATCTCTGTTTTGTTACCAGTACCATGCTGTTTTGGTTACCAGAGCCTTGTAGTATAGTTTGAAGTCAGGTAGCGTGACACCTCCAGCTTTGTTTTTCTTGCTTAGGGTTGTCTTGGCTATGCAGGCTCTTTTTTGGTTCCATATGAAATTTAAAGTAATTGTTTCTAATTCTGCGAAGAAAGTCAGTGGTAGCTTGCTGGGGACAGCATTGAATCCACAAATAACTTTGGGTAGTGTGGCCATTTTCAAGATAGTAATTCTTCCTATCCATGAGCATGGAATGTTTTTCCACATGTGTGTGTGTCCTCTCTTATTTCCTGAGCAGCGGTTTGTAACTCTCCTTGAAGAGGTCCTTCACATCCCTTGTAAGTTGGATTTCAAAGCATTTTATTCTCTTTGAAGCAATTGTGAATGAGTTGGCTCATGATTTAGCTCTGTTTGTCCATTATTTGTGTATAGGAATGCTTGTGATTTTTCCACATTGATTTTTTCTCCTGAGACTTTGCTGAAGTTGCTTATCAGCTTAAGGAGATTTTGGTCTGAGATGATGGGGTTTTCTAAATACACAATCATGTCATCTGCAAATAGAGACAATTTGACTTCCTCTCTTCCTATTTGAATAACCTTTATTTCTTTCTCTTGTCTGATTGCCCTGGCCAGAACTTCCAACAGTATGTTGAATAGGAGTGGTGAGAAAGCTCAGCCGGGCTCCGCCCTGTTCAAACTTCCTGGAGGCTTTGTTTACACTGTGAGGGGAAAACTGCCTACTCAAGCCTCAGGAATGGCAGATGACCCTCCTCCCACCAAACTGGAGTGCCCCAGGGCGACTTCAGACTGCTGTGGAGGCAGCAGGAATTTCAAGCCAATGGATTTTAGCTTGCTGAGCTCTGTAAGGGTGGAATCTGCTGAGCTGGACCACTTGGCTCCCTGGCTTCAGCTCCCTTTCCAGGGGAGTGAATGATTCTGTCTCACTAGTGTTCCAGGCACCACTGGGGTATGAAAAAAAAAGCCTGCAGCTAACTCAGTGTCTGCCCAAATGGCCATCCAGTTTTGTGCTTGAAACCCAGAGCCCTCGTGGCATAGCCACCTGAAGGAATCTCCTAGTATGTGTGTTGTGAAGACTGTGGGAAAAGCATAGTATCTGGGCTGGAATGCACCTTTCCTCATAGCACAGTCCCTCACGACTTTCCTTGGCTAGGGGAGGGAGTTCCTGGGTGAGGCGACACCCCACCCTGCTTTGGCTCGCTCTCCATAGGCTGCACCCACTGTCAAAATCATCTGCCTTCTGCATTGATCTCCCTGGGAGCTGCAGACGGAGCTGTTTCTATTCGGCCATCTTGCCAGCCACCAAGTAATTTCTATTTCAACTTTAACTTCTATTTTGTAAGCAGGGTTTCCCCTGTAAGGGAAATAATGTAGGTTATATTACACCTACCATAGTCTTCATGTATTTACTTTAATTATCTGGTTATTGCATAACTGCTTTCAGCAAGGCCCCATAGGTGGCATGCTTCTGAGTTCTTGTGTGTCACAAGCTCCTCCTATTGATGTTATATAATTTGGCTAGCATTATAGTTCTTAGCTTCCCTCAAAGTTTTGTACACTTTTCATCATGCTCTGTCACTGGATGTTATAGAGCAAAAAGTCTTTGCTTCTCTCTTTTTATGAAAACTAGCCTTTGCAAGATTGTTTTCGTTTGGGCCTGGATGATCATATACTTTTTACTTATCTTTAAATTCCAACATGTCATCAGGAAATTTTACCAAAAACTTTAGAGAAGACTGTGTTCTCCACACTCATATCTGTAGTTTTCTGAATTAAGTTTTCTTTTGTATTTTGTTTGCCCCAGTCATCCCATTTATAGTTCCTGTATCTTTTTAATTCTGGTTTCTCCTATGTAAAACTTATTATCTACGTATTTAATATCCTATCATATCTTTGTCTACCACATTGTTTTACTGTTTTGTTTTTGTTTTTGTTTGAGACAGCGTTTCGCTCTTGTCACCAAGGCTGGAGTGCAATGGGGCGATCTTGGCTCACTGCAACCTCTGCCTGCCAGGCTCAAACTATTCTCCTGCCTCAACCTCCCTAGTAGCTGGGACTACAGTCGCCCACCACCATACACAGCTAATTTTTGTATTTTTAGTACAGACGGGGTTTCACTATGTTGGCCAGGCTTGTCTCGAACTCCTGATCTCAGGTGATCCACCCGCCTCGGCCTTCCAAAGTGCTGGGATTACAGGCGTGAGCCACTGTGCCTGGCCTGTTTTAGGTTTTTTTTTTTTATAAGCATTCATCTCTGTCCTGTTTTCTGGAGGGCTTCCTAAGTTTGTCTATCACAGCACTATTTAGCTCTCTGTAATGTGATTTCTAATCTTTACTGCATTTAATGCAAATTTAAATTTTTAAATTTCATTTTTAGCCTTGCAATCGATTTTATCTACACGTCCTTTTCCAGCCTGTTCTCATGCTTCTTTACTTCTCATCTCAATCTCTGTTGTCAGGCCTTTTGTATGTTTAGATTTTTGTTGTAGGAAACAGAATTCACTCTACCTAGCATAAGCTGAGATAGATGTATTACAGAGTACATGGCTTAAAAAATTGCCAGAAATTCTGAAGAAACAAATTATTGTTGAGATTTCAGGAATAACTCCTATACACACACTATGGAACTTGGTCACCAAGGGAGATGACACTTCCTCTGTGATGAAAAAAAACATCATCTAATGTGAAACATGGTCTACTATAGGTTCCAGAATCATGTACTGTAAGCTCCAGAATCTTGCTGCCACTACTACCGGCCAGAAAACACTCTTATCAATCAGTAAGGCAACGCCATCAGGAAATTTCCTTTCCAAGGTACCAGCTTCAAACCAATGTTAGGCCTATTGCAATCTCTACAGCACAACAGATGCCACACATTCTTACTTGACATCAATGAATCTAGTGGCTAGGAATTAGGACCTCTGCTAATGATATAGCAGAAAATAAAGCACATGACTTTTTTTTAACCATGATTTCCAGTAGAAATAGAAAAATCTTTTGCTTCACTTCCATCTCCCAAATCTCATTTGAGTGTATCTAGCAGTGGACTTTATTCATATAGAATTTTAGTTGTAACAGGGTCAGGAAATAAGATGTGGTTTTCCACCATCTGCAATTTCAGAAGCCACCTTGAAAGGAATTTAGATGGATGTTGAGTATGGAGCCAGCAGATCTTTCTCGATCTTCTACTTTGAATATTCAACTTTATACACATTCTTCTTTTCGATCTTGACCTTCATATGACAGCAAAGATTGACAAAATACATCCTGCAATAGTATAGCTTTCAATGTACAAATAAAAATTCTTTCATCTTCTCTCTAAAAAAGGAGGCCTAAGATCCCATTAGTCATCTACTCATTTCTTTTTATGTCCTGTCTTGTTCTTTTTTTTTTTTTTTTTTTTTTTTTGATGAAGTCCCATTTTGTTTCCCAGGCTGGAGTACAGTGACATGATCTCAGTTCACTGTAACCTCTACCTCCTAGGTTCAAGCGATTCTCCTGCCTCAGCCTCCTGAGTAGCTAGGACTATGGGCGTGAGGCACCACACCTGGCTAATTTTTTTTTTTTTTAAGATGGAGTCTCACTCTGCCACCCAGGCTGGAGTGCAGTGGTGCAATCTCAGCTCACTGCAACCTCTACCTCCTGGGTTCAAGCAATTCTACTGCCTCAACCTCCTGAGTAGCTGGGACTACAGATGTGTGCCACTATGTCCAGCTAATTTTTGTTGTTCTTCTTGTATTTTTAGTAGAGACAGGGTTTCGCTGTGTTAGCCAAGATGGTCTTGATCTCCTGACCTCGTGATCCGCCCGCCTTGGCCTCCCAAAGTGCTGGGATTACAGGCGTGAGCCACCGCATCCGGCCAAGAGTTATTCTTTCTCCCTTCCTTTAGATTTATTTACGTAATCATTCATTTATTCTACAATACTTGCTAATACCCACTGTTTCGTTTGTTTTTCTATAATTTATTTTACAAAAATGTATTTGATGGTGCCACCTTTGTTTTAGTCTGTGTCACCAGAGCATGTCACACCCATAGTAGGTGATCAATTAATATTTGATTTTATTTGATTTTTGATAGTCCGAAGTGGAAACTATCAAACATTTACCTCTACTTTCTCTGGATTTTTTAAGCAATAAAAGTAGATACTTCCTAAAAGTTGCTTTCTTTCATATTGCAGAATCTCTTCACAATCTTCACTGTGATTTTTATTTGTTCATTTATTCTTGAAAGAAGAAGCAGAAATTCAAGCTGGAAGTCTGCTCATAAACACAGCTTTTCGGTTTGGGGCCCCAGGTTATTTCATCAGTTGGTCTCAGATTTCTGCTTTGAGATATTCAGATGGAGGGCTGGTAAATGCAAATTTACATTAGCAGTGTAAAAACCCAACTTTCTGAGAGAAGCAGTGAGCAGGGCTAAACACAGAACTTTCCCAGCACAGGAAGTAGTTCTTTGTGCAGTTTCCTCTGTATTTGGCAAAGTTGGTGCACCAGAATACAGTGACCAGGTCTCTTCTACCCACACTCAAGGCCAGGTGTGCTGTGAGGCTGCTCCTGTGTCTCCTTCTGGTTTGGCTGTCTCCTTGTCATTAGGGAGTCATTCCTAGGGTAGGCAGATACAATACAGAATGCCTGGTTAAACTTTAATTTCAGACAAATGACGAATACATTTTTAGTTAAGTATGTGCCAAATATTGCGCAGGAAAATGCAATGACAGTTTAAAAAAAAAAAAAGCTTTCATTGTTTATTTGAAATTCAAATGTAACTGGGCATCCTCTATTTTGTTTGCTATATCTGGCAAAACCTAGACATGCCATACCCAGTTGAATTCCTTGTGTATTGTCAAGAAGCTAAGAGAACTGGTGACACAACTGACTTTCTAGGAGGTCATATAAAATGGCATTTGAGGGTGTTATCTCAAATCAGGCTGCTAGAGTGTAAATCTTAGTTCCTTTACTTATTATCTGACCTTGGACAAGTTACTTAAACTTTATGTACCTTAATTGACTTACGGATAAAATTCATTTAATAACTGTACCTATATCCAGGGTCAATAGGAGCATTAAGTGTGACAATTCATGTTAAGCATTTAAAAAAGTAACTGGCACATAATAAACTCTGTATAAATATGACTATTTTTATTATTTCTACTGGGAAAACAAGGAAATGCTGGGGTGTCCCCCAATTAACTAGTTACAAATGCTCCTTATCCGTAGCAGTAGAAGTAATACCAAATTTAAACTCTCCATTTGCCGCATAGAATCTCCTTGCCTCCCATGTTCATCCTTCCAATTATAAAGGTGTCAGTGGTCTGGCAGACCGTCCTCTGATTACTTCTTGAGAGTCTGAACCACTTACTCCAGAGGGACATTTTGAACCAGGCTTCGGTGTCTTGCCATTTCATCTGCACTAAATCTAGCAGAAATACTTTGCTATTTCTGACAATGGAAGTAATAACACTCCTCTGGTCCTTTAACTGATGCATATGAGTGTCTATTTTTATATTCCTTTGGTCATTTCAGGAGACATGTAACAGGATGGAAATTAGACCCTTAGACTTGAATTATTAGATTTCTCAGTTTTCTGGAGTATAAGCAAAACCTTCATTTTGTTTTAATTACCTGATTGTATTGATAGTTAATAACTAGTACAACACTTAGAATTCAGAGAGACAACAGTGGAGAAAAGAGCTTTCAACATGAGTGTCATTTACTGGCCCACCTCTGTGTTGTTTATAATTTCAGCTCAAGCTACCTCACTAGCTCTTTCCATGTTAATGTATGAAATTCTCTCTTTCTGTAGTTAATGTAATACAGACCTAATCCTTATGCAATGATTCTAGCCTAGGCCCCTTTCCAGTCCTCTGGAGTTATTTATATGCAATTTTCAAACAGAGGTGATCTTTCCTATATGCACTAATAATATTTACATTTTTAAATGGAACACAGACTGAAAGTTGAGGTAAAAGGTTATGAGGTCAAAGAAACATAGAGATTAGATCTTTAACCAAGGCAGACTTACATATTGAAAATATCAATATCATATTTTTGCAACTTTTCTGCTTTCACTGGAAACATAGATACTTAATAAAGGGACGATTACTTTTTAAAAAGAACAACTATGTTTGTCAACAACTGTTAAGTAGATCATAAGAAGTTCAGTGGCTATGAGGATAGAAATATATCTGAAAAATGCCGAATAATAAAGTCTAAAACAGTGAATGAAAGGGAATGGAAATAATGACTGGTTATATTTCAAACAATCAGTGACAGAAAAGCAAGTGGAAAATTAATGAAGCCAGTTTTTCAAGGGGTGACGTCATTATTTGCAGGACAGCTAAATGTGAAAAGATTGTTTTAATGGTGCTGTATACAACTCTCAACGAATTAAAAATTTAACAAACACACATTGTGGGATGAATACAGGATCAAAGCAAGACCTGAAAGCAAAAAAGTAAGCTAACTGAAGACAGTCCCCACATTCCCATTTCTCTGGAGTCATTCCTCCTGAGAATGACAGAGCTTTATGAAAGGGCAAATTGTAGACCTCCTGCTAGCTAGCACAGGTCTTGTTGCCATTTTACATTAGAGTAAGGTATAAAAGACTTGGTGTAATGGCTGATGCTTTTGCTCTCTACTGTATGAAGGGAGATCTTTTTCAGAGATAATGAATAGCTCCTTCAGTGCCTAATAGAAGTTTCCTACAGTATAGCTCAAGTGGTGGAGGCTTGTACCACCGATGCTAAGCATTATGAGATACAATTTTTCTTTCTTTGTACATGTTGGCTCTAGTTGTTGAGTCTCATGCCTGGCTGTCTGAAGATAAAATAGATTTATAATTTACCCTTAGAAAATATGACAGTTACAGCATTCAACCTCTAAACTTGGGGAATATTGACTTACCTATGCATGTGTTAGATCAGAAGTCAGCAAACTCTTTCTTTAGGTGGCTAGAGAGTAAATATTGTAGGCTTTGTGGGTTATATGGTCTCTGTCGCAGCTGTTCAATTCTGTCATTTTAGGCAAACATAACCATAGACAATATGGAAATAAATGGATATGGCTGTGCTCCAATAAACCTGTGTTTACAAAAATGAATACCAGGCCTGCGGGCCTTAGTTTTTCAGTCTTTGTGCTAGATAACACCATTTCATGTAATAAAGTAATAGATTGCTCCATTTCTTTGTAAATTAACATGTTAAACAAGCGCACATTATTTTGTTTCTTACTTCTCTAGAGTACATAATACATAATTCATATACTTTTGTTTTATATATATGTGTTGTTTATATGTATAAATTATAAATTATATTTAAACTGTTGTAGACAAATTCTTCAGAATCAGAAGGAATACTTTATAAATATATGCAAACATCATAACTGCTTTATTCCAAGAAACTCATCTCTGTATTTCTTTTATTTTTATTGAACTTACATGAATAAACAGCACAAAGGGAAAAGCAAAAACTCATCTCTTTTTTACCTTAAAAGCAGGCATAGCACAAATATAGTAAGTCATCCTGAAAATGTTGGGATTCGAACTACTTTGATCAGATACCATCCAATACAGCCTAAGCAAAGCACTAGTTAAAACACTCAGAAATATGGACAGAAGAGTAATGCAGAATATATAACTTTTCAAAATGGAGACTGTACAATCTCATGCATCTGACATGAATAAATTCCATTTGAAACCCTCAATAGAAGTATTGTATGTTAAAGAACAAAAGAGACAGCTTCAGGCTGATTTTTTAAAAATAATTTTTCTAATTCTTTGTTTTAATGTAACAGAAGAGTTTTGTGGGACTGAAGTGGGGAAAAAAAGAAGCCCTCTCTGATGAACTTTGCATTTGCAAATACAACCTGCCACCTGAATAAAGTACAGTACTTTGAATGACGGTGATATCGTCAATGATGCATTTTAAATCAATGTAGTTCTAAAAAAAGACAAGATCTTTTTTTAATTTACATTATTGTATTCACCATTTTCTCTGGTCTTTTCCCAGGTAATAAATAATGAAAGGAGGGAAATCTGAACCCCAGTTTTATTAATAATAATTATTATATTAATAACTATTAGAAACATTTAATAAGCAATTATATAGTTCTCCTGTAAAGATTAATACACATCCTGATTATAATTAGAGATAATACTTCTATAATTAAAATAACCCATAAAGGGAAAAAAACCATGGCAAGGTGGTTCCAAGCATTATTCCTTTTATGGATATAAGGCTCCTACAGATGCCAAAAGAATATGCAAGAAATATCCCCATATGCAAGAAACATATACTTCTGGATTTGGAGAAATATGTTGTATAAGATTATTTTTGCAGCACAATGAGCTGAATCCAATGAAGGAGAGAATAAGTTAGCTGAGTTACCCAGTGACTCCTTTTGTGGCATCTTTTGTCAGAAAATACCAGATGAAAGCCTCAGGATGTGGAGACCATGACACATGACTTCTAAGCCACATGACCAGAGCTACTCTGCATCCAACAGAGAAAAAGACTACCGTAAGACAAATAGTGCACCTCTGTGTCAGGAAAGGGTGTAGTATTAACAAGAAAAGTCTGAGCTTGAAACGTGAGGCAGGAAGAAGAGCAGTGAATCAAAAGTGTGAAGAGCATTGCAAATGTTGTCTTTTTCTCCGTGCAGCAAATCGTCACCCTTAGACCTCTGGTATTGCATCAGCCTCGCAATGTCATTGTCAAACCCGGGCCCTGCATTCTAATAATTAAAAGAGACCAGAAAGCATTAGTTATCCTGGATTGACTCACTTCTCTGTTAGAAAGTAGAGAAATAAGCCTTTTGGGGGAGCTTAGTGTGTTTTCTGATGAACCAGAAACCACAATGGGATTTTGATACTCAATTTTAGCCCTAGGTTAAGTCAGGGAGAGCAGTGTTTCAAAATTAGAATAAAATAAAATAACTCATTAAAGACATGTTATAATCAGGAGCATTTAGTCTTAGATAAGACTTTGAAAAAAGGTGATAATAAATAATCCTTCTACAGTGTTAAGAAATATATTTATATTAGAACTGCTGTCTAAGATATCATTACTTAAGTAAACCTGGTGGCCATCTGTGGGGAGAAATTAATAATCATTTTTTGCTACTATCAAAACTACAAAGTTAGTTTCTCATGGAAGAATTCCAAATTCTGCCTGACAATTCTTTGTAATTGCAACAGTGTATGCCTTGTAGATATTAGAGACTCCTGCTTGTTGAGATATTAGTTGATAAATTTGGGAACTGTGGCTTTAAATCAGCACTAAGTGAAAAGCATCCTTGTCTCTAAAAAATAAAAGCAAGAAAAAGCACTAGAAAAGTCAGAACTAATGATAATAACACTGATGATACACTTCATAAATGAAAACATTTAGGTATTATATATTTCCAACTCTAGGTGAGATAGTGAAATAACAGAATTTTAACATCAGTGCTGCAGAGTCTCCCACTTCACCATTCATTCTCCAAGTACTCTCTCCTTCTCTCCGCAAGTGCTCATGTCCCAGTAAACGTTCTCATATTTACTCAAAGTCTCAAAATCCCAACAATAGCGTGAAAAAAATACCAATATATCCATTTGTTATAAGTAAGGTTATAATAGACAAATGGAAAATAGGTTTTTCCTTTTTTCTCTCTGATAAAAAGAAGAGACCACCAGGCACTAATGCAGTGGCACAATATAGACCCCCGTGATTTCTTCCCACTTAAGATTGGCCCTACCAAAGGATCTTTAATTGCAATGACACCAAGAGACTGTGTTTTGTTTCTACCCCACATGGATGGTTACTATTCATTGTCATGTGATAGTGTTTTAAGGAGAGAAAGAGAAAGATGAAGGGAGAGAGGTACAAAGAGAAAGAGAGAGAAACACCTTACATAATATATGTGATTCTGCCTATCAGTCAAACTCAATGAATACACATCCCAGACTGAGCATATAAGAAATAGGAATTAATTTCTTTTAGTTTTTAAGTTTCATTACCTCTCATACTGAAATCTTTTAATTATACTCTGCTGAATGTGATCAATTTTTTAAAAATGTGTATTACACAGCCCACAGTTGGTAGCCTCTTCTAATACTTAACCAAATAAACAATCATCCACTTCAACTCTGGAAGAGACACTGATTTGTTGAGTTTATAAAGATTATATGCCATTTTCTAAAGTGGTGTCTTCTTATGGATTTTTATATGATTGTCACCCTAAATGCTGACTTTAGAACAAAGAGTAAGTTTCAACTTCCTCACCTGCCTTTCTTGGAAATTCACAATCCATGACAGCCTAATAACATTCTGATATGTCCTGTAGTAAGGAAATCCATTTAACCTTGTTTAAACAACATTTCTTAAATATATTTTCAACAGAACCAATGTTTTGTAGAATAACCAGTTATGTTATGGTGTTATGGTGACATGTTATGGTGTCTTTGTCATGGTGACAATGACAGAGAAGAGATTTCCAACCAAAGGAACAGAACGTATACATCTGTGAAAAAGCTTCCAACTGCAAAATTAGGAAACCAATTGCTCAACAATAAAAACTTCGTAATTAAAAGGCATTATCTCTATGTATTGCTCAAAGTTCTTAGTTGTGGATAATAGAAATTAACTCCAGTGTGTTTAAGAAAAAATAATCTTGAATAGATGGCTCTCAAAATATCTAAGTTAATCAGAGATACAGGTTTAGAGGTTATATAGCCAAGGACGAAACTGAAATCATCCCACAAAACCAATTTTATGAAGATAGCATTGCCATAACCCCTAGGCATGGCCAGCACATCTTTCACCACTGACACAACCAGAGTTCAACCTGAAATAATGCTCTAGCAATGCTACCCAGCTGCTTCTGGAACGTGAATGTAGAAGCAGGTGCTTCCATCACCTTTACTCACAGGGCTTCCTTGTTGCTTCACGTCAGTGACTTCTGTTAAAATTCTGGGGCAGAATCTAGCTTACATTCCCATGCCCAAGATGCAAGAGAAAATGGGAAACCGAGCATCTAGTAATTTTAGCTTTTATAATGTATGGCTGGCTCTACTTGTTGAGAGAAGAATGTCCTAACATGGAAAGGATATTGAATTGTTGAATAATCACAAGGGAAGACAAATGCCCATTGCACCCACAGCATCAAAAGTCCAGCTCTTGAGCAGCTCCAGAGTGACAATTTATTAACTCAGTGCTGCCAGCAAGAACTTAGTTTCTTCCCACCTCTTCCCTCTGCAGTTCTCCCTAAGCTGCCTTTTGGCCTTTATTTGACTTTATCCATGGTGGCAGGATGATTCAAGTATCTCAAACATCATACATGCATACAACAATATCCGATGGCTGGAAGGAGAAGAGAGCAATGCCTTCTCCTGTTTCTTTTTGTAAGAAGCAAAAATTTAGAAACTCTACAAGAACCTTCTGCTCTTGTTACAGTGGTTATATTCATTTTCTCATTCCATCATTGATTAAATAATGGGAATGATTGTTATAGGATAATTAATGCCTGTATCTCCGTGGGTCCTGAGAGGGTATAGCCTTCCTTGAAGTTTATGCCTGCCTGGTTCCTGAGCTAGGATGCAGAAGGTTATAACTGTTAAGAAGACCAATGTGACTGTGGCATTGCGGGTGAAAGCTGCAGCCTTGTAAGTGCATTCCACGTGGAAATAACAAAAACCTGTTGGCAAGGCAGACAGGTATGTGGAAGAAAATATTCCTGATGCTGAAAAAGCAGCATAGAATATAATTGGGAAGGAAATTGTACACGAAGTTAAAATGTTTAAGCATACTACTAAAAAGAGCCACATAGCTGAGATTTAGAAAGAACAGTACTAACCCTAATGGTAATTCTTTTAACCTTAACTTAAAAGAATCTACTATAATTGCCCATTACTAGTAGAAAGCACTACTTGGGAATCACTGTCTCAAGAGTTGGCTCTTTTACTTTGTATTTCCTAGGTGTGAAGCAAATTTTCACTATGTCTGTATGTAATTTCCATCTTACTTTTGATTACCTCTCTGTATAATGACTTTGCATCATTATGTAGCTTCTGTATCTGCCCAGAAGGCTGAAGTTTCCCTTTATAGTTAATACATTGCCTATGTTCCTGAGGTTTACTGTTGGGCTCATATTTGGCAATACAATGTAAATGTCATTATGTTAGGGAGACCAGAGACAGTGCTCTGATGAGTGGGGTCAACAAAGGGACAATAGTGGGGGTGAGATACTGAGAAGGCATTTGAAGGGGTGACACCAAACAACTCTGGCAGAATCCTGACTTTTTGCCATGTGCATAAAACATTATGTCACATTTTGCATACTTTTCTTTTTTTTCAGTATGCCTAACAAGATCAGGCTCTTTGATGCTCTGTGACTGGACTCCCGACTTCATTGTTTTTCTACATCTGTCCATGTGTGTCCTAAAACAGCTGCAGAATTTCTAAATCATTCTCTTCTCCAGACCCAGGGAAAATAGCCAGGAAGAAAGTTACCTGGGCTTAAAGGTATGAGGTTTCCTAGACAATGGGTGAACTGCAGTATCGCGAGGAACATTGAATGTACTTGAAATATATTCACTTACATGTGTCAGTCCTGGAAATGAGCAAGACATAAAATCTCCTAGGATAAAAGTGTCTTTCCTTTACTACTGCTTGAACCCCAGGGTAACAATAACAAGAAGGCACGAAGAAGCCCCTAGGACTACTTATTGATATGAAGATATTCTTGAGAAAGGTCTGGTTAACAGAATGGTGAGGGAAGGGATCGATAATGGTATTACCTATGATTGCTACCTACACAATTATCCTATAGGGCTCTAACTTGTGCCTCATCAAAACTATCCAAATCCACTACTAATATATCAATAAGATAACTTCATCTTTTTGAGTGTTAAAAAATGTTTTTTGAGCATAAAAATTTTTTTGAATTAAAACTCAGGCCGGGTGCAGTGGCTCATGTCTGTAATCCTAACCCTCTGAGAGGCCGAGGTGGGCAGGTTGTTTGAGCCCAGGAGTTTGAGACTAGCCTGGGAAACATGGTGAAACCCCATCTCTACAAAAAATACAAAAATTAGCCAGGTATGGTGGTGCATGCATGTAGCCTCAGCTACTCGGGAGGCTCAGGTGGGAGGATCATCTGAACCTGGGGAGGCCGAGGCTGTGATGAGCCATGATCACACCACTGCACTTCAGTCTGGGTGACAGAATAAGACTCTGTGTCAAAAATTAATTAATTAATTAAACTCTTTCATTTGTAAGTAAAAGAAACCTTAAGCCCTTTTGCTTAACTGACTTAAGCAAAAGGAGAACATATTGCATCACACAATGGAAATGTCTATAGGAGAACTGGTTCTAACCACATCTTGAGGCCGAGGTTTAAATGACACAAACAGAACCCAATGTATCTCCTACCTCTTCTGTGTTTGCTCCAGTTTCAGAGAGACAAATCTCTGATCATGGACCAATGGCAAAGCAGCTCCAAATTTTATATTCTCACAACTTTGAGGCCAACATAAAAGAAAAACAGATTTTTTTCAATATTTATTCCAATTAAATTTCACTGGTTGTCACTGGGCCACACATACTCATTCCTGAACCTCTCACTGGCCCAGGTAATGTGTCTTCTCTGACATCTCACGCAGTCACTGCTGGAGCCTGGAGGAAAGTCAACCCCATTCGAGAAGGCAAGAAACTAGAAGAGATTGAGATGGTGTTCTCTAGGAAGGAAGTTTGGTCAAGGTTTCCAAAAGAAAAGGTCAACAAATGCTGAGGATAAAAATAAACAGATGTCTTCTAACACTATGAAAAATTATCTGATATGTAGCCAAATGCAGAGATTGAAAGAAGAAGGTAGACATTTAGCGGTGTGGGGGAAGAAGCCATGCAGGAAGAGCCTGCTGACAGAAGGCAGGTAAGACAGTCAAAAGCTGAGCACCTAACTCAGAGATTAAGCAGGAAAAGGAGAAATGGGCGCTCAGTTCTGCAGAAAAGAAATAAGCTATTGTTTCAAGGCTAGGTATATATATATTTTTTACATCTAAAATTTGGAATTGTTCCTGGAATTTGGGGAATTTATTATTCATATTTATTAACATTGAATATCATTTATTGACAGTTTATTATGTGGCATTTTATATGTTAAACGTTTTGTGCATTAGTGTAGTAGTGGTTAGGAGGGGAAGCTCTCAAATAAGACTACTTGTATTTTAGTACTCATTAGATCATTTACCAGCTTGTGAGTTTTGGCAGATGACGTTAGACTCTGTGGTTGTTTCCTCATCAATAAAATCGGGAGAGAGAGAGTACCTAATTCATTAGGTTGCTGTGTTTAGAATATTTTAAAGTATTTAGAACATTATTTATCACATAATTGTTGCTGAATAAATAAACATTATTAAGTATCATTGTTATACAGTACTAATTTGTTCAATCCTTGTTAAGTATGAAGTACTAATTTGTTGTTATGAAGTACTAATTTGTTGAAGGCTTAAACGTATGAGGTAGATATTATTATTATTATTATTATTATTATTAAACATGAAGAAACTAGAGAGAAAAAGAGAGTAAATACTCTTTCAAGTCATGCAGCTGTCAAATTGTAAAGCTGGAATCTGAATCCATACCCTTCAACTCCATAACCTGTGCTGTAAACCACAAATTAAACAGCTTTTTAGGAGTCTAGATCTTCCACCAGCATTTACAACTCCCTGAATATATAGAATAGATAAAAGAAAAAAAAAAAACAAATTTGATCTACCTCTTTGCCTTAATATATTTTATTATTCATGGTTTTCAGAGTCAGCATAGACTACTGTGCATCAAATAATATAGATTGTACTCTGGAGAATAGTCTCATGGAGGCAAAAAACAATCCATGTTCTCATTGCTAATTCAAATTTGGTCATAGTCTGAAAATAACAGTAACTAGAAATTATACTAGAAAATGTAATCGATCAATCAACTAAGTAGCTTGCATACTATTAAAGACTTAATTTGCTGGGACCAGGAGTCCACCTTTTTCAGTTAAAATAAGACTAATGCTTAGCATATCAATATTTAAGCTGAATCTATTTTTATTAATTAGGATTTGAAGGTTGTCAGAAACTCACTGCAAATCGTCAATTACCTTGTACCTGGGATGTCCCTTATAAGAATATCACATTACACAGCCATAAAAAATTCAGTGATAAAGTAGAATGTGCAAGAAAATCTTCATTTAAAATTGAAAGAATGAAAATTAACCCTTATTCTTTAAGAGGCTTATATTTAACTTTGTGTCTTTCTAGGTTTTAAAACTATTAAAGAATATTGTAGATACCAGTTCTTTCTTGTTCTTCCTAATCCAATGGAAACTACTTTAAATAGCCATAATTGGTGATTTTCCAGATCAAAGGTCTTCCTCAGATCAATGAGCAGAGCTTGTCTATATTGATTACTAGCCATGCCTATGAAAATATCATTCGTTACCTCGGGAATGATAGTGGAATGAAGAGGCTAACACCAAATTGGAAGGAGATCAATGAGTTTCATGTAGATAAAAATAAGCATGTTACCTGAGAAGAGAACATCAATTTTTTATGGACCAAACAGCAAAGGAAAAAAATGATCTAGTAGGTCAGTCTTCTGAATGCTCAGAATGTCTTCTTGTTCATAGTGAAAATTCTTCTAACCTAGCAGAATTTCATCAAAGGGGAGAGGAAATAAAAGGGTTGAGAATATTTAATTCATATTGATTGGTATAAAAAACTCTACATTTTATTTTTTAAAGCCTAAGTCTTACTTTCTGTACATATTTATGAAAAACAATAAAAATATCTGATTTTTCTGCAGAACTTCATTTCACATAACTATTTCATATCCTGATGGTTATGGCTTCTGCTGCATTAACAATAACCTGGTTGACTAAGAGAATGATTAATTTGGAACAACATAAACTAAGGAATCATCTGACCAAAATGCAAGTTAAAAAATACACTAAGATTTTTGACAGAATTTTTGTTCCCTACCCCCACGGATATGCTTAATGCCATCCATAGGTTAAATTACCTCCAACTATAGGCAGCCAGTACTGTTAAAGTATTCCTATGCTCTGAATGCTCAGAAACTTTTAGCCAAGTCAGATCTGATATGATAGCATGCAGATGTTACAATCACGTAATCAGAAGCAATAAATTTGGTTGAGACTTACCCATGCTACCAGAGGCAGCCACTGCATTTCTAGCTACCTATGGCTAGGCAGAGTTGATTTACAAAAGAAGATGTAATAAGCAGAACTTATCTAAAAGAGGTAAAATAGAAAATCAAGGCTAGAACAAACAGAACAAGAATATTGGTGTAACTGAGAATAAGAAGAGAATAAAGGTAAAGGATCAAGCTGAGAGCAAAGGCCCATACATTTCCCAATGGGCTGTGTGAACAGAAGCTTTGTCCTAATGTCATGTTTTGCAAGGTGGTTGAGGAATCCCTTTATCATCCCCTCAGCCGTCCTCTCAAATTTGTCCACTCTGATCTTACAGGAGTTCAGAATGTGTACTCTTCAATTTAGAAGCTTTATGCTTCTGTCTCCAGAGATCATTTCACTTCCTCTGCAAACCAGGAACTTCTTTGGATACTAAGTTCTCAGGCTCCGGAATTGTCCCTTCAGGTATAGCTTCAGAGAGTGGGACATTTGCACCATATAGAAACCTTCTATAGTAAGTAAAAAATAAGAGTTATTAGCTTTCAGCATTAGAATAAACAGACCAACTGGAATGCACATATGCAGTGTTTAATTTCTAGGAGAGATTGTATTTCATACCTGATCATTGTGGATGTTTATGAGCCATGGTAGTGAACACCTAATCAGGGACCATGATGCTCACTAGTATTTTTTACCGCCATGGCCACCACACATCTCAGAAGCTTCCATTCAAAAAGAAGTTGCCTGAGATCCTTAAAACTTAACAGACACAGAAGATTGGGGCAGTTCAAATCACAAGTAAAAATTAACACAGAAAATTTCAAGTCCAAAGTGAGCTAATATCAGTCTTTCCAGCTCACAACCAATGGCAGAGCATGGAAATGTGGTTTGTGGGCAGTGGCAAGAAATCTCAGCATTATGTAGAGTGAACAAGTCACACACACACAAAAAGTCACAAGACAAAGAAGTTCGTCCTAGGCTATGGGAAGGGTTTCAGAGATAAGGTACAGACCCAGAACTGAAGGGGATAGGCAAGGACCAACTGAAGAAGGTACAGCTCCAGCAGACAATTGGAATGAAATTAGAACCAGGGACTGACTAGGATAGGAGGACCAGTCACCTTTTCCTAGACCTGAAACAAAGATGCAGCCCACAGGGATGTCTTGGCTACAAGTTCAGATCCCTTTTACTAGTGGGAAGGAGCTTCAAGGTTCAAGGTTGGTACCTGGTAGAAAAGGGGGGCAGTCTGAGCTTTCACATAACAAGTTTTTTTTTCTTGGTGAGAGCTAAGGAAGAGCCACTGCAGGTGGGGTGAAACTGGTGAGTTGACAATTCCATTGCACTTATCAAAGACCTTGATACAGCATTTACTTAGGGGACAGGGAGCAGCAAAGTCTCTCTCAACCAAATAAACAGTGGAGGACTGGAGATATACCACGGTGTTCACTGACCCCTCAGCAGTGTATATGTTGCATGGGGTTTATAACTTCTTTTCTCATGTCTGTGTTTCTTAAAATATCTGCAGTGAACATTTATTACTATTGTAATAAAAAGAAGATCTGATTTCAAAGTGACATGTTTTGAAGTGGTATTTCTATTACACTATCTGTATAAAGAACAAATAAGTAATTTAACTGGTTATTGGTTCAACATATAAACAGTATGCTTACTTTTTTTTCACATTCTCCTTACTTGCAAACTATTTTAATTAGAGAAACATCATTGAGTAAACTCTTATAAACTGTGTATGATGACAACTGATAGTTTACATTTATTTATTGACTTAACAAATATAAGTTATGTATATAAATATGATTGTACAACACCAGTCAAAAGTAGCATTCACAGCCAGAAGAATTATTAGAAAATTGTTTTGAATTACGTTTATATTTTCCTTGGAAGGAAAACAAAACAATAGGCTGGGCACAGTGACTCACGCCTGTAATCCCAGCACTTTGGGAGGCTGAGGCAGGTGGATCACCTGAGGTCAGGAGTTTGAGACCAGCCTGACTAAGATGGTGAAATCCCATCTATACTAAAAATGCAAAAATTAGCCGGGTGTGGTGGCAGGTGCCTGAAGTCCCAGCTACTCGAGAGGCTGAGGCAGGAGAATTGCTTGAACCCAGGAGGCAGAGGTTGCAGTGAGCTGAGATCGTGCCACTGCACTCCAGCCTGGGTGACAGAGCAAGACTCCATCTCAAAACAAAAAAAACAAAAACAAAAAAAAAGGAAAGAAAAAGAAAACAAAACAATAAGTAGCTGTGTAAGTTTTTATTACTTAATTGCAGTTATCGGTATGTAAAATTATAAGAGCTGTGCTTTCAAACTATAATATTTACATATGCATCAGATAAATATCTTTGGAATGGTGCTTTCAAACTATAATATTTATATATGCATCAGATAAATATCTTTGGAATGATACACAAACATTGATAACATTGACTGCTTTCAGGACAGGGAATTGTGATAAGGGGCAGACAGGATAAGAGGGAGACATTTTGCTGTATATTTTCAATACTTTAAAAATATTGAATATAAGAATGTGTTACCTATTTAATAAATAGATACATATTTAAACAAAAGTTGAAGTAAATTGTCTTGGTAGTAAGTGGGAAGTTAAAATAATACTTGAATAATGCAATGTGCATGCCCAAATGTAAGAAGAGGTTTCCACCTCCCCATTTTCTTTCAAAAGAATAGAATTATTTGCTTTACATTTGAACCCTTACAAAATAGCTCATGTTATAGCTGCTTTCCCAATTACCTTATTTTGCACATCAACGTTCCATTTGGCAAGTCATTTTATTAGTGTTACAGTCAATGCTAGCTTTGCATGACCTTAGAGGTTAACTGATGGGATTTTTACAAAAGCAGAAACAGAAATTGAGCTTTATTTCTCAAAAGGTGTTGGATTTCATTATAAATAATTCTGTTGAACATCACTTAAAAGTAATGTTGTACTTTATGGTTTGGAGATAAAAATAACAATGAAAAATAAGTCCTGATGTTAAGCTTATGGGTTTGTGTCTCTTGGGATGTACTTTAGGGACAGTTCATAAAAAGAATGAAAAATGTGCTGTGTTGCAAACAATGATAGGTGAAAATAAAAACTATATTCTCTGGAAAAATTTGTAACATAACTTTAAAAGTTTCTCTATTAATGACCAAGACACTGAGGTCAAAGATGTGTCTGGAGAATTTAATAAAATTTTTCATGAAATTAAGGAATGGAGAAAAGGGTATGGAGAAATTAAGAAGTGGAGAAAAGTAAATATCACACTATTAACTTATATGATTTAAAATATATGTAACTAGGGAAATTATTTTAAATATTAAAAGTAGACATTTTACTACCTCATATACTTCTGTGTTTATATATTCAACTGACTGAACAGAAAACCTTTAATTGCATCTTCTCATTGGAAAAGTAGGGAGTTGCCTTATTTTGTGGTGACCTTATATTTGGTATTGTAAAGTATTTCAAACTTTTTCAAATACATTTACTTTCAACATTTTCCAAAACTAAAGGTGAGATGTTGTTCATGCTTTTCATGTAGACTTTTAAATTATTGTTTAGTAAGGCTTTTAGATTCAGACAACTTTTATTCTACAGCACTGTAAAGTATCTCATAACTGCACAGATGGTACAGAAACAGGTAAAATTGCCTTTGAATCACATCATGTTGGATGCATTACAACCCAAGGAGAAGATATAATCCAAAATTAAAATTATTTTAATAGCGCTAGCTAAGGTCTCTTTGAAATTTTATTTCCTGCAGTGTCAGGTAGACTACAGAATAAAAGCTTTTCTGTTTCGTTAGTGAAGACCACTGTATCATCATAGTGTTTGCAAATTATCCACAGCTACTTCAAATAAATACCTCTCCACAGTGCAGGGCTCTTAAAATATTTTGGGTAGTTGAAACAAATCAAATGAACTCATGCACCCATGGAAAAAAATGCATGAAATTTGAAAACACAAACACTACTGTGGCTTATGAAATTTGTAGATTAATGTAAACAGGGTGGCTAAAATGCTAATCTTTTATTTATTTAAAACAATGAGGAAGGTCATGAAAATAATTCACCATACTGATTCTGGCATGTAAGGGGAAAGTGAAGGCCCTATCAGTAAAGAGAAGAATGTTAACTCAAAATTAGTGTGCTAGATCCAAATCACGCTGTTTACTATAGTTTTGAAATGATATCACTCTTTTTCACTAAGGATAAAAAGTGACTGGTAAGCTTTTTCTTATGAGTGATACCTATATAAAGTATAGGGGTTTAATGTAATTTTAAGCCTGAAATTAAAATTAAAATTCATGATAAGCTAAAACTACACATCTTAATGTATGTTTTAAAAGGACAAACTTTAACCTGTGTACTACAAGATATTTACATGTAAATAAACACAAATTAAGCCAATTCATTAATTTGATTATGAATTTTCAACAAAATTCCTCTATTACTTTGGAGGAATGCCTTTATTTAATGGTTTCAAATGAAGGTCATGTGAGCAAATCTTGTTTTGTCAGGTGGATGGTCTATAGTATACAGAGCTTTGATAAAAACCAGCTGCTATGACCTGATATTGGTTAAGGCTGAAAAACCAGACAGTGCAAACAAATACTATATCTTGGCTCCAAATACTTTCCACATCTGCCAACAATTAGTTATATATCAGACCTAGAAAGGGATGCTGAAAAACAGGATAAAATTTCAGAGCAAGCAAATAAACAAGGGGCCCTGCATTATTCATCATCTAATGAATGCAGAGGTACTCAGTTTTTAGACTGAAGCTCGAACCATCAATCCTAGAACTCAGCAGATAATGTTAGATAAAAGGGTGAGAGGGACTTTGCAAGTTGATAGTCCACTCAGATCACTGACTTAAGGATGCCACCCACCAACTGCTTATTATTCCAGATAAAAGAGACCATACAGAGAGGTTAGAAAACTAACCCTCAGCAACAGAAAATTTCAAAAGCATTCAGATGCCATCTGCTGATATTTCTGGTCAAGATTTATGACACAGTTTAAGGTGCAATAGATAGGAAGAACGAAGACTGGTCTTAACTACTGTGCCTTCATTCCCTCCAGAAATCCACCTTTCTAACTCTCCATTTAGTTTTCTTGCGAGGCCTACTCAACTTTCCTAAGATGATGGGTCTGTTCTGGATGATTTCTAACTCCTTGGCCCTGAAATATGACTTCCCAGATGAATTATTTATGGTATCATGATTGCCTATTTAGCCTTCTCTGTTCACTGTCTAACCCAAGAATTTTCATTTTCTTCTATCACATATACAGCTTCTTGGTGTCCCAGTCTATTGAAGTGGTCCTAACTGTTATAAGCCAGTCTGGGCTGGGAACATTTTTGCCATTGCACAGAAATACTCCATGCCCCTATCAATTGGTTGCCACTGTTGTGTCTCCATGCCTTAGCAGGTTAACCTGCAGATCTGCTTCCAACCAGAGGCAGTGAATCTCTTCCTTCTCTCCTTGTAGTGGATACCCATCTCAGAGAGTTAAGCTGCTAGATGAAAGGTGCCAGTCTTGCTACCCAGAGCAAAGGGACTTTCCTTATAATGCTTCTCCCATTATTCTGCTACTCCCAGTAAATCTGTCTCCTTCCCCTTCCCCCCAGACTTCTGGTTACTCACCTCTTCAGAAGCGTTAATCAACAGATTCACTGTCAAGCATTATGTTTCTCTACTAGACTGACACTCTACAACCCTCTTTTTGTTCTTTGCTTAGCTGTGTGTCAGAGATGTCTGAAAATCAAGGGTAAAACAGATATATGTGTGTGCATATATACACTCATATATATACACCAAATGCACACATACATGTATCATATATACATATGTGTATATGTAGATATATACATATCATATGTATATATGTCATGTGTTGGATTATTTTATCTGTAGAATATGGGTAATTGAATTGGGTGGGAAAAGGTGTATTAAACAAATAATTCTTTCACACACAGTCAACGTTTATTCAAGAACATTATTTTAAATATTCATTAGTAATAAAGCAAGGAAGTTTAGCTATAGAGCCTCTTCAATATAGAAAGAAGATGGACTTTTCTATTCCTATATTCCACTTGAAAGAATAATTTAATTAAAAGGCAAAGCTGGCAGGAACTTTATAATCTGCATGCAATGCAGGATATTATATAATGACCTTCATTTAAAACCCAAATCATTAAAACTAGTAAGTCTAACTGGTGACAAGGGAGATTTCAACATCAGGCCCAACAGCTTAAAAATATGAATAAAAATCATAGCTTAAATGAATCAGTCCATTGAGAACTTATCGCAAAGTAAAATGAGAGAGAAAAAAGTTACCTAGGCAATGAATCCTTCTGCTGCACTATTTTATCTTTTGACGTGTGCTTCTTTTTTTCTTCTCTTTTTGGTTTTTCTTTTCTTTTTTTTTTTTTTTTTCCAGAATTTCCTCCTCCGTATGAAATAAACTTAAATATATTTCCTAGGAAAAAATTATTTTAGACAATTTGGATGCACCAGAGAGAATAATTTTTAGAGGTGGCTAAATCACTTCTCACTCACCCCAACCTCATTTGTCACATAATCGCCAGAGATGTGAGCATTTGAAGTAATGTGAGGGAGCTGAGGCCCCTTAGAGGAGCGTAGAGAATTGACTACTCACTCATAACAATTCCGGGACATTTTTCAGCAGCAAATCACTAGCTGAAAAGTATGTGTTTACTTTCTGTAACACATATCGTTTTGGCATCAACTTTTTTATATGATAACCACTCAATACAGATTTGATCAGATCAACCATTAGATCAACATTTAAGTAGGAGTTAATTACTTTCTAGTTGTTGAAAATGTTTCTAAGCTTTGGAATAAAGCAGCATAACCAAGCCACATTTTTATAAAATTATATAATAATATTTTATATTCATCAAATTCTCTTTTCTCATATTTTATCTCTCATTCTTTGTTTCTGTTCTATTTACTTTTTCACACAAGTGATTATTAACCCAGTTTTCCTCTGTCTCCTCAAGGCCTGAGTTTCCAGGCTGCAAACACCATCAACTTTCCTTCCTTTTGATGACTTTCAGAAGGTAGTCAAGGAAACCCAGAACACACCATTTTCTTTGGAAACATGATAGTAGAGTTTCTAGGAGAAAGATGAAAATTAAACAAAGTGGTCATTTGATCTCATGTGAAAAAAATTATCATGAACTTATGACGAGACACTTAACAACTTTAACAATTGACTACGGTCTCATTCAGAAGTGGGATCTGCACCACATCAGTAGAATAAGAAATAAAACATTTCCTCAACCAGTGAAGTTATTTGTTTATAAGCAAACAACCAGTTTGACTAGTTACTTAAACATGAATTGACTAGGCACTCTTGTCAACCAATAATTTAGTCATGTAATTAGTCAAACTAATTCCTTAAGCAGATTTGACCAAACAATCTATTGATATTTATGTGGCATTAATGTAGTAAAGGCTAATACCATAGAAAGGAAAATCAAGAAAAGAAAAATAGATTTGGCATCTGGAGTAAACTGTCTTTATTGAGTAATTTTCTTGTTATTTCATCAGGGAAAATAAATAGACATTAATTTAAATGGAAAACAATTTACTGACTAAGGAGTGTAAGGACTGAGTTCTAGTTCTTGGTCATCTTCTTGGTGTGGTCATGTTGGAAAAAGTATGTGGGACTTTCTGGTCTTTATTTTCTTTGTCATAAAAGCATTAGGCTAGCTAGATGATCTCATAGTTCTGTTTAATTCTCACTATCTATATCTGGATGTAATGTTAGATCTGGAATATGTGTCCCAAAGGACAATATACATATGAAGCGAGATAGGTCTTGAAGTCACTAAATTTCAATGAATATATATTACTAATTAATGATACTGTTATTAGCATTTTATAATGTAGCTAAAAAGGAATGTACTTGTAACTATGTGAATATGAAATGATTGCTGAAACAGATTTAATGCTGTATAGCACACTAATAGAGTTTCTCTTGTTAAAAGTAATCCCCATAAAGTGTTTTGAAATAATTGATTGGCTTTTCAGTGACCTGATTTACAATAAAATAATTGAAACCTAAATAAAGCTAGTAACAATAACCTTAAAAGACACATAGAATGACAAACAAAAACCTCTGTATTAGTTGGCATTAATTTTATTTTTTTTACATTTGGTGTAATAGTATATTAAAACATGTAATTATGAAATTTTGTATGTTTTTGAAGAAACAGAATGAAATATATCATTCAATAGGCAAGCCAGATTCTTTTTGGAAAGTAATCTCTGAAATATTTTTTAATTTTTAAGAATAAATGAAAATGAATTAAATTAGATGTAGTAACAAACTAATGCTAATATATCTCAAACTTTTAAGAAGTACTGCAGTGCATACTATCCTACTACGTAACTTTTTGAAAATTGTCAAAGATTTATTGGGCAACTTTTATTTATTCAATTAATAATTCACTAACTCAACAAAGATTTACTGACAAAAATGTAAGGTATGTATATTAGATAAAGCATGGACTTTGGAGATTAATATTCCAGTTCTACTATTTATGAGTTTTAACTTAATAACTTCACTGAACTTCATTTTTAAAATTTTCTGTAATGATTCCTAGCTCATGCTTGTTGTGGAGATTTAGAAGAGTAACACAGTAAAATCAGAACAAAATAAATTTTTTGTTGAACTGAATTGTAATTACCTCTATCCTACCATAAAATAGGTTCTGTAATAGGTGTTTACAATTCACATATGAAACACCATCTCTGCCATTAAAGAATCTCAAAATCTAGAGTGTGAGTCTATTTATTTTGAGAACGAGAGAGGATGGAGGCTGTGTAGTAATATAAATAACCTAAGAATTACTCGGAAAACCCAGAGACCTGTGCAACTACATTAATGTGGAGATTAGCAAGTTTACATCATGAAGTACATTTTTACTTAGATCTTAAAGAAAGAAGGAGAAAATTCATATCAGGAAGCAGGGAGATAAATTATATACAAGAAGAAAGAACAGCATGTGAAAGGCACAGAGTTGTAAAGGGCTGGAATAAGCAGAGAAGGGGTAAGAAACTCAGCATGGCAGAGCACAGTGTGTGTGGTGGTAGAGAAGATGACAGATAATTGTTGTGCACCTATTGTAAATATCTTCTTGTGGTGATCTAATGAACTTGGACTTTGCCTTATAATTTAGCCCAAATTCAAAAGAGATTTTTTGACAGATCAGTTTTGCCTTGAGGAATGTTACTCAGGCAGTAGAATGGAGGATGAATGCAAGTGTGCAAATCCCACAAGGAAGTTATGAAAAAGGAAATTTTTTTGTATAGGCATGGAGCCATTAGCATACAGAAAGTGGGTTAGAATCCTTGGGGAAGGCTGGAATAATCTTGGGAAAATGGAATAAGATTTTAAATACGTAGAATTCAATGGAGCACCAACATTTCAGGTGACAGATCAAATAAGGTGATTATTTAGAAAGAAAAATCCGGAGAGAATCAAGGTGGATGAGTCAAACACTTCCATCCTCTAAGACGGGCACGGAGGAGTTAAATGACACTATGAAGCAAAGCACATTTCTCTGCCCACCACTGTTCTTGTTTACATGATCTAGTTTAGTAATTGTGTTATTGGGAGCTTGGCATAGTAGCTTCAATTGCTGTTGAGAAATAGGAAGCTAAAAATTCTTCAAAACATTGTCCAACTTTCACAGAGCTACGAAGTGAAAGAAGTGAAATAAGAAAGTACAGCATCAGGAGGATGGTCAATTGAGTGAGTTCTTCTGTGATAGACTGTGTTTTCTCCTTAAAGACTGAAGTAGGAAAGAAGGAAATAAAATAATAGCATATACTTTGGAAACAGGCTTTCCAGAAAGTGTAAAGGGAGTTTCCTAGACAAGGTAAAATCAATGCTGGGTCCTGTGGAGGTGGAAAACTGTGAACTCAAGAATAGTACCAATTTTTGTAACTTTGTCATTTTCCGCAAATAGGAGCTATAAAGTTTGCTCTGTATCAGCTTTGCTCCAAGTTAGGGAATTTTCATGAATCTAGAATCTACATCAAAGTCACAACACGAAATGCTTACAAGAGTTTGTGAGGCCACTAAAATTCATGACGCTGGCCAACTAGTTGGATGGGATATAAGGAGTTGAAAATTTGGAGATCTCAGATGCTCAGATCCTGCAAATTATTATAATGAGGAAGTCTGGGTCCTGAGTTTTCATATCCTCACCTTTTTCAAGAGAGGTGGAAATGCGTATCTTAATATGAAATCAAATTTGAATATGAAATCTAATTTGAATATAAAATCCAAAATGAAAATATTGACTCTCGAAAAACAAAATGAAGCACTGCTTAATAAATAACCAACAGCTCACTACTGTGTGACTTGTGCTCTAAGTGAGTCTCCTTATAAAATGCCAAAGTCTACCTAATGTGTGTTAAAGTTGACAATGGTTTCTAGTTCCGTATGATACATGTAGATGTTTATCCTACCAGAATAAAGTTTCATCCAAGATTTGGAGGCCATTCAGAAATTATTTAAAGAAGTTTGGCTGATTACTTGGAAGTTGTAAACAAGCCTAAATCCAGAGACTGTTGGTAAGTTGGGATGTCATCATTATTTCTGTCATTTCTGGTTAATCATGTTGAAATGGAATGCTAGTCAGGTGCGGAGGCTCATGCCTATAATCCCAATACTTTGAGAGGCCGAGGTGGGTGGATCATTTGAGGTCAGGAGTTCAAGACCAGCCTGGCCAACATGGTGAAACCCTGTCTCTACTCAAAATACAAAAATTTGCCAGGTGTGGTAGTGGGTGCCTGCAGTCCCAGCTACTTGGCAGGCTGAGGCAGGAGAATTGCTTGAACCTAGGAGGTGGAGGTTACAGTAAGCTGAGATTGTGCCACTGCACTCTTGCCTGGGTGACAGAATGAGACTCTGTCTCAAACAAAACAAAACAAAACAAAACAAACTTATTTAAGTTCAATTTATGTGAAAGAGAACAAGTAACAACTGGCATGGGCTACTAGTAGCAAGTAGTAAGGGATATGGGTTTTGAGAATCACTTGAACCCAGGAGATGGAGGTTTTGTGAGCTGATACCATGCCATTACACTACACTCCAGCCTGGGCAACAGAGCAAGGCTCCATCTCCAGAAAAAAAAAAAAAAAAAAGGAAATGGAATGCATATCTAGTTGAAGCTTTCACACAATCTGCACAATAACCCACTTTTGAGATGCCTAGGGAAAAACACATTTTAAAACAATTGAAATATTAGCTTGACATTTCTCAAAACTTTTTCTATATAGCTAATAAAAAGCTGCCTTCTGAATATATTATGTAAGATAACACTGGTATAGATTAATAAAATATTTTTCTCATCTTCTATATGCATGCCATTTGCTATATGCTGGAAACAGAGGTGTTTAACCACTATCATCTTTCCCTGGTACTTAAAATAGTAAAAAAGCACAGATCAGAAGTGAACATTCCCTGACTCTTGTCACTTGCATACAAATGTATTCGGATGACATAGCACTACTTAGAGTAAATCTGGAGCAGAAATAACTCTGGCTTCTGACTGATTTCAGTTTCACTTGTTCCTGGTTTAGAGATAATAGATTAGTATTAAATGGAAATAAGTCAAGGTCATGGTTTTTTGGTCATAAGTGAAATTCATCAGCCTCAGCCTTTTCCCCTATATATCCTCTGACTTGTGCTGAAACTTTTCCTATTCAGATGAGTTATGTTGGAGAATTTGAGTAGTATTTCTGTAGTAGGCTTCAATATGATATTCACGGTCCTTAGTAAGGAAATTACACTACCTGTCAAATTGATGTTCAAATGCTACCATGCCTTTATGGGACAGCTTTCCTCTCCTTTGATATTATATGTTTCCAACAGAGCAGACAGATTTGTCTCAAGTTGAGATGAGACATTCATTATTAACTCAAAAGGTTTTCATTGGCTGACTAGTTTGCTCTCCAGTCAAGTTCTGAACACTCACATTTCTTTTAACTACTTTTGATCCACTAATAATTTCTTTTCTAATAGCCTCAATTTTTCCATCTTTCCATGTCTGGGAAGCATTTATTATTTCCTTACTTAACAGAGAGAATTTAGCACTGCCTGACCTTCATCTTCCCTTTATCTACATGGTAATAAGAATTACAGATTGAGGAATTTTGTTTTCTAAGCCACATAGGTGTTTGACCAAAGATATTATTTGTGATCACACTAACACATGACTACAAATTCCTTTCCTAAACCTGAAGGAAAAGAATGACATAGGTGGTGTCCAAAGTTATTGGACAACATAGTGCCGTGACATCAGGAAGGATAGCCCAGGCATCTTAGCAGTATCTGATGGCAGTGTGGTGATGATGCATGTATGAATTATGGTCATCTAAACTGATGCATATGTGAGCGCTTACAGGAGCCAGGTGCTGGGACAGAGCAGCCAGAAGAACCTCAAGTGATGTGGATAGATATGAAGCACAGCTAGTACAGTTAGTTATAGACCCTATGCCTGGCAGGAACCCTTTTTCTGTTCCCTGACGGCTGTATGACCTTGCAAATGTTATTTACTTTCTGTGTCTCAGTTGCCTACTGTGTATAATGATAACACCATTTCTCACACAAGGTTGTTATCAGTGTGATAGTGAGAAACAAAATGTTATTTAAGTTCACAAGTATCTGCAGATGCTGCTGTCTCCTAAGAGGATAGATTATTTTTTTCTTTCTTAAAATTTGTCCTTCTTTTTCCTGTTTGGTTGTAAAAAGAAGAGTCTGAGACATGTGTGAGAAGGCACAGAGTCTATCGACTGGGGCCAATAATGATAAATTGCTGTGCATAATAAATGCAAATTTTGCAATTTCTGTGAGGAAGAGAGTGATCTGGGAGTACCAAAAGGGTGAAGAGCTTAGCGAGTGGGTTGGGGAATCTGTGGGATATTGGTCAGTAAAAACGACAAAGTCAGAGAAAGAAATATGGAAGGTTTTCAGCATCTTAACAAAGTTTGACAAAGGTTTAAGCCAATTTAATTTGACTCGCAAAGATCCCGTTTCATTTGAATTGTAAAAAAAAAAAAAAAAAAAAAAAAAAAAAGAGGACTGTGGTCTTGGGCAAATTTATTAGCTTCTCTGTACCTCAATTTTCTCATCTGTAAAATGGGGTTTATAATGGAAACCACTTCATAGAATTGTTCTAAAAGTTAGTCGAAATGATAGTTATAAAGGGCTGAGAACTGTGCCTGGTACATAGTGTTAGATGTGTTGTGTAGTGCATTTTCCCAAAGTCTAAGTTATTTAATTTAGAATGATACTATGGTGATAGAGGGTGGGGAAGCGAGGATGGTAAAGTAGGATGCAGGGGTGGGGGTTTCAGTAGGACAGTCCAGGAAAGTCTTGATCACGATGGGTTCGGGTGAACTCAGAGCTCTGTGTTATTCCTCATCATTTGGCATGAAATAATTCCATCATACCCACATCCCAATGACAAAAATAATTGTCAAAGACAATGTGGTCTGAATCTGTATCAGTATTGTCAATAATAATAATAATAATAATGATAATAAATCATTTGAGCCATATATGTAATTGTAACTTTTTGAGCAGGTACATTTAAAAGAGTAAAAAGAAATATTACCTTAAAATATATTTTATTTAATCCAATATATTTAAAATTTATTATTTCAACATATAATTCATATAAAAAAGTAGTATAATTTACAGTATATTTTTAATATATCCGGTTTTCAAAATCTGGTATGTATTTCACACTTATAGAACATCTCAGTTCAGGCTAGGCTTATTTCAAGTGTCCAGTAGCCACAAGTGGTTATTGGCTACTGTTTTGGACAGTACAGAGCTAGATTAAGAAGGAGAAAGGAGAAACATATACCGGTGTCTTCAGGTACATAAAAGATGTACTACGGCTAAATCCTTCCCAGTCAACAAGACTTTCAGCCCCTGCATGCACATCCTCTGGGTACAAAAAGACTCAAGGGATGCTTTGAAATAAATACTTTTCTATCTCTTAGGGAAGATACAATTCCAAGTTAAGCTCTCCCATCCCACTCTATTTTTTCTTCCAATTACATATTTATATACGAGTGAGGTGAACTTAATTGAAACATGGAAACATGCAAATGTAATACAGGAGTACAGATGTGATCATATCTAAATATGCTGGCAGTGATCTAGAATTATTATACAACAGTATTTATGTAAATCTTAGATCTGCTTGCCTAAACTTAAGACAGTCTGCAGAACAACTAGAAAAATGCAACACTATCCTCAGAAATTGTACACGTTGGGGAGTAGATATTTGACAGAAGTCTGCCAATTACTATAAGTACAAAGTAAATACTAAAAATGTTTTAATCAAAGAAAAATATTGTAAAGATATTTAGGTTTGCTTAAGATTGTGTGTCAGTAAAACAAGACAGTTTATGTCATCCCCAAATATTGGTTGTGCAATTTCCACACAAGGCTTTATAATTGGATGAAGCTCCAATACTAATACATGCCTGGTTAAATTTACCCACAGTTAATCAGAAAAGACCTTTTGAATTTTTTATTTCACATAAACAATACCAGAATCTGTTCCTAAGTACCAATTATACTTCTTAATTCACATATGTGATGGTACATTTATGCAAATTAATTATAAGAAACATTTAAAAATATTTTATTGTGTTCGTAGGAACTTACATAGAAGAAAGGCTATGTTGAAGTAGTAAAACATCATCTTTTTATTATTAGAACACTTTCTAAGTTTGCTTATAACTCTATATATTCACTTGCTGTTATTTTAGTTGTGAAACCAGTGTAGTTCCTGAGAGACTGTCCTTACTTGGGTAAAGCATTTGTGTAACAGTATATAACTTTAAAGTAACTGAATGATGAGTAGAATGTTTTTTAAACAGTTTAGGCAGAAATTATATTTTAATGGAACATTGAAATACAAGCATAGATTTTACTACAGAAGATTTGACAGCACCCCAAGTAGCTAATCAATCAAAATGAGAACAGGAATTTGGAGGGAGTGAGCCACATTATGTCAGAACTACAAGAGTCCTTTCAGGAGAGCTGGTCTAAACTCAAAGGTTAAGTAACTGGATTAAGTTCTCACAGTTATTGCCAGAATCAAGAATGAACCTAGATTTCTTACCTAGTTAGTTTAGTGATTTTCTCAGTGTGTTATTAATGCTCAAAGTGAACTGACGATTTTGAGCAAAGAATTGGTCATCTGAGAAATAGAGAAGAAACAATTGTAAATAGTCTCTGCACAAAATAAATGCAACTTTGTGGACAGTGATTGATTCTGTTTATTTCTGTTCTTATGAAAATGTCTGTTAAATAAGATAATGCATATGAAGCACTTAGCAAAATGCCTGGTACATAGTTCACACCTGGTAAACTCTCATTTCTTACCATTGTTAGTCATGCACTGGACTTTTTTCTACATCAGAGAAGTATGAATGATAACACTCATATGCATGGATCTTCAATCTTGAAGGACAACAGCATATCTATTTGTGAAATAATCTAAAGCACTATAATGGATGTCATCAAATTGTGCCTACCTGAGGCAGTATAAAGCATTCAGGTAAATGAACCGATTAAAAACCAATTACCAACACTGTCTGAAATGGAAGATTGAGGAATAGAAAAAGAAGGCCGATGTGGACTCCGTGAAACTGGCAAGAAGACTCAACTCCTGAGGTTCCAGGGAATGGAATTGACAAGATGGTTAGATTGTGGCTGTTCTTCTCAGAGGCATTAAATCCTGCATTTCTTGTAAAAAAAAAAAAAAAAAAAAAAAAGACGTTTGCTAGCTAGATAGAAAATTGAACTGCATTGAGCAAATGATCATATTTATGACGGCTCTTCATTTGATATTTTGTTTGTCTAGTTTGACATTTACCTGGAACAAAGTTTTCCTCTGAAAATTGCTCAGATTTAAGTGTCTGATTTGAGACCTTCAATTTAGTAGAAGCCATAATTATGAGTCTGTTTCTGAGGTGAGAAAATTTGGCTGAATCAGATGGGTGGTCCCATGGAAGCCAAAATCACTAATTTTAATGAAAATTTATTTGATACAATTGAGGGGAAGTTGAACAGACATTTTGGGGTAGTTATTTTACAATAGGCCACTAATTCACTGATTAAAATGAATTTTTCATTTTTCATACATATATTAGCTATTTGTAATGACATAAAACATTTATATACCAGCAACAAATATATGCAAAAATAACTTTGCTATCATATGTAAGAAAACCAAGTCAATATTTTCCCTTAAAAAAAAAAAAAAACCTGGCCAGGCATGGTGGCTCACGTCTGTAATCTCAGCACTTTGGGAGGCAAGGCTGGTGGATCACCTGCGGTCAGGGGTTCGAGACCAGCCTGGTAAACATGGCAAGACTCCATCTCCACTAAAAATACAAAAATTAGGTGGATATGATGGTGTGTACCTGTAATTTCAGCTACCCAGGAGGCCGAGACAGGAGAATCATTTAAACCCAGGAGGTGGAGGTTGCAGTGAGCCAAGACTGCATCACTGTATTCCAGCCTGGACCACAGAACAAGACTCCTCCATCTCAAAAACAAAAACAAAACAAAAACCTTCTGTACTTTATTATTCATGCATAATTCTAAGATCCTGTCTCAGTCTGTTTGTGCTGCTATAATAAAATACCCAAGACTGGGTAATTTATAAACAATGGAAATTTATTTCTCACAGTCCTGGAGGCTAGAAGTCCAAGATCAAGGTGCCGGTAGGTTTGCTGTCTGGTCTCTGTTTCCAAGTGATGCCTTGAAATGTTTGACAGCAAATTCAGATGATGGAAGGGATTGAAAGGCAAAATGGCACCTACTAGTTCCCTCTCTGTCCTTTTTTTTTTCTTTTTTTGAAATAGAGTCTCACTCTGTTGTCCAGACTGAAGTGTAGTGGTGTACTCTTGGCTCACTGCATTGACTGGTTCCCAGGTTCAGGCAATTCTCCTGCCTCAGTCTCCTAAGTAGTTGGGATTATAGGCATGTGCCACCATGCCTGGAGAATTTTTGTATGTTTAGTAGAGATGGTTTTTACCATGTTGGCCAGGCTGGCCTCGAACTCCTGACCTCAGATGATCCTCCTGCCTCGGGCTTCCAAAGTGCAGGGATTACAGGCGTGAGCCACTGCACCTGGCCCCTCTAGCCCTTTTTAAGAGCACTAATCCATTCATGAAAGTGTCCTCACGACCTGATCATCTCCCCAAATCCATACCTCTTAGTAGTGTAGCATTGAGGATTAAGTTGCAGCATAAATTTTGGAAGGACACAAACATTCAAGCCATAGCAGGCCCTGTACTTTTACTTGTACTTTCTCTACTTGTTGACATTGTATCACTCTCTGGATTTTTCTCCTATATTGTTTTTCTGCACTCTACACAATTGGATCCTTAATGTACCTATATTGTCTCTCAAAGCTGCATTTTTATCAGCATCCTAATAAAATCAGTCATTCCTCTAAGGCAGTGGCTCTCAACTTTTAACCCATATTAGAATCATTTAAGGCAAGTTTGTCCAATCTGTGGCCTGTAGGCTTCATGCAGCCTAGGATGGCTTTGAATGCAGGCCAATACAAGTTCGTAAACTTTCCTAAAACATTATTAGATTTTTTTGAGAGTTTTTTTTTTTTTTCTTTTTAAAGCTCATCAGCTATCGTTAGTTGTTGGTGTAGTTTCTATGTGGCTCAAGACAATTCTCCTTCCAACACGGCCCAGTAACATGGTTTGGTTGTGTCCCCACCCAAATCTCATCTTGAATTGTAGCTCCCATAATACCCACATAATACCCACATGTCGTGGGATGGACCCACTGGGAGGTAATTGAATCATGGGTATGGGTTTTTCCCGTGCTGTTCTCTTGATAGTGAATAAGTGTCATGAGATCTGATAGTTTTATAAAGCACAGTTCCCATGCACACGATCTCTTGCCAGCCACCATGTAAGACATGCCTTTGCTTCTCCTTCACCCTCCTCCATGATTGTGAGGCCTTCCAGCCATGTAGAACTGTGAGTCCATTACATCTTATTTTCTTTATAAATTAGCCAGTCTCGGGTATTCTTTTTATTACTTTTTCTTTTTTTTTTTTTTTGATGTGAATTTTCACTCTTGTTGCCCAGACTGGAGTGCAGTGGTACGATCTTGGCTCACCACAACCTCCACTTCTGGGTTCAAGCAGTTCTCCTGCCTCAGCTTCCCTAGTAGCTGGGATTATAGGCATGTGCCACCACGTCTGGCTAATTTTTGTAGTTTTAGTAGAGACAGGGTTTCATGGTGTTAGCCAGGATGGTCTCGATCTCCTGCCCTCATGATCCGCCAGCCTCTGCCTCCCAAAGTGCTGGGATTACAGGCTTGAGCCACTGCGCCCAGTCAGTCTCGAGTATTCTTCATAGCTGTATGAAAATGGACTAATATACCCAGGGAAGCCAAAACATTGGACACCCCTGATGTAGGGTGTTGTTAAAAGACATACCTCTCCTAGTCCTCTGCATCTCAAGATTCTGATGTCCTAGGTCTGAATGACAGCCCAGGAGTGTTCACTTTAGCCATCACTCTAAGTGATTATGGTGCAGATTTCTGATGGCTACATATTGAGAAATACTGCTCCTAAAGGATCTCATCCTAGCTTTCTTTTCATTAAATTAAGAAGTCTACCAGGTGATTTTTTTTTCCTCTCTCTGATCACACAGTTTATATTATCTGTTATTCCTTTCTAAATTAACCACACTGATTAACCACTGACCACTATATTGATTCACTGGAACTGGTCTGACTACTTATAATATGCATCTACGATTACACTGTATTCACAAGAGCTCTCATTTGCAAGCATGAGAAACCCTTTAGAATAAGCTTGAATGCAACAAGAAATTTATTAGAATGGTAATAGGCTATCTCAAGTAACCAAACCAAAGTGAGTGCAAGGCAAATGTCCAGGACAACAGGTCCATCATTCTCTGTATTTGGCCTTATATTTTTTTGGTGCAAACTCACTTTCTGGTGTTTGGAAAGATGGTAATGAGCTTCTCCAGAGTTATATTTCTCATATATCTAGAAAATACTGACTAGTATTACCCATGGTCCAAAGCAAAAAATTCCAGAGGAGGCCTCTGACTGGCCCCTGGTACATCAGATGTTTATCTCTGCTTTGGGGTATGAGGCCTATAAGACCATATCATCTCCCATTCAAAATGCAAGATTGGATTCAAAGATGGGCCAAGTGTTTCCCAGAAGAAGAATGGTTATGTTCTCAGAAAATACATGGATCCTGAGTCACAATAACTACCCACTGTATTTTCTGACACATCTGTATTATGAGACAGATTCTCATAATTTGTCCCTGCCCTTATGACTCAAATGAGAAGGTACTGATTAATTCAGTCGAGAAGTTATTAACAAGTGACTAACATCTAGAAAACATGACCCAAGAAACACTGACTAAAACATAAGATAGTGTCTCCCTCTGTGGCCCAGACTGGAGTGCAGTGGCATGATCTCAGCTCACTGCAACCTTCACCTCCGGGCTCAAGCAATCCTCCCACTTCAGCCTCCCAAGTAGCTAGGACAGGTATGAGCCACCATGCTCAGCTAATTATTGTATTTTTTATAGAGACAGGTTTTCACCAGGCTGCCCAGGCTGGTCTCAAACTCCTAAGCTCAAGCATCCACCTGCTTCAAAATCCCAAAGGGCTGGGATTACAAGCATGAGCCACCACACCCAGCCCATGTTTTCCTATGTCATCCTTCCCTCTTCTGCACTCGATATCTAACACACTCATACATATGTACACTCATGTGCACACACATACACATACAGGCACACTAATAAATTCAACGATAAATGCCAAAATGTAACAATAAAACGTTCAGCATTCTAACTCTTTACCTCTTTTCTGGCTACCATATTTAATTTATGTTTTCACTTAAAGTTATTGATTAATTTAATTAAGAACTTAACCCCAAACTTTGATAAAGACTGGCTTTCATTTTGTCTTTCAAAAAAATATCTTGACAGTGGTGATGTTTTATTGTTTAGGTTTTTCTTCACAGAGATAACTAAGAACGAAGTATTTTCTGCCAGTGTACAGATAAATCTGTAATTCTGCTTGATTATGTTATAATGAATTTTGCAAACATTCCTTAAATCCAAAGATACAGTTTATCTGTTCAATGGTAACTATTTGTACCTTATTTAAACATTTTAATTTACCTCCCAGTCACTTGGAAGCTCCAATGGTCTGACATAATGCACTTGTTAAATTTAGTTGCCAAGTTTACATTTTAATACTACTACATAAAATAATTTAGAGCTATAAACTATAGAATTTCCCAGAGAAACAACAGTTTATAAATAACTCCAGAGAATGGTGTATTTGAATTAATAAACCAGGCATTCTACTAGTACTAGGGACGTAATAATAATTGAGAGTTTGTCTTTGTCTTTGTCTTTGTATTTAGTAAGGGAAGTTCTCCCATACGTTTCATTTTGTACCTTTACAGCTAGAATTAAATCTCATGACCATTTCCAGATTCCAGAGGGTATGAAAAGCCAAGCATTTCTCTTAATAGCATCAAGAGCAAAGGAAGGCAGGGAGAACGGAGTTGAAATGGACATTTAGTGAGCTGTCTCATCCTACCAGCTACATGGAATTTACCTGGAAGACAGATTTAATCTGCAGACACGGGCTTTCTAATTGGTGTTGTTTCAGTTCTCTGCTTTCTTCCTTGGGGTTACATAAAATTCCTAGGAATGGTACTGGGTTTGTTCGTTGTATCAGCTATCTTCTCTTGTATCTCTTCCAGTCCTGAACCTCTTTTCTGCATTTTGGCCAAATTTTTCAAGATCGTGCTTCTCATCAACTAATTTTAAATTTTTACATCATTATCTTTTAAATTCTGGTCACGCATTCTTAGTTTCCTATTGTTGTCTTGTTGTGACTATTCTCTTAAGTAATAATCATATTTTTTTTCTTTAATAAAGGTCTCAGTTCAAAGCTCTCATCCTAATCCCTCAGTTTTTGGAAAGTTACTTACGTTGCGTAGCACTAATTTATTAATGTAGAATGTCCTACTTCCATTTCCTATTCCTTGCGTGATTAACAGTGGTTTAGGTGAACAGACAAAACCCCTAGAATGTAGTATACTAAGATATTTTCAGTTTTGAAAAACATCCATAATACTTTGACAATGGCGAACTAAATGTAACTCAGCTCCAATTTTTCTCTGTCCTCATCCATTCTTTCTCTGTGGTCTCCTACAACTAGTTATTTCTGAATAAGTATAAAATAAGAATGAAGGAAGGGCAGAAAACAGTGATGTTGCCACCTTCACTCATGAAGAATTAAGTGGATGGAGAATTTTGGGGTTAGTACAGCTCATGATTCAAGGCTTAGACAATGGAGAATTGCAAAAGATCTTCCATGTTTAAATGAATGGATTCCATTTCCTAATGTTAATATACTACAGAGTATAGATGGGCATTTCTCAACATTTCCAACGGTAATTTGTTATTCAGTGTTACTTTTCAATGTTATGAACGCTTGTTGTTTTCTGTTCTTCCTGGGCATTTGGGTATAGGGCTGGAATGGGCTATATTGGGGAATGCTAGTCAAATGCCATTTTATGCTAGCAATCTCTTCAAAGATGATCAGAAAGAAACTCAGAGGTAAGAGGAAAAGGAAAGCAATAGAGACGTGTGTACTGATTCTGTACCTCCTGTGAAATCCGTCTTGAACGATACATATTTGAAGGTGTAATTTACATGTTTGTGAAAATTCAAAGTTAATTAAGAACATAAAATACAAGTCAATGGTCATATGTTTGACTATGTCTTAGTCACAAATTTTTTTTTAATAGGGCTCCCACAATCTTACTTAAGATCCTCTGAGTCACTAGTCTATATTAAAATGTCTTCCACAATTTCCTTAACATTTTTTATAAGCAATTTTCGTTGTCTTTATTAGTTCCTCCTTATTTAAATTTTTCTTCTTCATTCTTTCTTAAAGACATTTTTAAAATGAACTCAATATATCAGCCTCCTTAGTGCAATAATTAATTCTTTGCTTCCTCTCATTTATTAGTTACCCTATTTTTTTCTTCTGTTTCTGTCTTCCCCCGATACATCTGTTCTACACTTTTAAATTCTTCTTATAATAGATTGAGTCAGGGTTTTTTAATTTTTTACTTATATTTTATTGGTTTTGTTCTTCTATTTATAAATATACTTTCTGATGGGAGGGGGTTGAGTGAAAATATGTGGTAAAATTGACTGTTATGCTCTAATTTGAGTTATTTTTCTATTATGTTTCACAATGTTTAATACGTACTATTATAAAAGTGGTTCTTCTATTCCCTTTATTCTGTGATTTTTCTCAGGGACCTCCATGATGCCTCAGGACACCAATTAACCCTATCTATAACTACAGAAAAAAGAATCATTGATATATTAAGACAGGTTGAGGATTAATTAAAGATGGTGATTCTTTTTTAAAGTAAGACTGCCCCTTCATTCCCACTGCAATACACAACTTTGTGTTTGTTCTTTACCTTTTAGGGCCTTAATTTTATCTGAGAAGAAGACTTATAATTTAATCTTAGAAGAAAAGACAAACATGTTTTTAAGTATGCATAGTAATACAAATAAATGGTAAAATACTGTGAAGTGGAGGTTTATGTCAGATCTTCTTATCCTTTTAAATAAGCTTAGGCATTCATGTTTTGCAAATAGCTCTTTAAATCAGATGGAATTTGTTCTTACGAATGAAATCACTAATGCTTAAGAAATCTGACTAACACAAGGGGGCAGCATGGTATAGTAGAAAGAGCACTGGGCTTGGAGTCAAGAGCCTGAGTTCTAGTCTCACCTATTGGCAGAGGGAAAGGGAGTAACCACTTGAACATTTTCTAGGGGGGATTTGAGGTGGGGCTTTTTCTCTTCATCTCTAAAATTAGGGGTACTGACTATATAATCTTAAGGGTTCCTTCAAACTCTAAGCATCTATGTTGAATTTGCCTTTTTTTTAAATAAACAGTTTTTACAAAGGTAGAAGAGAATTAAAGCAAAGTCCGAATTCACAGTGGTAAGATTTAAATTAAATGAACATGTTTTCATCTTTATAATTTGTGAGGGGATAGAGTGAGCTCCTTCCTGTCACCCCTGCCCCACTCCCAAGAGGGAATATTGTGCATTGTAACAACTGAGCTGACTCTGAGTCAAGGAGGGCTCAGTGAAATGGTCACAACAACAACTGCAAATTTGAGGTGACTATAAAAACTCTAAAAAAGCTTTGCCTCACCAATGGCTTCGTTGTATGTTATGCTGAGAGGGCAATTGTGAACTCTTCATTCTCCAAGAGGCTAGCAAGCTGTTGGTAAGGCACATAGGGAACTGTCAAAAAGAGAAACCCATGGGAGACCCCATCATTGTTCATCAGCACAGTCAACTGAAGTCACTGTTGGTGCTCATAGAAAGTTATAAAAGCCATTGGTGGGAACCAGCGATGAGAACTTCTTTGGGGAACTCCCTTTCATTGGTATTTTTAGATTGAGTGGTGTACTATGGAGGACCTTTCTAAGTTTCTGGTCTGTCCCACTAGTCCAATATATCCCTTTCATGTGGAGAGTAATTTGCTGAGAGAAGCAATTTTATTTGGTTTCTAACCTGGAGTTGGTGACCATATTGTCTGCCACATGAACTTACACTACTGATGGTTACTGATTTGATCAGGAGTTAACCATCAACTCAATGAGAGTCAACCATGGAATGGCTAGGGATTATGAAGTGGTTTGGAATTAAGTTATTTCCAAGAAGAAAGATCATTAATTGGCCAAATCAACAAAAGTCTATTTCTTTGTAATTTAAACTAGAGATATGGAGAAAATATCAACATGTTAGTAGCAGAAACATAAGCTAAAAGACCCATAGTGAAAAGGCAACATGTAGTTGCTAGAAGGGAGAAGATGGCATAATTAAATGTAAATTCGAAATTAGTATATGCTGTGAAGTAGAAAAAATCATCACAGCGTACAAGTAATGTTTTTAGTTGTTAGGTGCAGAAGAAAAACGTACACATCAACTGAGAGACCACATGAGAAAAAATCATTAATTACTACTGTTGGGGAGGCCACAAGCTAATGCAGTCACTGGTTCAACTTTGGATACTTCCACTCTCTGAGTGTGTTCTGACTTCAGAGACAATTAATGATAAGTAAACTATAAAGAGTCAACTATGACTCTTTTCCCTGTGTTCTTATGAAGACTGATTACATGGCTAAGATTCCTATTCCTGTCTCAATTATTCTCATACACTTCCTTGAAATAAATTGTTTTGTTTGAGCAAACAAAAGCAAATTTGTACAGTGCGTCATGACTATAAACTTATCTCAAAAGGTGCAAAAGCAAGTTATAAAGTCATGCAAGGTAAACAAAATCCAATCAGATAGCGTTTTAAATATCAGTTAAAAATGTATGGTTCAAGAATGAAGTTGTTCAGAATTCTGTCAAGTTCAAAGATTTTTAAGCTTTTAGTAAGGCAGGTTTATAAAGAGCAAAAGAAATGCAAAATCCAATCAAGGTATTAGCTTGTTTGGCAAATTGGCCAAACTTTACCAATTGACAAATTTACTTTGCCGATTGGCAAAATGCTAGATATTATCAATAGACGGCACTGGAGAGATCCGGCAAGGCTGTATAAAGGAAGATACCTCCTTTTGGGGTTCTGGTCTTCCATTATTATTATTCAGTGCGAAATTTCAGGAACTCCCATAGAAGCAATCTAGCTGTGCCTTCATGTCATGATCTTGCCAACAACCAATTCTGAACATCTAGCTCTTCCTGGCCACACCCTCCAGCCACTGTGGGCACTCCTACAGACTACCTCCCATTCACAACCTCTGGGAATTTCTTCACAACCAGAAGTCTACATGTTTCTCCTAATGGAAGAAGTCTGCCTCTCAACCTTGGCAGCAAGAATCCCTAGTCATTGATTTTGTCCATTTGTTTTCGCTTATTTTATTTTGTTATTGTCCATACCCCCTCAGCTTAGAGGTAGTAGCTGCTTTTTTGTACTTGCTACTTCTGGACTTTTTAAAGTGCTCTTTTACCTCTCTTATCCGTCTTCTACTAATTAACAATTCTCTTCATTAAATTCAAATAACTCTACGGTTATTGCCTCCTGTTGGCTCCTAAATGATGGAGCTGCATATGTTTTGCTGACTTCTGTTAGCACTGAATCAAAAGATTTGGCCTACATGATTATCTCCTTTGAGTAATTAAATTAGTGACACAGAAAAAAGAAATCGAATTTAGGATGTCACATCGGGATGGCCAATAATAATACAGTTAGCATCCCATTCAAAAGCTTAGGCCATTGCCTCCATTAGTGAGAGTGCATATTTTAACCCTAGGAAGACTTTAAAATAAATATAGAAAAGTATCTTAGGTTGGATTCCAAGGAAACAGAGTCTGAGATGCAGATTTGTGTGCAGGAGCTTTTTTGGAAAGGGCTCTACCCAAAAAGGAGAGTTGACATGGATGCATCCCGATAAAGGTCTCAGAAGATCCACAGGGAGCTCAAGTGCTGGGATAGTGTTCTTCCATCTTGATAAGGTTTAGGACAAGGAGTTGTTAGTCTCCATCAACCAGTCATTTGACATGGGCTGATTCTGGGAAGGAAAGTTATCCAGGGAATTTTGAAACAAATCTCCTTAACTAAAGGGAGCTTCCAGAGAGTGATTTGACTGACAACCTTCCCATCAGCTGTCCGCACTACCATTAGCTGGAGAAATGGGCACCACATTTCTAAAGGGGGTTTCTGAGCAGCTATGTTAATTATGTACTGCTACTTAACAATCCTCCCCAAAATTTAGTGGTGTAACACAATGACAACATGGATTTTGACCACAAATTACAATTTGGACATGGCTCAGGGGGGATAATCCTTTTTTGTTCCACTCAACATAATTACAATGGCTCGAAGACTGGGAGTTGAAATAATCTGGAGACTTGCCACTCACGTTTGTTTGTTGATGCTGATTATCAACCAGGACCTGGGCTTGGGTTGTCAGCCACCCCAAACCTGGTAGCAACATCACTTCCTCTAAATTTTTTTTTTTTTGAGGCAATAGTAAAATGTTGCTTAAGAGGTAGAACAATAGATTCTGCTGTTTGATGGGGAGTGAGGTGTGACCAAAAAAACTGTCGTGACTGTTTTTGGAAAATATACTCTTCCACAGCAGCACACCACAGAATCTACTGTAAAAGGAAATTTTAAAATAGTGTAAATATTTTGTTAAGAATGAATTTGTGTATGGTTGACATTTTATTTATGTTGATATGTAAGGTAATTTTGTCTTTTAATGCAAAGACTACAACTCTAATTTAAATGTAATTGAGCAATTTAGAAAACACTTTAAGCTGAAATTTTAATGTGTTCCTTTTCAGAAACAGAACTTTTAAGAAAATGTAAATCTCATTGTATTAGATTAAGAAAATTGTTTTAGTACTTGGAAAGATCTGGTTAATTTAGTTAAAATGTTTTAAAATTAAAAAGAATGTGTACATTTATAAATGCCATTTAAATGTCTGAGAAAATATCTGTGTAAATGAGACAAAACATTATTCATTTAAAAAAATTATTAAAATCCACACATTGACCAATAACAATATTTAGATTGGCAAGCTGAATTTAATAATTAGGGCAAAACTATAGTTTTTAATGTATAACTTCATTTAATTGAATAACAGCTTTCAGTTTCTCCAATAAAATTCTGAATAGTCTTTCTTACATGTAAAAATCTAGCTTTTTAAAATTTATTTATTTATTTTTGAGATGGAGTCTTGCTTTGTTGCCCAGGCGACACGATCTTAGCTCACTGCACCTCCGCCTCTTGAGTTCATGCAATTCTCCTGCCTCTGCCTCCCAAGAATCTGGGATTACAGGCGTGTGCCACCAGGACCAGCTAATTTTTGTATTTTCTGTAGAGATGGGGTTTCACTATGTTGGCCATGGCTGGTCTCAAACTCCTGACTTCAAATGATCCGCCTGCCTTGGCCTCCCAGAGTGTTGGGATTACAGGCATGAGCCACCATGCCTGGCCTCAAAATTCAACTTTTGGATGTCTCTTTTTTTTTTTTTTTTTGAGACGGAGTCTCGCTCTGTCGCCCAAGCTGGAGTGCAGTGGCCAGATCTCCGCTCACTGCAAGCTCTGCCTCCTGGGTTCACTCCATTCTCCTGCCTCAGCCTCCCGAGTAGCTGGGACTACAGGCGCCCGCCACCTCGCCCGGCTAGTTTTTTTTTTTTTTTTTTTTTTTGTATTTTTTAGTAGAGACAGGGTTTCACCGTGTTAGCCAGGATGGTCTCGATCTCCTGACCTTGTGATCCACCCACCTCGGCCTCCCAAAGTGCTGGGATTACAGGCTTGAGCCACCCCGCCCGGCCTGGATGTCTCTTTTTTTTCCTCACCCTAAACCTCTCATCAACATAACCAACAAGTCAACTAGCACAGAGATATTGATTATAAATCTCAAATTTTTAACACAGGATTTGACCTTAGTAGGCTTGGAGAAATTTACAGTTTCAGCACAGATCAAGTCAGCTGTATGGACAGTGCCACGTGCTTAGGACTGCAATCTCCCCGAGATCGTCTTCCAAAGCTACTCTTTTTCAGGAGCTTACAATGTGAAACAGACAAAAAGCAGAGTTGCTTTGTTCATAAAGGCTGAAATAGGGCTGGGGTTGAATTTGGTCCTGACCAATGCATTTTCACCTCCCGTTTACAGCACATTTTGAAAACCACTGGTTGGTCTAGCAGATAAAGTAGTCCAATTTAAAAGCTCAAGGTATCATTAGCAACTTTACTGTTGGTGAGCTACTGATTAACTGGAAGTATTTTTTTTTTTTTTAACTAAGAGACTCCACAGGGTCAGTTCTATAGGTTAGAGCATATGTAACATTATTTCTTTTAGAAATTTCCTTTAAAACTGTACCTTAGAATTATAATACGTTCTAAAGAAAATATGATTAGACTTTCAATGGGTTTTCTTTCTGTAAACATTTCTTTTGTGTCACATGAACTTTTTGGCAAAATAATGTTATGTTAAATAAGCTGGCTTGAGACATAATTAAAGACCAACAGTTTTCCATCCAGAAAACATATGAAACACGTCTAAGTTGTTCTAGCTTCTAGATTTCGTTGTAGATTGTCCAGATAAACAGATTCTAGCTTTGAGATCATTTGGTTTAAAAATGGAAAGGTAAATTAAATCCCAAATCTACATGATAGCATATTTGGGGTTATTTATCAGCAATTAATGTGACAAAATATCTTTGACTGTGTGGCCCTCAACTGAGTAAACTGTAACAATTTATTAGTATTTACCATTGTCATTTGTCAGAATAACCTATCTACTCTCACTCCTAATGTACTACATATCGATGAAGACTCAGTGGTGTAATCTTCCTGAATAAAACAAAAATAATAAAAATAAAACCAAAAAAAGTAAGTTAGTACTAGTATAATGAGGCTTCATTATTTTAATTTTATATTTTATTGAATAAGTGATTTCAAGTTTTTGTTTAGGCTTTATTATGTAAAGGGAATAATGCTTTCATTACAGCTTATCTATTGCTTTAAAACTTCAAAGATGAAAAACATTAGAGGCCTGTTGCAGCTGAGCTCTTCAGGAAGCAGGATCTGAGATGGGGATTATAGACTCTGGTTTTAGATATATCTGTAGTTTAAAAATGAGACCACGTGGAATTTACGGCAAGCCCCAGGAGAATAATGATAATATGGAGTCCCTGGTTTCTGGAGCAAAACCATGATGTCTTTAGCATAAAAATTATATACCACTTAAAAAAATAGGAGCTGGCATGTTCCTGGGCTCTAGAAGAGAATGAACATGTGACCATTAGGCATGAATTGATTACGCAGTCAGAGCTAACTATCATGAGCTGGGCTCTGTTAGGCTTCCCCAAAAATAAGGTTCAGTGGGCCCAGCAATACATTGTAAGGGAGAAGTTGTACAGCTGGGATCAGGCCAGAGCAGGGTCAAAGAGCAGACTCCTGTCATCACCACCATTTTACTGGTGTTTCATATTTATACCTATTGTTTATACCTATGGCTGTACAGAGTCCTGTATGGCCAGCTAGTAAAGGAGGAAAAGGCTAGTCCTTAATATATGCACAGGTAAACTGAAGATGCTCTACTGCTTAACTCAGGGATGACCTTGAAAGACAGTAGTGAAGAGTATTCTTCCCAGTGGGCAGAAATCTGGGCGTGATGCAGCTGGTTGTCTACTTTGTATGAAAAATGAAGTGGCCTGGATGGGATGTCCACAGGCTATAGTTACTGTCTTGGCTGGTTGTTCAGGGACCTGGAAGGAGAAAGACTGGAAGTTTAAGATCAAGGATGTCTGGAAAAGAGTTAGGTGGAAAACTGTGTGGGAGTGGAAATGAAGTGTAAAATATTTCCAGAAAATCACAGAGTTGTGTGTATTTCATATCTCCATTTCAGATCACCTCCCACATTCTCCTAAACTGACATCACCCAGGCTTTCAAACTCACTATACCACGGTCACCAACGGTGTTCATCCTGTCAAATCCAAAGTCTGTTCTTAGCCTTTACTTACTTGCTCTCAACAGCATTGGTGGTTAAAGGTTGTCTTTCTACTTCTGAAACAAGTTTTTCCATGCATCTTCTAGGATATTACATTCCCCTGGTTTTCCTTGCATTATGTTGAATGCTTGTTTTTAGTCACTTTTCCAGACTTCTTATATTCCTTTTGTCCTTTAAATGCTGGAACATCCCAGTGCTAAATCCTTGGCCCTCTTCTCTCTATGTATATTCACTCATTAGCCAATATTACCTAAACCTATGGCTTTCAATGACACCCACAGCCCTGACTGTTCCCTGAGCCCCAGACTGGTATGTTCAACCATCTATATGCCACCACCACTTGGATGAATAATAGGTATGCCTAATGTCAAATGTCCGAACCAGAACGGTGGATTTCCCTCCAAAACCTGCTTCTCCATGGAGTTATCCTTATTTTCCTTCATGATACATCCCATCTGCTGCATCAGCATCAGATCCTAATATTGATGCTTAAAGCACAGTATAAACTTGACTCCTTCTCACAACCTTAAGCAACCTTCCTAAGCTAAGCCTCCTGAAGTACCCTGAGAGCTAACTTACTGACATCCAGGGTTATATTCCTGTTATGCTGCAAGGTCAGTAGCCAGTACACAACAGAGGTGTCTTAGTGACCTTTTTTTTTTCTTTTTAAAGACATGAAGTCATATCATAGGTCAAAGCCTACCAGTGGTTTCCAATTACATTCAGAATAAAGTCCAAACTCCTTGCCGTATATAAAAAGGCCCTCCCAGATTTACCCTGGCCTGCGTCTCGGATCCCTTCTCCTATTCTCCCAGCCCATTCCTCTCTTCATTTATTCTTTGGCCGACCAGCATTCTCACCGTTGCCCAAATGTGTGTTTGTTCCTCCTCTAGGGACACTGTTCTTGCCATCTTGCAAAAACCCTTCTTGTCCAGATTTTTCTGTGGTTTTCTCCCTTACATCATTCACGTATCTAATCAAATTTCACTATAATAAAAATTTTAGTCGGGCGCAGTGGCTCATGCCTCTAATCCCAGCACTTTGGGAGGCTGAGGCGGTCGGATTACCTGAGGTCAGGAGTTGGAGACCAGCCTGACCAACATGGAGAAACCCCGTCTCTACTAAAAATAGAAAATTAGCTGGGCATGGTGGCACTTGCTTGTAATCACAGCTACTGGGGAGGCTGCGGCAGGAGAATCGCTTGAACCCGGGAGGCGGGGGTTACGGAGAGCCGAGATCGTGCCATTGCACTGCAGCCTGGGCAACAAGAACGAAACTCCATCTAAAGATTAAAACAACAACAACAACAACAACAACAACAACAACAACAACAACAACAACATAGCTTGAGAAGATTATTTGCAGATTATTTAAAACACATATCCCTGGCCCGGCTCACTGGCTCATACCTATATTCCCAGCACTTTGGGAGGCCGAGGTGGGCAGATCACGAGGTCAGGAGATCGAGACCATCCTGGCTAGCACGGTGAAACCCCGTCTCTACTAAAAATACAAAAAATTAGCCGGGCGAGGTGGCGGCGCCTGTAATCCCAGCTACTCGGGAGGCTGAGGCAGGAGAATGGCGTGAACCCGGGAGGCGGAGCTTTAGTGAGCCGAGATCGTGCCACTGCACTCCAGCCTGGGCGACAGAGTGAGACTCCGTCTAAAACAACAACAACAACAACAACAACAACAACAACAACAACAACAACAGCAAACCACATACCCTTTAACCTTCCCCTTAGCCTCTACTGTTTTTCTTCAAAACACTAACTGCTGTCAGCTGTGCTATAACCTTTTCATGTGTTTATTTTCTCCCTTTCCTTGTAAAACACAAACTCCTGAAGCAGACACTTGTTGGTTCACTGCTTATCTTCAGCATCTAGAACTATGCCTGAAATTCTAAGAAACTTGGATAATATTTGCTGAATGAAAAATAAATTTTGTAATGTATTATCTTACCAACTTTGGAAGATATACAATGCTTAAGCTATTTTGCAAATGAAGAACATGAGTCAGGAAGGTTAAGTAATGTGGTAAAAAATCACTTTGTTTTATTCAGTGTTTCTATATGATAACTTAAACAGGAAATTTCTTTTAAACTTTAGCACCAGGGAGAAAATGCTTGCTTGGGGAATATAATGAAAGTGTTTGTTGTTGTTGTTGTTTAGCATTATGTTTTCTTTTTGACCTTGGCTTCTAGGAAATTACAGTTAGATTTCCACTTAAACTACTGCATTATTTTAATTTTTAATTTTCATGGATACATAGTAGGTGTATATATTTTTGGAGTACATGAGATATTTTGATAGTGTGTTTTTGTTGTGCTGTTGATTCTTATGGTTTGTATATTTTGTTTCACTTTTTCATATTTACACGTTTAAAAAGTCTTATCCAGCCAGAATTGGTGGTGCATGCCTGTATTCCTAGCTATTTGGGAGGCTGAGGTGGGAGGATCGATTTGACCTGGGAGTTCAAGGCTGCAGTGAGCCATGATTGTGCCACTGCACTCCAGCTTGGGTAACAAAGTGAAGCCCTGTCTCAAAAGAAAGAAAAAAAAAAGTGGAAAAAAAAAAAAAAGCCTTATTCTATTCTGCTTGTGCTAAAAATAGTATTTTAAGCTTTAAAATTCAAGTGAATAAATTTGGCAAATTTGGTCAACTTAAGGTCAGAATAAAGAAAGAATAGACTATACGGTAGGTATTTTTTGTACTTGCAGGTAAAAGGGTTAGCAAAGTAAAGTGAGAGCAAAATGATTTTTAGCAGTCTTTGAGATGCTTTACAGATTTATCAGGGAAGGAAGAGCTCAGAAAAAAAGAAACACCAAATAATGAATGAGGGTATACGTACTATTAATAATTCTGCTAAAAAGGCTGATATATTGAGCTCATTTAGAAAAATCTCTTTTTAACAAGAAAAATGAAGAAAGTTAACGTGGGCAATTAGCTACTGACATGAGCACTGCATATGCAGGTAATGATCAAAAACGTGTGGGTGGTATGACCAACCAAACCTCTCAAAGGAACATGCACTGCCTGGCATGAGACACTGTCTGGGAATTAGTTAAAAGTTCTAGGGAATGTAGGTCAATTATTCATTTGTTTTAAATACTTTTATATTTATTTTCATGTAGTTGTTTGATTTTACAACACACTAACATGTTTTAAGTTTATTACGAAATTGTTTAATTGAATATAAATAATACTTAAAATTTTCAGTCTTTTTAAAAAGAGTAGCCCATGGCAGGGCACTGGTGGCTCACACCTGTAATCCCAGCACTTTGGGAGGTGGAGGCCGGTGGATCACCTGAGGCTGGGAGACGAGACCAGCCTGAGAAACATGGAGAAACCCCGTCTCTGCTAAAAGTACAATGTGGTGGCGCATGCCTGTAATCCCAGCTACTAGGGGGGCTGAGGCAGGAGCATCACTTGAACCCAGGAGATGAACGTTGTGGTGAGCTGAGATAGCGCCACTGCACTCCAGTCTGGGCAACAAGAGTGAAAGTCCATCACAAAAAAAAAAAAAAAAAAAAAAGAGTAGCCCATTTATAATTAGTAACAGAAATATCCTTTTAGAATTTTCTTTGCTGTGAAAATAATTTTTTCTATTTAAAACATACTATCTCTGACCTTCTTAGAAACAAAATGGATTTATAAGCATATTTACTTAATATAGTACATGATGTGATACTATGTTGTTACAACACATCATTTCATGTCATGCCATATATCTTATCATAGCATAATGTATTTTTAATATATTTGTTATTTATTTATTTATATCTGTATAGAAGAATATAAGCTCTATGAAGTCAAGGGCTGTGTCTCTTTAGGGTTATATCCTGGAATACAACAGATCTTCAGTAAGTATTTACTGATGAATGAATGAGTAGCTTACATTTTACAGTTTAATGAGAGACTTGCTTACAATAATTACATTACTGAAAGTTTCACAGTTCTCCATAGGTCTCTCACATTCTACATGCCCTGCAAGCTGAAGCACCAATCATCTTATGAAGGATGTTTGTTTGTAGAGCGGTGTTGAAAAATTGGGAGAATGTTTCCCTCTGGAGAAAATGGCAGGTTTGTTTACTGTACAATATAATACAGAATGTGTTTCCCTCCAGGGAAAATACCAGCAAAGTTTGTTTACTGCCATTTTAGATGAAAGCTCCCTGAACTTCGGATCCCTTTCCTGTTACACAATCTACTGCATGTGCAGGCTTCATCCGGATGCATTTCACTGTCCTGTGGGAACTTGGGCTTCAAAAACCAGAATAAGAAACTGATGATACTCTAGATACTGCTATTACTGTAATAAACAGCCCTTTATCTCTGACTCAGGTGTGTCGTTCTTCTGCCAGCACCTGTGAAACTGTGATGGATTAACTTGTTCCTTGCATGTAGAGTGAAAACTCATATCCTGCATAGTTTTTGAAATTGTTTTCAGTTAAAAATTTTAACATGAACTTATATTGATATACAAAACGATACCTAGTAAGAAACCTCCTACTGTAAAAAGTATAATTCTGAAAATAAAATCAAACCCTTAGCCCCAGGTGGGAAGAGGAATGTATAGGTTCTCCTGACATGTGGGATGAATAAAATAGGAAAAGAAGAATGGTAATTAGAAAGATCCACTTGATAAAAAGAAAAAAGGAAAAAATAAACACCCACTTGAAAATGATATGAATATTTTTAAAGCAAGAAGAATTTGCATTTCTATTTTATAATATGTTACTTTGAAGAAGATATAGTGTCTACGGAACTTTTCACGTATCTATCCTTATTGTTTTCTATTTATTTAACAAATATTAAACATACAACAGCATCCTATACACTATACTTGGTACTAAGTTTTCAGCATTGAACACAATAGGTCAAGTTACTTACCAATCCCTTGCAGCAGAAGATCAGGTTCCTACAGTACCATAAGTTACTACTACCGTAGAGGATCAAGTTTTCCCTTGTAGGGGAAGATTTATAATAAATACGTTCGTTTAAAAAAAAATTAAAAAATGAAGGCAGTCAAAAATGTCTGAGATAGAGTATAAAAGAATAATAGATTTACTAATTTATCTAAAGTGGCCAGAGTCTTTCTTGACCTTAAAGAGAAAATAAAATTTTAAATGAGACCAACAGGATAAAATGAACCAGCCATGCAGAAGTCCAGAAGATCATGTGAAAAGCCCTGGGATGGGAAAGACCTTGATCTGTTTGAAACTGAAAGAAGGGTCAAGAAGTAGGGTAGTTTTAAATAATATGGAGGCAATAATTGAAGATTCAAAAATTCAGTTTTGCATAGTTAATTTAGAGATTTTAATTAATTAATTTATTTTTTTTAAAGCCGGAGTCCGGCTGTGTTGCCCAGGCTGGAGTGCAGTGGTGCGATCTCAGCTCACTGCAAGCTCCGCCTCCTGGGTTCACGCCATTCTCCTGCGTCAGCCTCCCGAGTAGCTGGGACTACGAGTAGCTGGGACTACAGGCGCCCACCACCACGCCTGGCTAATTTTTTGTATTTTCCGTAGAGATGGGGTTTCGTCGCTTTAGCCAGGATGGTCTTGATCGTCTGACCTCGTGATCCGCCCGCCTCGGCCTCCCAAAGCGCTGGGATTACAGGCGTGAGTCACTGCGCCCGGCTTAATTTGGAGATATTAAAGAGACACAGAATTGGAGATATTTGGTAGAAAATTAGATAGGCTAAACTATAGCACCAATAATACATGGAGCTGGACATATGGAATTGTGATAAGCAAATGATATTATCTGGAGAAGGAGACAAAATTGTGGTCTGAGATGGAGGGCTGTGAGTCTTCCAACATTTAATTATAAATAAAGGAAAGAAAGAGAGCAATAAAAAATTAAAAGGATGTGTTCTGGAGGTGAGAGGAAATTTAAAAGTATAGCATCATAGAACTCAAGAGAGGATGGTGCTTCACACAGGGGTGTGATCCTCAGTGTCAAATACTGAGGAAGACAGAAAGGTACTTGTGGAATTATGCTACACTGGCTTGCTAGGCATCTAGTGCATCCTGTTCAGTGAAGACTGTAATAATAAAGGTGACATTTTCCATAATCCCATGCAGATTGGTTTCTGGATGTGACTGATTTTTCTAATTATGTGCTCTCAAACTGACATGGATTTTAAACTAAGTGGGGGAAAGACTGAAGCAGAAAGACAGCCTTTTATTTTTCTTGTGTAAATGCAACAGATGTTATACAGTTCTGGAGTCTAAAATTCCAGTAGGGACTTCCTGATTGATTCATTGATTGCATCATCTTCCCAGTGAAAACAGACTGGGGAAAGCTTTCTGTCTCATGGATTGCAATCAGTGCAGTAAGGTCTTGAAGCTAATAGCTGGTGGAGTACATTCCTGATCCTTCAACTTCCAGATTGTGCCACAGGTAAACATTTCTTGGTTTGGTCCATGCTGTGGTGTTTTTCAAGCAACAGTCCCTAGAGATCTCGCCTAGAGGCTTCTCTTCTAATACTTTCATCAAATTTTTAAAGTCCTAATTTCTCATAAATCCCTGTGAGTTTTAAAAAAAATAGCTGTGCTTTTTTCTGAGTTTTGCAACTTGACTGTAGCTGATTTGTTATGTCAGAGACAAGACACTTAAGAAATGAGAATCCATAGAATCTGGAATGGGTCATCTGACCTGACCTGATTTGAAGGCAGGAGGATCTGGTTAAAAGGTGGTATGGTTTGGCTCCCTGTCCCCCCCACCCCCACCCACAAAATCTCACCTTGAATTGTAATAATCCCCACCTGTCAAGGCAGGACCAGGTGGAGATAATTGAATCATGGGAACAGTTTCCCACATGCTGTTCTCAGGATAGTGAGTGAGTTCTCACGAGGGGCTTTCCCCTTTGCTTGGCACTCATTCTCTCTCCTGCCTCCCTGTGAAGAGGTGCCTTCCATTATGATTCTCTGTTTCCTGAGGGCTCCCTAGCCATGCTCTTTTCTTTATAAATTACCCGGTCTTAGGTCTTTCTTCATAGCAGCATGAGAACAGACTAATACACAAGGAGAGGAAAAAATACCACTAGTCTGGCAGCCAGTAGAAAAGCATTTCCTTAAAAGGACTGTTCCTTTTAAGTTTATTCCTGGCTGGAATAAAGTGTCTGTTAAAGGCCAGGCTTTGGCAGATCATATGGCATCTGGTGCATCACAGAATGATGAGCATGAAGAATACAAAAGTTTTGGATAGCCTGACTGTGTTTAGCTGTACTTGAGAGCTAAAGGAAGAATATGACAGGCTCAGGTCTCTACATTCTCGACTCAAGGTAGCATCAGAGAAAAAAATCTTTCATCTCTTGTACCTCACATTTAGATGCAGAGTCTGACTCTGCAACCTATTATGTAGATTCAATACAGCTTATCGAAGGTGTTTTATTTAATTAAATCAAATAATTTATTAGATGCTCACATGTGTTTTTAAAGAAATTTTACAGAGAATTATTTTTCGGAATGACTAGGATTTGTTTTATTCATATTTTTACATCTTGATTTTTATTTAAAACAATTGCTAAAGCAAGAAAAACTTTCAGCCTTGATGGGTTTAAATACTCTGCATTAATGAAAATGTTCCAGGATTTTACATATGTATAGGCTATATGTGAATGTTGCTTACATACATACATTGTGTCATGATCAAGTCAGGATATTCGCGGTATCTGTCACCTTAAGTGTTTATTACTTTTATGTGTCTATATCATTTTAAGTCTCTCTTCTAGTTACTTTGAAATATACATAATATTTTTGGTAAATATCATCACCCTACTCTGCTATCAAACATTAGAATTTATTTATCCTATCTAATTGTTTGAAGATTCCGTGCAAAGGTTAGGGCTTCAGTTTGGAAAAACAAGTAGGGTTCAGAGAATTAGATTAATGTTATTTAGAAAGATTGCAATGACTCTGAGTATCCCAAATTCAAACTGCACTGAGCAGAAACAGCTTCTCCATTTCTTCTGAAGAAGCTGATTTACTTTGTTTAGAGATCCTATATGGATTTCTGAGTTTTTTGCTGGTTATCTTTATGTTCCACCACTATTACAGCCCACGACCTCCAAAGTTCTATTCAGCGCCAGGTCTCCATGTGCCCAAGAGGGCAATTACCAGGTAAAACCATGAAAAGAAGGCTTACGTGTCAAAATAATTGAAACCTGCACTAACATGTATGAGCAGAAAGCTGGGGAATATGTCTGAAAAGTCTTCAGTGGTAGACCATGGAGAGAAAAATATTTAGATAAGGCAAAATTTATCAATATGGGACATTTATCAAAGATTCTTGATTCGATATGATAGCTTGAGCACTTGTGAGTGGTTCCTTAGTTGGTTAACTAAAAGCAGAGTTCAACTGTTGTCTACACTGAATGAAGTGACCTGCTGAACACTTCTTGATATTATACACAAGACGGAAATCAAATACATAAAGAAGTAGGGATGTTTGAATAGATTTATCATGAGCAATCCACTCACCTACCCTCTCACTATGCTCACTCCTCTCATTTTAATGGCAATAATGAAATCTGCATGGCAGCATTTTACTGCCAGAGATAATGAAGCTAGGGTTACCATAATAGACACGATGTTAGAACAGGAGAGAGAATTGTTTCATCCATGGGGATCTTTGCTAGTGGCTAATGGATCATGGGTCTCTAAGATTGAAATAGATGAAAAGTACACTAAGGCACCACTTGGTCTCTTTAATGAATACAACTTTAGGTCTGGTGAAAAAAGAAGCTTGACCTATGTTCCACAAGAGAGTTGCATTTCTCATGCAATTACTAGAAAAGGGGATATCCTTGGGGGAAAATCGTGCAATGATATTTCATAAGATAAACGTGTGCTATAAATCTTCCTCCACTTGCAGCTATTTACTAGAGTGATTGAGCACTGGGAAAGAAAAACGCAGACCTTTCAGGATTATGGGACATTGGCTTTAAACTAGCAATAATCCCTGGAGACATAGAGTATCACTGATCAGAATAAGGGCTTGTGAAGTCTGATGAAAACAGGAATTTTGCCCTGAGTTTATCTCACAGTGGTCTCAGTGAGTAGGTACAATTAGAAATTGCTAAAAACTCCACACTGACTCCCTGAATCCTGAAGTCAAAACCATCATCATAGGAAAAAGAAGCGGCTCAAGCTTCTCAACCCTGCCAAACTAGTAAACCATAAACATACCATCTGTGGTAAATCAAAGCTATCAGTACTGCTCTCAAAGACTTGAGAGATACAGGGATGGTAATTTCTATCATTTATTTAATTTGGAATACAAAAGGAGTAAGAGTGCCAGAAATATGTGAATATATATAAAATATTTTTTCTTCATTTCTTTAAAAGGATATGGATTCTTTAAAGCAAAATACTAGCAATGTTTGATGGGGTTTATAACATTAGAGAAGTAAATGCATGATAATGATAGCACAAATGATGGGGGTATTGTAAATGTCTTACATTATATGTGAATCAATATAAAAGTAATTCAAGTTTGATTGCAATAAATTAAGAATGCGTGTTATTATCCCCAGAGACTAAAAACAATAAAACCAAGACTTAGTACTAAAATCTCAAAATAGGAGATAAATGAAATATTAAAATATACTCAATTAATACAAAAGAAAGCAGGAACAAAAAGGATGGGGAAAAGTAAACAAAAAGTAAGACAAAAGCAAAAATTGTCAGATAGAAAAGGGGAAATGGATAAATCCAAAATCATGGTTGGAGAACTTACTCTATTTTTAGTAATTTATTTAAAAATCAGAGAAAAGTCATTAAGAAGACAGAAAATTTGAATACATATACTGAGAAACTGGATCAAATGATATTTAGAGAGCACTACTTGAAAATAAATATTGTTTACAAGTATTGCAGAATAGTCACAAGTTATACTGTATGTTGTGCCATGAAACAATGTCAATGCATTTCAAAGAACTGACATTAGAAACAAAAGAAGTTAGAAAAAACAAGTGCTATTACTGAGCCTTTTTCACTCTTGTCACTCTATTGAAATCAGATGTCTCATTTCAACTGTTCTATTTCTCATCTGTATCTCTCACCTACAGAAAGCAACAACTATGCATTTCTCAGACACACACGTTCTCTGACAAGATTGGAATAAAGTTTGAAATCAACGGCAATAAGATGTCCCACATATTTGGAAATAAAGCTGCAAACATCTAAATATTGACTTAGTAAAAACAAAAATACAAAGGATACTAGAATATATTTTGATATGAATGTAAATCAAAAACACTACATATTAAAATTTTGTGATATGAAGCTAAAACAGTACTAAGAAGGAATATTGTAATTTTTGGATATATATTTCCAATATATTGGAAAGGATAAAACTTTGAAATCAATGATTCCAGCTCAAAAAGTCAAAAAGAACAAATCAGTAGGAGGAAGAAAATCAGAGAAACAGTCACTGAAATAGAAAAAAGAAAAAAAAAAAGCCTCTTAATACTGTTACAGTGGCAATTAAGTTTCTAATATGCTTTCTGGGGGACACATTAAAACCATAGCAGCAGTTAAAGCATTTGATAAAATTCAACATCCTTCATAATAAAAACTCTAAGCGAACTAAATTGAAAGAGAACTTCTGCTGGTCCAAGTGCAGCAGTGTTTACAACTAATTAATCACAATCAGTCACAGATTTCTTTGTTCATTCTCCAGTCCCACTGCTTTGCTTTACTAGCTTAAAGAAAAAGAGACAGAGAACCTCATAATCTGATTTTTTAAGGTATCTAAAAACAAACAAACAAAAAGCTCACATTACATTACAGTTAACATTGTAGTTTAATGTGAGAAGTTAAATGCTTTCCCATCAAGTACAGGGAAAGGACGAATACAATTACTCTCGTATCACATCTAATCAACATGGTACTGATAACAGGAGTTTTAGCTATGCAAAAAGAAAAAAGTATAAAAGTTGGAAAGAAAAAACAAAACTGCCTTTCTTTGCAGAAAATGAATGTGTATGTAGAAAATCCAAAGGAATGTGCAAATACATTATTAGAGTTCATAAGTGAAATTAGAAATATAATAGGATAAAGTTCAATAAAAATCAATTATATGTCTAAACACTAGCAATAATGGAATTAAAACTAAATTTTAAAAAGTAATATAATTTATAATAGCGTCATAGGTGTCAGAAACCTAGGTACAAATCTAATTAAGGAAGCACAAACCTTTAACCTGAAAATTTTAAAACTTTATAGAGGGAAATTAAAGAATAACTACATAAACAGAGGGATATTCAATATTTATGTATTGGAAGACTCAAATTTGTTAGGATGTTAATTTTACCCTTGATAATATAAAGATTTAATAGAATTTCAACCAAAGCCACAGGAGGTTATTTTACTAAAGTTGATAAGATAATTTTTAAATGTATTTGGCAATCTAATGGTGCAAGAATATTTTCTGTGTAAAGATTGAACAGATTTGAAGGACTTACATCATAATTTTAAAATGTGTTAAAAAAAGTACGGCATAGTCAAAAAGATAAATAAATAAACTAAAGGAATGACAAAGAATCTAAGATGGACCTACACGTATTTAATAACTTGACTTAAGATGTCACTGAACTTCAACTGAGAAATAACTATATGATTATATTTAAATGGTATTTACATAACTAAATATCAGTATGGAATAAACGAACATTAACTTTTACCTCACATGATACAAAACACCTAATGTGAAAAAAAAGTAACAAAAAAACTTTCAGAACAAAATATGGAATGATATTTCTTGTCCTTGTTATAGACAAATATTCTTTAGATAGGATACACACACACTATTATAAAAGAAAAATAATGAATCATATTCTATTAAAATTAGAAACTTGTACTCTTGTTAAAATTTACCAAATGGAAAGACATTTAGAAAAGGTGTTCATGTTACGTATATACAAAAAGAACTTATATACAGAATATATAAAGAACACTTACTTTAGGAGGCTGACACAGGTGGATCGCTTGAGGCCAGGAGTTCACAACAAACTGGGGCAACATACTGAGACCCTATCTCTAAAAAAAAAATAAAAATAAAAAAATTAGCCGATGTGGTGGTGTGTGCCTGTAGTCTTAGCGATTTGGTAGATCTAGGCAGGTGCATCAAGAGGATCACCTGAGTCCAGGAGTTTGAGGTCACAATGAGCTGTGATCCTGCCACTGTACTCCAGCAAGGGCAACAGAGTGAGACCATGTCTCAAAAAACTAAACAAAACAGAAGCCGTATTGCTCAATTATAGAGGAGAACAAACACAATTTAGAGTGGCCAAAATATTTGAACAACTAAAAAGTATACACAAATAGCCAGTGAACATTTGAAAATATACTCAATACCATTATTCAAGAGGAAATGTAAACCAAACGACAATGAGATACTGCAACACTTCCACTCATACAATTACATTAAGAAGCCTTAGCAATGCAGGCTATTGGCAAAAACAAAGAACAATGGCACATCTCATACGTTGCAGATAGAGTATAAAATGGCACAATTGCCTTGGAAACCTGATAATATCCATCCATTCTATCATCTAGCAATATAAGAAAAAACTATAATTCTAGACATGTAAAATACTGTTGATATCTAAAAGACATATTTAGATAGATAGTAGACAGATAGTATTGAACTAGTGAACACACAAAACATATGAATCTTATATTTATTTTATTGAATAAAGGAAGCCAGACACAAAAGAGTACATATTATGTGTGTCCATTTACATGTATCTCAAAAACATACAAAATTACTCCTTGGTAATAGAAGTCAAAATACTCCTTGCCTCTGAGTGGAGGAATTAACTAGGAAAACCAATGAGAGAAAGTTTGAAAGTGTCAAGAAGGGTCTATATCTTGATTTGATTGGCAGTAAAATGATAAACTCATATAAAAATTCATATTAAGTGTACACTTACTATTAGCACACTTGAAGTTATTTATTTTGTGTGTATTTCTTCTTGAGATTATATATACATTGGTCCTGTCCACATGACTACTCAAAACAATAAATACATTTTATATCAAATGTTTTTACTACGTTATTTTTTTTTTACTTTTCCTGACTACACAATTATTTACACAGGTTTTGTGAGACTCTATCCTTTCATGCAAAAAAAAAAAAAAAAAAAAGTTAAAAAAATGTACAACCTCCCATGGCAAAAATCTTATTTAATTAAGTATGACAGTATCTTTATGAAGAAATAAAAAGTATGTTTTGTATGTTAAAATTACACCTATAATGTCCTCCCAGAAAAATTTCTTGTTCTTGTTCTGTGATAAAAATCTATACTCACAGAGGGTCAAGAATGTCACTTTCTGACAGGCCAGAAATATTGTTAAACATAGGAATCTCTGAGAAAGGATTAGTCATTAGTTTAACAGGCAAAATCTGGAAATCATAGTTTTGCTGATTCTTGGTTCATGATCTTAGTAGATAAGTTTAAACACACAGCAAAATTTCTCTGACACACAACAGCAAGTTACCATCCTAGAAGTTTTACAAATCCTCTGCAATGTTATTAACTCAAAAACCTTAGATTCTTGTGGCTCAATTTTTCAAAAATAAATGTTAAGGAAGTCTGGATGTGTTCATTAATATCACTTTTAACTCCCATAAATAAAACTGATCAAATAAAAAATCAAATTAAAGATACTACCTTTCTTCAAATGTCTATGATCAAATCCATGCCCTCAGGACAGAAATCTGCCCACATGAGGGATTTTGGGGAAAAAAACTAACCCTTGGTCCTGCTGCATTGCACATAGACACACACAATATGTCCCACTGTACCATATTTTGCACTTTTAGATAAGCAAAAATAACAGGCTTGTCTCGTCTAGTTTCAGTCCCCAAAGAATAATTCTAGGTATATAAAAAACTGTCGATATCCAAGATAAATATTTAGATAGATAGATAGATAGATAGATAGATAGATAGATAGATAGATAAAATTGAGGTACTAAAACACACAAAAACATGGATGAATTTTACATTCATTGTGTTGAGTAAAGGAAGTCAGACACGAAAGAATACATACTATGTGTGTCCATTTACGAATCTCAAGTACATACAAAATTATAAGAGAGACTGGGCATGGTGGCTCATGATTATAATCCTACCACTTCAGGAGGTGGAGGCAGGAGGATCGCTTAAGATCAGGAGTTTGAAATCAGCCTGGGCAATACAGCAAGACCCTTTATCTACTAAAAATGTTTTTTAAAAGTTAACCAGGTATGGTGGCACACACACACAGCCGTAGTTCCTGCTAGCTGGGGGGTTGTGGTGGGAGGAGTTTGAGCCCAGAAGACTGAGGCTGCAGTGAGTCTCATGCAGTGAGCCTCATGAGTGCATGGTCACACCACTGCACTCTAGCCTCAACAACAGAGACCTTGTCCTAGAACAAAGACTATGAGAAACAGTTTTTATTTCTAGTGACCAACTGGAACTTTGAGCATTTCCTGTTACTGCTACCATGATAAAAACAACATTATCATTGACTTTTGCAATGTTATTGTCAAAGGATGTGACAATATTCTTCATCATATTCTTCATGACATATCCAATCTCTTCATTGCACAAAAAGAAACATGTTTTATCCTTTTTATCATGTGTACAAAAATGATGATATTGGTACCGATTAAAATAATGATATTGTTATTATTTTTGTACACATGATAAAATGGATAAAACATGTTTCTTTTTGTGCAATGAAGAGAATAATCTGAACTTACTAGTCTTGCTTCCCCCTCCCCTTTCAATGCCTCTTGTGTTTTTATATTTGGGAAAGTGGACCTTCTCAAGTCTTTACAAACCAACTTTTTTTTTTTCTACCTGATATTGTCTCTGAATTTTTCTTTCACAAAAAAGAATTAGGCATATCATTATTAGTGTCTTAGCTGTCTTCAAAACACTAGAGACAGCATTGTGAAGGCGATTGCGATTCATGTACAACAGAGAACACAAGTTAATGTAGATATATTCACAAAATAGATATCTTCCAATGCCAGCAGTTAAACACGTTAGTTTTAGTCATACTTATTATTTCAATAAGCAGAAAGTCACTTTTTATAATCATTGTGATTATGTTTCAATCAAGCATTTTATGTTACATGATTACCATAACTTAGCTATCATAGTATATTCATTTAAATGGCAATGTAGTTTGGCTCCATTCTTTGTCAATGGAATCCATATTTGAATTGCCTATTATTGTGTCTGTGGTGTTTTGGACTACATGGATTTTAGAGACTAATGCCTGCTTAAGTAGGGTGCAACAGAAACCCACATGCAACCAAGTTAGTCATTTAGTAGTCAGACAGTAATTTTAAACTCCTGGGAAATAATCTACTCTGTAAGAAACAAAATCAGAACACACGGAGCTTTTAGGACTCCAAAAGATATAAAATCAAATCTTTAATCAAAGGAGGAAAAGTTTTAAGTATTTAACAATATTACTGGAAATTCTGAAACGTGTTGTAATCATCCTAATTGACATGGTCTGATAGAAATAGAAATGTGCCAATTAAAAAATCATAATGCTAATTGGTCGCTCAGAAAAACACACAGTTATTCAATAATTTCACATTTATCACATTATTTTATTTGGGAGAAAATGCATTAAAATTTTTTCAACATTTCATAAACTAAAACAGATGGGGAACAAAAAGAGAAGACATGCACCCAAAGAAACTAACTGAAACCCAGAGTAGCTGTCTGGGCAAACGAGAAAAAGATTTTCTAATTAGCTTTCTGATGCATCTACAGTCATCCCTTTTTACAGTTCAGGCAGCAGGATCTAGCCTACACTAGTGTCAGGGTTTATGTGTAATCTTCAAGTGTCATTGAATATAAATCTCAGTGAAAATCATGGTGATAGTCAAGAAATAAGCCCTTTCTTCAATTCTGAGCAACATACTGAAAAAACATCATAAGAGTTTGAAAAGGAGTTTTTTTCCCTCTGCTAGATGGAGAGTGTGTGTGTGTGTGTTTTTTTCTTTCCTCTTACCAAACTGACAATGATATAAAATTTTCTAACTTAAAAGATTTCTCTTTCATTTTTAGCCAGCTTACTTGATCTGGGGGTTAAGAATAGCTTCCCCTAATGGTGTCAATCTGGTGAAAGAGAAAGAGTTTCTCCGAGGAAGTAGCTAGTCAGTTGCTGTCTGGGCAAAGTGTAATGTAAAGAGAGTGGGACCATCCAGAACCCTCCTCCTCTGTCTCCTGCTTCTTCCACCACGTCCAGCTGGTTTTTCCTCAAACTATGGCTTAAAACTGAGAAAAAAGAAATAGACCTGGCAGAAGCATGTGACAAAAGCTCTATGGAAAAGTACCTTTACTACAACACTGACTCTGTAGCTCACAGCTAATTAGTCCCACAATAGAATGTGAGTTGGCTAGTTGTATTTTGAATGTCCTCAAGTGGCTTCTCTTGACGGGACTTGCCACCAAGGGTTTTAAGCTTTCACCCTATTTAATATTCATGTCTAAAGAAGCAAGGTGCCTTGGGATATTAAGAATTTTTTAAAAATTGGTCCTTTAGGTTTCGATTATAATGGAAAATTCAACAGCTAGAGCTGCTGGAGACAAAAGGTGAACAATTCACATTCTGGAAGTAAACTATCAACTACATGCTGAATAGGAAAAGGCATAATTATGGGATAGTGAAGTGACAGTTTTTGCAATTGAGTGGCTAAGTAAATGGTACCCACATAAAGTTAATATCCCAAATGCATTATTCCTGAGAGTAAGGTTCTTCACAATAGAAATACCATTTCAACAAAAGATTTAGTTTGGATGGATGAAAGAGATGAAATCAATTTAAAAAATTGATTTATGATTCTCTATTTAATAAAGCATCGACCCCTTATGTATATAACTTATTGCCTGTTAGTCATTAGGCCTTTGATATATACTGTGACTTGTACCATATTTAACCCATGGGAAGCAGGTTCAAAATTTGCTAGGAATTTAACTAGCTGTATGATTTTTGCCACTAGTACTCTATTGGCATGGTTGTGTGTATACAGCATGGAACTAAAGTGCAACTAAAGACAGAAAGGATTTGTCCAAAATTCTTAGCAAAGCAACTCTTCAGTATAAATTCATGTTGTGTCTTATGGCAGTTCTTTGCCCGGGTGAAATTTTGGAAAAAATCCCAAGTAATGCTGAGGGTCACATTTGATTAAGAACCACTATAACGAGAAGTTAGAATGCGAATGTGGATACTTCCTTACTCTTTTATTTTAGGAAGAAAAATTTGGAAAACATTTATGCTTCATTTCCCTGTTTAATTTTCTTGTCTTTTTTTTTTAATACTCTATGTTTTAATCCTTTAAATTTCTTCCTTTTGGTAACATATACTTAACCATACCCATCAACTTTTCTAAGATGTGCCTGATTATCATATTTAGGTAATATTATTACCAAATAGGTCAAATATTATTCCTTTCTAAGATCTTACTGATAAATGAAATGGGAGAGAGAAGAGTTAAAAAAAAAAAGGTGTAAGGCACACTAATAGGGCAAGGCGTTAATTGTTATTGCTGCTATTTTTCAAATATCGTGTTCTTTCTACTATCACACATTGCTAGGGTTCAGTGTTGTCTACAATTAAATAAGGTTCATTCTACCTCCTAAAATAAATGCCAACTCCCAGAAAAAGTCTACTTTGTCTTTATCTCAGGATGACTCAACCCTGGCTGTAAGGACAGCTATCTATAGACATCACAAAGGCCAAACATGCCTTTTTTCACCCTTAGTTTACTAGGAAATTAAAAAATTTTCCTCTGTGTTCAAATAGATGGTAATAATGGATAAAATGACTCATATTTCTTTGGATTTAGAAAGTGTGTTTCCAAGAATCCATTGTTAAAATAAAAATTCCTCTGGGAAGTATAATACATAAATTCAATATGAGGTATTAAAACTTCCAGCTGGACTAATTTTCCTAGTAATCCTTCATCAGTTTGGCAAGTAGAAGACAGAAAAGTCAATGTATAGGAAAATCTGGACTTCAAACTTTGTTAGGCTAGTGGGTATGGAAAAGGTCTAAAACGTGTAATGGTTCCAAAACTTGCACTGGGATGGAGAAATAACGTAGGGAAATACAGAAACTCTTAAATAGTGTGTCAGCCCTGGACATCTGAGAGAAATGGCTGGACATAGCAATTGTGAGTGAGAAGAATAGGGCAGATGAAATAGTACTAAATGCAAACACTAATGCCTTCATATACTTCAGATAGACTAATGTGGAATATAAACTCAGGCCAAATACGTTGACATAGTTTGTATATTTGTTCCCACTCAAACCGCATATTGAATTGTAATCTCCAAAGTGGGAGGTGTTTGGATTATGTGGGCAGATCCCTCATGAACGATGTAGTGATGGCCCTTTGGGGAGAAGTGAACTCTTGCCCTAAATTCACATGAGATCTGGTTGTTTAAAAGTGTGTGGCACCTCCCTCCAAACCCCCCTTGTCTCTTTTTGCCATGTGATGTCCCTGACCCCAATTCACCTTCTGCCATGATTGTAAACTTCCTGAGGTCTCCCTAGAAGCAGAGCAGATGCCAATACAATGCTTCCTGTAAAGTCTACAGAACTGTGAGCCAATTTAACCACTTTTGTTTATAAATTAGTCACTCAGGTATTTATAGTATTGCAAGAATGGCCTGATACATAGGTATTTAATGCAAAGAATGTTAGTTCTAGAAGAGACATAGTATCAGTTACTCTAATTTTGATCTTCACAGAAAAGAAAATGAATAGCAGTGATATTAAGTGAAGCACAAGGTAATATCATTTGTACATGGCAAATGTTTTAGTGTAAATTTTTTGTTCAGCTCTTTGCATAGCACCTGGCACCTAATAAATAGCTCCTCCAAAATATATCCTGACTGACTGCTCACATGGCAGTCATATCTACTTTTATTTGAATGAATTATTGCTAGTGTTTTATTTTATACAGAGCCCTTCCTTGATAAGTAGTATATCTAAATGTGCTTTAAAACTATTTTTTGCTTAATTGTTTTGCTAAATTGCTAATTTTTTTTTTCATATTTCAACAGGTTTTGAAAAGTGGAAGATCTTATTTAGGATAATGGATAATTAACACTGTTTATCAGATGCAGCATGCAGGCAATTTATTTTCTCTGTACTGGTATCAAACATACTGGGAACCTGATCTGACTCCCATCATATATGGATCCAGCATAATAACTGATATCACTGAAAAGAGATCCTCCAAAAGAAATACGTGGAATTATTTCAAGTTACTATTGGTGGACATTTTGGTAAGTATATTTTTCTTGCTAAATCAAGTTGTTGATATCAGGTGGTAAACAAAAAGGGTTTCTAACACCCTAGTGACCAAAGGACATCTTTCCATAAAGAATAATGACTTATTCTTTTTTTCTTTTTCTTTTCTTTTTTTTTCTTTCTTTCTTTTTTTTTTTTTTTTTTGAGACATAGTCAGGCTAGAATGTGGTGGCATGATCTGGGCTCACTGCAACCTCAGCCTGTCAGGTTCAAACAATTCTCATGCCTTGGCCTCCAGAGTAGCTGTGATTACAGGCATGTGCCACCACCCTAGGCTAACTTTTATATTTTTTAGTAGAGACAAGGTTTTGCCATGTTTGGCCAGGCTGGTCTCAAACTTCCGGCCTCAAGTGATCTGCCTGCCTCAGCCTCCCAACATCCTGGGATTATAGACATAAGCCACCGCGCCCAGCCAAGAATAATGACTTCTGGTATTTCCTTTTTTGCTGTAAATATTATAATTTTCTTAGGAATATTAACTGTGAGTCTAATGACTCAATCTCCACAACAAACTGTATTTGTTTAACTGATAAAACATGTATATTTATTTTATTTGAATTATGCAAATGAAACTCAAATCATGCCTCCTGTTTATCTGTGGCTCTCAAGTATTAAGCCTTAAAAAACTTTGTTAAATAAGGAACTCTTATAGACCATCTATATAATAAAAAAAACAATAAACTCATCCACCTTATCCAGGTATTTTGGATTTGCTCACTATTCTCTTTCTTTCCCCATGAATAAATTCTAACTTATAGAACTCTAAAACAATCTTTTAAAAATCAGTCCTCTTTCATTAAAACCATTTATTAATATAAATATAATGACTATTCAAACTGCTGTTTTAAAAATTCTTTTTACAAACATTTCTCTTCCATTAAATACTCTAAAATTGGCTATAAAAAGGCTTTGAAGCCAGGTAGTAACGCTTCTACTATTGGTGTATGTCCTTTCAGGTGATGATATGTCACATACTCCATCTCTTTCACACATATGTTTTTGTTGGGAGACAATTCTCCTGGGATCTCTTGTGTTTCTGCATGATTTGTGAGCAGAACCACTGACAGCCTTCATTGCAGAATATCTTTGCAAGGTTGCTTGTATAATGAACATCTTGGAAGAAGAGAGATAATACCTGTCAGGGCAAAGGGCAGATTTGTTTACTGTCCAATATAATAAAGATTATGCCATCCTCCAGGTGAAGGTCAGCATATGTTTCTTACTGACTATTGTTAAAGATTCTGATTCCTTAAGCTCAGGATGCCACAGTTGTAACACACACCCTCTCCACGTGCAGCATCCACTTGGATGCCTCCACTTCACCCCCATGCCATTTGGGAGGCATGGGCAGCCGATGTAAGCATGATGTTGATGCTCATTCTACTTGGTGTGCTTCGAGCAATAACATCTTTTTTTTTTTTTCCTGTGATTCAGAAGTCTGTGGCTTGTACCAGAATCCATAAAACTGTGGCAGTCTAAGTGGTTAATTCTAAGTAGGGTAAAATCTCAGACCTTGCACAGTTCTTGACAATACTTATGTTTTCCTAGTCAATTCCACACCTACTAAAAACTTCCATCTTATAGATGTATGTTCAATGATTTTAAAAAATTAACTATACAAGTGTTTGAAGATACCAACCATGCGCACCTTCTCAGATTTTCCTGATTGCATCTGTCTTTCTCTTGGTTAGCACTACCTGGGCTGAGTTGTCCCTCCACAGCACAATATGTGACATCTAGCTGTCTAAGCATCTGCCAAAAAGCTACATGATGAAACCTTTAAGTTAGGTTGAGTCAGCTCCCCTTGCCATGTAAAAACTTCAGCTGTATTTCGTCAAATACTTTTTCTGCCTTGTTCTCTTTGTCCTCTTCTGCTATCCCAGTTACGCTTAAATAACACCATTTGATATTGTATCATAGTTTTCAAAGACTGTGTTCTCTTGTTGTTGTTGTTTTATTATGTATTTTCCTCTTTGTCTTTCAGTGTGGATAGTTTTTATTGCCCTATCTGAAAACTCACTGATCCTTTGTCTATCTTCAGTAAGTCTAAGTGTCTGTTGTGCTCACTAAAGGCATGCTTCAGTGGGCCAGATGCAGTGACTCACGCCTGTAATCCCAGCACTTTGGGAGGCCGAGGTGGTGGATCACCTGAGGTTAGGAGTTTGAGACCAGCCTGACTAACATGGTGAAACCTCGTCTCTACTAAATAATGACATGGGCTGAGGCAACAAGCAAAATATATATACATCTCATTACAAAGTACTCAAGCAATATAAAAGTATACACACACACACATATATATATATTTTAAGTCAATTTTGTTTCTCCAAAATCAGTGTTAATGGTTTGATGTGTACCTTTCTTTCCTTTATCTATTCACCTGCATACATATCTTTTTCTTTTATACAAATAAGATAACATTCCCCAAATTACACTTCTATCTTTAAAATATTTCTGTGTTTGTAAATAAGATCTACCTCATTCATTTTGACAGCTACAAAGTGTTCCATTGTATGGCCCCACAAATTATTATTATTAATTATTATTATTATTACTTTAGACAGTGTTTCACTCTTGTTGCCCAGGCTGGAGTGCAGTGGTAAAATTTCAGCTCACTGCAACCTCTACCTCCCGAGTTCAAGGGATTCTCCTGCCTCAGCCTCCCAGGTAGCTGGGATTACAGGCATGCGCCACCACAATTGGCTAATTTTTTGTATTTAGTAGAGACGGGGTTTCACCAAGTTGGTCAGGCTAGTCTTGAACTCCTGACCTCAGGTGATCCACCTGCCTCAGCCGCCTAAATTGCTGGGATTACAGGCGTGAGCCACAGCACCCAGTCTGGTCCCACAAATTATTTAATTATTCCTTTATTGGTAATCATTTAAATTGTTTCCTGATTTTACTTATTGTGAAACAATTAATGCTGCAATAAACATCTTTTTATACATATCCTTGTGCGTATGTGTGCATATTTTTATGGATTAGATTCCTAAAGGTGGAATTACCAACACTTGGAGATAGGTCCCATTATTTCTACTTTTAAATTAGAAATTGAATTTTAAATAACTTTCCCAAAGGGACACACCTATAAAGTTGTGATGATAGAATTTGAAACAGATAGTCTATCTTTGGACCCTTTACTCACATATTATGATATGGTGCCTCCAAAATATGCTTATTCTTACATTTTTATTTAAACTGATATATTATCTAAAAATAAGGCTTTGCTGATGTATGTTCCCACCAAACACTAGTTTCCGCTCATCTTCCTCAACACTACCTTCTTTTCAAGTTGTTGGAAAAAAAAAAAAACAGGCTCTGAAACTGTCCTCAACATCAAGCAATGTTTTATCTGCTTTTCTGAATGTTTAATAGTGTCATTGCACCTTGTCAAATCATGAAACTTTCTAGTGATTTTTCTTCCAAACTTGAAAATCCTTTAGAAGAAGGATGCTTCCATGCTGTTATTGTTCAGGGGTAGTTTAATATGAAAAACATCCAAGTTTAATCCTATTAGCCTCAAAATAATAACAATATGTGTATATGTATATGTGTGTGTGTGTGTGTATATATATATATATTTAATATGTGTCCAAGTGTATTCTATATTCTTTTAAACTGAAGCAATTCTTTTTCATTGATAAATTTATCATTATTGGAGTGATTTAACCTCATCTTTTTTGCCAAGTTCATTGTTGAGAGCCTAAGACAGAGCATCTGATCTGGTGTAATGCTAGATTGTCAGTTGTTTTGAATTTCTCTTTGTTAAAAATATTTTAATAAACTGGGAATAGTATATATTCTGTCTTTTGTGTTTTCTTTTCTTTTCTTTCTTTCTTTTCTTTTATGAGACAGAGTCTTGCTCTGTCATTCATGCTAGAGTGCAGTGACGCCATCTCTGCTTACTGCACCCTCCGTCTCTCACCTCCATGGTTCAAGCAATCCTCCTGCCTCAGCCTCCAGAGTAACTGGGATTACAGGTGCACGCTACCACGCCCTGCTAATTTTTGTATTTTTTAGTAGAGACGAAGTTTTGCCATGTTGACCAGACTGGTCTTGAATTCCTGATCTCAAGTGATCTACCTGCCTCACCCCACAAAGTGCTGGGATTACAGGCATGAGCCATTGTGCTTGGCTATTCTGTCTTTTTAATAAACTCATGTATGTTCATGGTTGGAAATTTAATTTAGATATATTCACACCTTCCATAAGATTAGTAAAGATTGCTATAAATATGTTACATAAACAGAATTATTGGTGCTGTTGACATTTTATGTAACCTTGTATATATTCCTACATTTTCAGAACAATTTGACAGAAGTTAAACTAACTTAGAGGGGACACTGTGTGTGTGTGTGTGTGTGTCTGTGTGTGTGTGTGTGTGTGTGTGACCAAAACAAATGACTAAAACCACTGGTTAAGTTATAGAAAATAGCTGCTCAGATGGTTCCAGTTTCCAGCTCCTTTGATGAGGAGGATCTTTAGAAGGTGGCATTGGCATGGGGAAATTGCCTTCTTCATGTACCCTCTTTACTTTGATAGGATTACAATATGTTTATTATTGGTTTCCACCATAATAGATCAATCCGTTTACCCAGGATATTTTAGAATTTTTTGTTATTTTACTAAAATTCTTAAGATTGGTTTATAAGATTGGGATTCCATAGATTTTGTTTTTGTGAAAACACAACTACAGCTTTTAGAAACACAAAAAATTCTCTGCTAAATCATTGATAAAACTTATTATCTAGAAGGCTTGGGCACATTAAGCTTACTCTAGAGAAATGTGAGCATGCAATTTTGGGAAATACAGGTACAGAGGAACCTTAGGGGTTTACTCTTAGGAGTCTGGGAAAATCCAAACTTTGAGTGAGGGGCAGGTATAAAGATTTATCAAACGAAAAGCAAATCTGGACTGGGTTATTGTAAGAGGAGGAGGGAAGGGGACGATTGCAATGGTGGGGGGACAATTGCAATAAGGGGAACACTGTGACTTTAAGATCTGAAGCTTCTGAAGAGTTCAGCAAAAGAGATGTCCTTTTATAGACAGAGGGATAAACACGGCTAGAAAGAGCCAAGTGTGGGAGAGTGGAATCAAAGAGTGGTATGCTCAGAGAGTAGCTCAGGGAATGTTCTCCGGCTCATGATGAGAGTGAACCAAAACTCAGGGCCCCCAGAAAAGGAGAGAAGCTGAATGAAAAGTCTGGTTAACAAGCATGTAGCTTTGATTGTTCAGCAGGAGTAAGCAGTGCAACTGATCATTTATAGGACAAGAAAAAAAAATAGAATTTATAGGGTCTGTGTCTGACTTTGTCATAAGTAGATAAGAGTAAGGAAATCAGTGAGTCTTATTCTGTTTTATGGAAAAGGATGTTTATTATTTAGTAAGCCATTCTTCAGAACTTAAAATAGTAAGAGGATTTCGTAGCTTTCACTGTTTTCCAGAAGCACAGGATTTGGGTAAAGTTTGGCGTTGTTAGATTACAAGTTATTTTCTTTAGGTAGCTCTAAGAACTGTGGACTGTGCAGCCCTTAAACTTGTATCTCCTGAGCCTCCTGGGCTTGTAGAGCCTGAAGCATGGTGTTTCACATTTGAACAGAAGGAAATAGGACTAGAACTTCCAGAGAGGTGAAAGGGACTGCCTGTTTACCGGCCTGACTGCCATATCATAAATAATGTGGACTTGTTTAGTACTTTTCTTTCTGAGTAAGGACTGCATTGGATTCCATGAACTTCTTTCCCTTAAAGACTGTCCTCTGACCCTATGAGGTTTGAGATGTTTAGACATAGGGAGCTAAGGCTTTCTTCTACTTTGTTGTGAATTGAATATTCAGTTTGAATAGTTTCCTATTTTTTTTTAACTGACTTTTAAATCCTTCAAAATTCTAATTAAGCTCATCTTCATCTCAGAGCTTGGCTAGCTTTAAGGCAAGAAATAAAGGAAGCTTGCTCGCCAGGCCAGGCTTCCTAAGCTCTCACATCTCTACTTGAATTGATTTGCATTATAATGCACATGGGCAGGAAGATAGGTAAATTGAATGTGTGATTAACTGAGCAAAGAATAAAGCCCATATAGAGTTAACATTATTGCTAGGCTACTTGCAGGTCATTTCTGAAGGATAGAAACAGGCACTCTCTAAGAATGAATGTATGAAATATGATGATTATCTTATTGAATATAAAACATTTATTACATCATCCAGTTCCTTTTTATTTAACATGAAATGTGTTAAACAATTTCTAAGATGAGAGCTAATAATGCTCTGTGGAGGTAACCCAGTGCTGGCAAGATAGGAAACCCACTGGATCTGGAAATGATCCTTTTAGTACTAATTGGTAGGTACAGTAAAATAATGGAACCCTATGCAGTACACTAGGATTTTTACATAGGTCTGCAAAAACTGAATTAATGGCTTTTTTGGTAATTTGGTAAAAATACATATCCTACTTATATTTGGCTTTGGGAGAGTGAAACATCAAACATCTATCTTAAACAAAAGGAACCCAAGATGACTTAAGTAGCTTTGTGAAGGCATTTTCTGAAAACATGATCCTGTACCTAGGCAGGTTTTTCTTTTTAGCATGTGATAGCCATGTTGCATGATGTGATAGGACCTAGAGCAAACATTCTTTTGACTTTTGGAGTTTGGTTCTCACATTTTTTATGTTTTTTGTAATACTTTGATAATTTAGACCACCATTAGACCTTCACAATACAATTGCTCAGGTAAAGTCTGTATTAATCATAACAATAAATATTTGATGCTAATATTTCATTGTATTTTTCTGTAAGGGTGTCCATGAACAAATTTTGCATCATCAAGTTAACAGTATTTGTGAAACAACATGATAATTCTGGTTTATCCTCAGTCTTGGTTCTTTCCATTTTATTAAAGTCAGTCATAATAAGAAAATGTTCACTTCATCGGGAAAAATATTCCATTTGCAATTAAAAACATCCCATATAGCATAAGATTAAAGTGTTTTATAATTGAATTATATACAATAAAGATGTGCTAGAAATGGGGTGTTTATCTATTTAGATAAGATAATATCTTTAAAAAAGACTTGTATTTTTTAAGAAGTCAAGGTTTTTCTTGAATCTGAAAAGCATTGTTGCTGACATTATACATGCTGTCAACAACATAAGTAAATGAAAGAATGTTACTCCTAGTTAAAGAATTTCTAGACATCTGATAGATATGATTTTTTTAATGAAAACATATAACGCGTTCAATTCTGATACCTGACTCAGCCTTCAGCTATAACCTAAGGGACAGAACATTAATGTATGGAACTAAAAACATTAAGGCTGATACTACTTTTTTCCTTTTGCAAAAATAATTTGTAATTACTTGCTAGAGAACTCAGAATACTCATTTTAAAATAGAAGTGAAAACTTATATGATAACATCTAATTTGCCTACTTTAATATCTGGGGATTTAATTGGATCACAATTTCACTCTTCTTAACAAGTGGTGCTAGCTGTCAAGGGTAGAAATAAAATTTCAGCCAATCAAAATACAGCATACATAAATGGTCACAGTACTACCATATAATAACACAATTCATAGATTCCATGAACAATCCTGAAATCTTGCCCATTGACAAGAATTTAAAGAACAAGAAATGGTACCAAATGAATTCTATCATGTAGTAGCAATTCTAATGAGATTTTGAAATTTTACAGACTTACCCAATGTAGCTACTAAACCAAGGCCCTAAAAGCTTTTTGGTTCCATTTAGAGTCCTCATGTCCTTCTGCTTTTGACCTTTAAGGTCATCCATTTTAATCGTAAAAAAGGACAGTGTATTCACCTTGTCAAAGAGAATCATACAAACCTTTGGAAATAAAACAGAAAAGTAATTGTGTTTTTTAAATAAAATGCTAGAGAATTATCTGACAAGGTTGCCTGAGGCTGAGGGTCATCTGCCTCTCTCTGGGAATGTAACTTTGTTTTATTTAGAGTTCACACTTGACCAGGGCTCAGGCATTTTACAACTCTGGAACATTCAAGGAGAGCTTTTAGGAAACTAAGGTGTGGGTAATTTTCCTTTATGTCCATAGAAAGTGTAACTCTACTGGTTATATATTCACTGATAGATAGGATTAATCAATTTTCTAATTTCATAATCATATTCCACCATTCTGCTTTAATGGTTGTATACAAGCCCACTTCCTCATCCCCTTTTTGAACAAGATTTGCCATCCTGCTGGTTCCCTCATTAATGAGTTGAATAAAGTCCACAGATGCTCACTATTAATTGGTGAGAATTATATTTGATTTAATACACTAAGAATTATGTTTTAATAACCTAAAGGCTTTTAACAAGAAGAAGAAATAAAAGAAATAGAAATATAAGTAGAGAAAGAAGCAGAAGAAGGAGACAGTTAAGGGAGGGGAGGTAGAGAAGGAATGCAGCATTTATCTATGGGATTATTCTGGATAGTGCATTCATTCCAGTTATGATAAAATGTTATAAATGTTTTAAATCTCTTAATCAATAAACTGAAATTGTGCTGCCCAAGAATAATTGCCTTCATTTTTCAAAAATGCATAATCTACAATTGGAGCATATAATTAGACATACAGAGTAGACTTATTTTGAATCAAATACTATTTGATATTAAATTATATGGAGAAGAAGCTTTTTATTCCTTACCCAATCTAACTATTAATATATCAAAAAGGTTTTATTAAAATTTCCTATCATACATTTCACTGAGTTTTATTTGGTTATACATGTTTGTACATACATATATACTTTTTTACTGAAATTAAAATGTTGATTGCCCATATAAAGTCTTTATGGATGACGGAAAAACTTTGCAAATGATGTTTAAAATTGCATTGCTTATCAAATCAAAAGAAAAAAATACACCAAATGCTGGAGTTTAAAGACAGGATTGTATTGATATTAAAACCAGAGAACTTCAGGTAAATTCTTTCTACTCTAGATATCTTTCCACACTGGATACCATACCTCCTTGAAATTAGTATTGGGGGAGAAAAAGACAAACATACACACGCACACACACACACACACATACACACACACACACACACACACATATATAGATATACATATATATATATATATGTATATATATATATATATACATATATATATATATACCATTTCCTCATTGAGGATCTCTTATATAAAAAAGGTCTGCATATAAAAGACAGTCCAGAGACATCTTTGAAGGTTCTCTTTCAAAGCAGCTCCACTTTCCGGTGTGTCTAGGGATTTCTGTTATTAATTGAAGTTAATTTTCTAGGATATCAGTTTGCGGTGCACGTGGGAAAGATTGATAGCCTCTTGGATTCTCGAGAGTGTTGAAAATGACACTGTTCCATCACCGGGTGCCTTTACTTTTATCATCACAAATCAAATTATAAACATCGGGGCAACCTTGCTGGAATCTGGCTTCGGGAGATTTCCATAAGATTAATTAGGCGGCCAAAGCAAAGATGGTAAAATAGAAAGGGGGAGGGGTGGAGGGAGGAGTGAGAGTTGAACCATTCATTCCTCACAGAATGGAAAGTCAATTCAACAATGGGTAATTAGCGTGGGCCACCGATTCTCAAAGGCACTGAGGACACTGGACTCTTTCTCGCACTCTGATGTTTAGTGCCGTATTGTGGACCCCTCATTTAATTAGTGCACTTTGATACCCACAGGAGTTTGAGGCTCCAGGGCATGCTAAACACAGACTGACACCAGCAAGCTTCTGCCTCCTTCCACTCTAATTAGAGACACAATGAGCTGCAAAGACAATGTTTTACTCCAAGATTTCTTCTGCAGATACCTCTGGCAGGAAACAATCATTTATTTTGTGTCTATATTGGTATTCAGATTAAATTGTTAGCATGCAAAAGATGAGCTAAGGGCACATATCTACTAAAAATGCTTTGCAGGGTTCAAATATGATGGGAGCAATTTGTGAAAAAAAATATTTTCCTTTTGGAAACTATTTATTTTGCTCTTGTCTAATTAGAAATAAACTTTAAATCACAACGCATGTTGCATTCTAAAGTAAATGTCAGTACTTTCTTGAAATAGCCATAATCTCTATGCCTAAACAAATGCTTCTAAAATTGTGTAAAAGGGAGAGAAAGAATAAGAGGGGAACCCCTCTCCTCCTCTGAATTCAGTTGCGTTGAAATAACTAGCCAGCACTAGGAAAAATGACAGAGGTCATTTTTACAGGAAGATTGCTAATCTGTCTAGAGCTCTTTAAAGAAAGCCCTGAAATATTTGCAGTGCCAAGTTAAAAAAATTTATAGTGTTAGTTTTGATGGACAGTTCCATGCTGATTGGAAGAATATAAATATCCCAAGGGAGACTGCATATTGAAAATTAATCCCAGCATCCACAAATACTAGTATGTGTTGCTTTAACTATACACTGTAAATCTTGTGCCACTAACATTTAAACACAGGACAAATGTTTCTCTATGGTATTGTTGTCTATGTATTTCTATAAGACACAAATCAGCTTGCAAAATAAAATGTCTCAAAGCATTGCCAACCAAATAAATGAGTGCTATTATCTTTTTATGCACCCATTTGTCCACCCAGCTACCTACTTGTCTATCAGTCTATATCTAACTTTTCAGAAAATAAAGCCAAAAAGCCCCAAAGGGGGAAAAAAAGAATCCATTCTAAGATTATGTCTCCACAAGATAAATGTATCCTAACTAACTTTTGGTGCTCTTTGACACTGAAAATCTTCCCTCCCCATCTTGATTATTTATTATAAAATGGATCAGAAAGAAAATACATTAGCACAGGAAAGTGGTCTGTTCTATTGCTCAAAGTTGCCCAAATACTGTTTCACAAACATTTTTTGTTCAGATCCGTTCTGAATTTACATCTGAGCAAAGATGGTTAAGGAGGTTTCATCTCCAGTGCAAAACCCAATAGATTGTGAGGTCTCCTGGGAGGGCAGGTTTAAGAAAGATTGTGAATTCAGTGGGAAATAATGCCATAATTATTTAGCAATGCCTTTCTTTTGCTTGGCTTGAGTTGAGGTGAGAGCTGGAAACAGAGGGACTGGTGATATCAGCTTCATAATTTTGTCAACTCTTTTCTAAACTGATGAGCTGTGTGTTTAGACCTACTTTTCTCTCCATTCCAGCTACCAATCACTCTTACAGTTTAGAGAATCCACATCCACATCTAGGGGTTGTGTGGAGCCCATCTGATCTGTTAACCTAATTCTACCTCTCTGGATAGGTTCATTATGCCATTTTAAACTATATCTTAAAACTATAATCTTCTTTAGGCATTTTGGCAAACTATGATCTATGATTGATTTCCTTTACAATAATCTTGCTTGTGAATAGTGGACAGGTTCCATGTGTGGCAAAAATCTCAAAATCAGACATCCAGGCCAACACATTTTGATAATGGTCTTGATGTGTTATTGATGAACATTTTCATCTGAAAATGCCCCCATATGATTGAGCGGTTCATGAAGTTCTGGTTTAGTTATTAATAAAACATTGCCCTGCTCGCGTCCTCTGGTTATTTTTTGCTTATATTCCGATCCTGTCCACGTGTCTGGAAAAATCTATACTTATAAAAGGAATACTTAAAATGCATAATTAATCCTCAATTAAAGAAAACTCTCTTCCTTGTATATTTGAACAAAATAGATATTTTCTAATTTAATGATTATGCCTATGTTAAATACTTTATATTTTAGAGAAAAAAGCTATGTTTCCATATTTTGGGGGAAAGAGTTAGCAGTAACATGTACTATACAATTTCTAGTAATAATACTTTAGTTTGCATGACTAAAAGCAGAATACTCTCTCCCAAAGGTAACCTATTCCCCATCTAAGTTGCTGCAGTAACTGCTGAATAATTAGCTAGCAATACCTTACATATTAATGTTTCAAATCATCCATCACTTGAAATACTGAATTCAGCCTCAGCACTCTTTCCTAAAAAAAGATTCATGCTTCCAGCGAAGAAGGCAGGGGTTCTTTTCAAATGTAATAAAAGACAATGCTCTCAAGGAAAGACAATCAGTCCCATTATGAACAGTTTACAAATGGTTAATATGCCTTCATATTTTCTGCATGTCCTATTGAAAATCATCTCATCTATTATTAAGACATGCACTAGATTATAGGTGCTTATGTGCAATTCTTGATTTATCTTTTAAAGCAACAGACGAAGGAAAAATTATTTGAATATGCAACATCCATAGAAAAGTTGAACTCCATCGGTCACAAAGGTGGGCAGTGTTCCCAAATCACCTATTTACAAAGTAGAATTATATTACATAGATTTGTATTTAGACATCCCTGAAGATAGAAGAATGTTAAGTGCCATGTAGCATTTGGTTAAATGTGACAGCATGGAGCACCACGCTATGACATTATTTTAGATTACAGGCTATGCCAAAAGCCATTTAACAGCACTATCAGAAAGAAGAGACCCCAATGAAAGGTTTCTCTGCTCATCATACTTGCTTTTTAAAGTTTCCCTTATTTCCATTAGCCTATTTTCTTCCTGTTCTTCTCTATCTTCCCTTTTCATTTAGAAATTCATTTCATTCCCTCCTGTATTCAATGATGCTCCTTGCTTCAGGGGCCCTTTATAGTAATTTATTCCATATGCTTATTATCCTTTGTGTAAAAGAGTTTTGCTTTCTTTTTTCCTTGTTCCAACTTTCTAATTTTCAGATCATATCTACTCACTTTTCTGGTCTTGAAGCATAAAGAGTTTGCTTGGATCAATTTTATCAATCCACCTTATAATTTTTAAAACTTCAATTGGGTTACATGAAGTCTTTTCTTTTCCACAGAGAATTTGCTCAACTTTCCCCATATTTTCTCATAACTTAAGCATTGAGATCTTGTATCATTCACATAATTGCTCCATACTGTTCCACTGCAGCGCAATTAAACCTTGCAAAGGTTTAGTGACCAGCACTGTTTAAATTATATAAGGCAAGGTCTATAAAGGTTCTATCAATAGCAATATTATAATTCCTTCCATTAAAAAGGAATTGACTATGCCAAATGACATTCCCTATTACTTAAAAAAATTCTGTATTACATACTTCAATAAGCATTTATTACCTATCATTTGACAATTAGACGTGTGTGTGTGTGTGTGTGTGTGTGTGTGTGTGTGTGTGTTTTAATAATCCAGTTAAGTCAGGGAAAGACATACTTCTATGCAAAGCACACTAATGTCTAGATTTGCAGTGTGTTTATGCCCATAGAATTTGGAAGTCTGTTTTGGTAAAATCACAGTAAGTCATCTCACAGAAAACTTATTTAAGCTTCTTTACCCCATTAGATAATATTGGTACATTTTAAGTAAATAGATATTTCCTTTATGAAACTTTCTGCCTATAAGTTTCTTTATTTCCAAATGCTAAAAATGTGGGATATTTATACACAACACGGTCAACTAACAAGAAATATGCCCTCAAAAAGGTACAGTTTAGATAAGGTATTTCTAATTAAAAAATCACTTACTACTTACAAATTTGAAGGCATTTAATTGAATACTGGTTTTGATTTATAATAAATATTGAAATAAAGTCTTAAAGGTATTAGATGATAGAAGCTTTGAAAACATCTTTGTTAGACTCTTTCTCAGAAAGAGAAATAATGCTTATTTTTAAAAGCCTTGTTCTGACCTTTACTTAGTCTGAATTAGGTGACTTGGGAAAAACTAGTTCTCTGATAACTGCACTTACTTAAAACTTGTTCAAATGAAGTTAAATTATAAAATGATTATTTTTAAAGACAATGAAAAAAAGCCTTTTAGAGGTTTTTATACACCCAGATGTCTACAAATTGCTTGTATGTAATAGTCAATATTAAAGCTCTGAATGAATATGGATGGAGGGCAGTGTGCAAACTGCCCAGATCCTCATATTATCCTAATGACTTGGAGCAGCAATTCTCAACCGGTTCACTGTCTTCTGCTGTCTGAAATATCACTTTGATGTTCACTGGTAATCCTTACAGAGAGAGGCCCTCTGAACAAAAAATTTCAACATAGACATTCTGAAACCAATATTCATTTCCAAAGTGACTTTATTTTTTACTGAAGAGTGAAATGATGGGCGGTTTTGCAATGGGGTCATGAAAACATTAACTGTTCTTTTCCTTAGTCCCGTGGTTCTCAACTCATGGTGCATATTAGAATCACCTGGTAAGCTTTAAGGCATGCTGATGGCCAAATCTAACCTCAGATCAATTAATCTGGTCTTTAAAAGTGGACTTTGCAAATGGTGTTTTAAAGCCTGGGTAATACTAACGTGTAATCTGAGTTGGGAAGCATTTATTAATATTTAAATCAGTGGTTCTCACCTGGGTTGAGGGTGCGTCTTGTAAATACTAGATTATATCTTCTAGGATGCACAGAATATGGGATGGGAGCCAGGGGCCGTATTTTCAAAAGTTCCTACAGATTATATTGCTATTTATATTATGTTTCTCCACAGAAGAAGCTGATTGGTATGTTAATATGGATTTTTACAAAGCTCACGAAGTGATTGTGGTTTGCTCTTCACTCACATTTAAGAATGACTTATATTATTTATTCAAGCACATATGCTTTCAGAATTATAGCTATATGAAGTCTCACCCTGAACTCCCCAGTGTTTTTTCAGAACTGGGGAGACATGCTATTTCTGCTTATCTGTTTCTCAAAGTGTTTCTTTAGAAAAAAAATCCTGTGGTGGGATAATAGTTCCTCTTTCTCCCCACCAAAATATATGGTTCTAGGAGCAGTTCTTTGATCCAATAAGATTGGGAGATGTCATTTCAAACACTTCTAAATAGATTTATTGTGCATAATTTATCAGAGCCATGTTGATTCACACATCTAGAGGTGTGAACCTCAAACTTTAATGTGCATACAATTTTATTTTGTGGCACGGTGGAAAGAATCTTAGCCAGGAATCATACCACTGCTAATAATTACTCAAAACAGGAAGAAAAGGTACAGGAAATGAATTAATATTTATTGATTTGCTACTATTAAATAATCTGCTTAATACATCTATGAGGTAGGTGATAGTTCCACATTTTGTAGATGAGAAAACTGATGTTGAAAGAGATTAAGTAACTTGCTCAAAATCACAGAATTGCTAACTGAGAGCTAGTTTCTGAATCCAGGAATGTCTTGTTTTCAAATCCGTGTTCTTTTCATGGTATCTTCCTTGTTTCTTTCCTTTCTTCTTTTAATACAGTGAGATGCATAAGCTTTAAATGTATAGCTTGAAACATTTTAATAAATGTTTACACTTTGGTAACCATCACTTATAGCAAGACTAGTGTATTTCCATACCTCAGAAAGTTCCTTCGTACCTCTTTCCAGATAATAGTCCCTCTCTAAGAATAGGCTTTATTTTGTCTTTTATCACTATTGATTAGTTTTCCCTATTTCTGAACTTCATATGAATGGAAATATACATTGTATGCTCATTTATGTCTGGCTTCTTTCAGTAAATATAATTAATTTGAGATTCATCCATATTGTTATACATATTTCTCATTTGTTTATTCTTTATCCTATTGGTGGACATTTAGGTTGTTGCCGGTTTTTTGCCTATGATGAGTAAAGCTTTTATAAATGTTCTTGTAAAATCTTTTTTTAGTGGACATAAGCACTTTCCTATATTCCTTTAGGGTATGTACCCAGGAATGGAGTTGTTCTTCCATAGGATAAGCATAGATTTAACTTTATTAAAAACTGTTGGACAATTTTCCAAAGTAGTGGTACCATGTTCAAAGTATTTGTTCTACCAACAATGGACAATAGTCCCAGCTGGTCCACATTTTCCTTCCTTTTATTTCTTAACTGTCTTTTTATTAATTTCTTTCTAAATATGCAAAATCAATAAAAAGGAAAGCATAACCCTCCTAAAAGGCTATCTTAGAATTGTATACAAAATTAATGGAAAAAATTTCCCTCACAAGTGGATGTATGCCAATCCTGGCAAATTCTACTAAGGTGATTTTTCAAAACAAACAAACGCAAACAATGAACTGATCATCATAGAAGCCAGAATTAGGGTTGAATGCAGCTTTTGACAAGAGGAGATAAATAGGAATATAAGCAGGCAAGATGCCTTAGAAGAAAAAGAAGGGATAAGCACAGGAGGAGCAGGAGACATCAAAAAGGAATACAAGTGTAGATAGAACAATGAAGGCATGTCGCAAGGTGGCTGGGATCTAGAATAGATGAATGCCCCAAAAGGTTAGCCTGGCAGAAACTGAGCAAAGGAAGAGTGGCCAGGCGGCAGAGCAGTCAGGAATTGCTTACTCCAAATGGGTTCTACTGCTTAAAAATCAAGCCTGGAATCATACTTTTAAACATCTATTTCCTAAGACGAGTCTCTTTCCCCAACCCTTGCTTGGTAATAGACTGATGTGATTTGAGCACCCACTTTTGTTCATCAGTAACTCTCATTCATCAACCTGATTTTGGTTCAGATGCATAATTTATTCAGTCCTTTTCTCCCATGTATGCTGAACTCAAGTGTGGACTCATTCTGGTTTTGCCTCCTGCAATGCTGCCTCAGGGCTGTGGTCTCCCTTTATATAACATGCTTTGCTTTCTAGGCCAAATATTCAACAACTTCTCTTAGTCAATTTTAAGAGCTCAGCAGTATCATCTAAATCTGGAGTTCTAAATCGGTCTCTCCAGGCTAAATTTAATCACAAATCCCAAAAAGGCATATAAACGACACTCACAGCATGAGCTTAAAAGTAACTCTTTGAATGACACTAAAACATAAATAATACTCAGCTGCACTTATTGACTTCCTATTCTTGTCGATTGGCTCAATTTGGCCATGGGTATTATTTCATGTTTTTGGAGAGTTTGCTATATGCAGTGATACAACATTTAGACCCAGCCTGTTATGACTAGCTCTCCCACTTGCCCCAAGAAATTTTTAAAAATCCATTGATAGGACTAAAGCATAATGAGCAGCAACTGTATTAAGCTTTTTTCTAACTATCAGCACACATGATAAGAATTCATGCATGTAAAAGCACATAGAAAGAAATTGGCCTTGCCACCTTGTTAAGCCTTCTTGGAGTAGTCACCACTTGGTAATTCATGACTACAAAAGAAAAACGATCTGCAAACTGTAGGGCAGTTTATTTTATTTGCTCATCTCTCTTACGTTTAATACATTGCTGAGCAGCAAACTGCAGATGGATATATTTGAATACATGAGGTGTCATAAACCTATGATTCAGATTACATCTGATCATTTAGGTCCAAGTTACTGCTGTGGTCTGGATGTTTTTGTCCCCTTAAAATCCATACTTTGAAACCTAATGTTCAGTGTAATGGTAACAGGAGGTGAGGCCTTTGGAAAGTGACTAGGTCATGAGTTTCTATCTTCTTAAATACTACCTAATACTATGTAGATACTATTGTCTAAAGTTAGTCCAATACAGAGTGCAGTTGATAGGTTTTGCTAGTTATTTGGATAATAAAATAAGAATTTTACCAACTTTTTTTCAAATATCAACTATGATTAAATAAAACAGGAACTAATAAAATTTTCAATAAAATTTTGGAACCATCACCTAAATTTTATTATTATTATTATTATACTTTAAGCTCTAGGGTACATGTGCACAACGTGTAGGTTTGTTACATAGGTATACATGTGTCATATTGGTTTGTTGCACCCATCAATTCGTCATTTACATTAGGTATTTCTCCTAATGCTATCCCTCCCCCAGGCCCCCAACCCCCGACAGGCCCCCAGAGTGTGATGTTCCCCTCCCTGTGTCTGTGTGTGTTCTCATTGTTCAACTCCCACTTATGAGTGAGAACATGTGGTGTTTGGTTTTCTGTTTTTGTGATATTTTGCTGTGAATGATGCTTTACAGCTTCATCCATGTCCCTGCAAATGACATGAACTCATCCTTTTTATGGCTGCATAGTATTCCATGGTGAATATATGCCACATTTTCTTTATGCAGTCTATTATTGAAGGACATTTGGGTTGGTTCCAAGTCTTTGCTATTTTGAACAGTGCCACAATAAACATATGTGTGCATGTGTCTTTATAGTAGCATGATTTATAATCCTTTGGGTATATACTCAGTAATGGGATCACTGGGTCAAATGGTATTCCTAGTTCTGTTGAGAAATCGCCACACTGTCTTCCACAATGGTTGAACTAATTTACACTCCCACCAACAGTGAAAAAGTGTTCCTATTTCTCCACATCCTCTCCAGCATCTGTTGTTTCCTGACCTTTTAAGGATCGCCATTCTAACTGGCATGAGATGGTATCTCATTGTGGTTTTGATTTGCATTTCTCTGATGACCAGTGATGATAAGCATTTTTTCATATGTCTTTTGGCTGCATAAATGTTTTCTTTTGAGAAGTGCGTGTTCATATCCTTTGCCCACTTTTCGATGAGATTGTTTGTTTTTTCTTGTAAATTTGTTTAAGTTCTTTGTAGATTCTGGATATTAGCCCTTTGTCAGATGGATGGATTGCAGAAATTTTCTCCCATTCTGTAGGTTGCCTGTTCACTCTGATGATAGTCTCTTTTGCTGTGCAGAAGCTCTTTGGTTTAATTAGATCCCATTTATCAATTTTGGCTTTTGTTGCCATTGCTTTTGGTGTTTTAGTCATGAAGTCCTTGCCCATGCCTATGTCCTGAATGGTATTGCCTAGGTTTTCTTCTAGGTTTTTTATGGTTTTAGGTCTTACATTTAAGTCTTTAATCCATCTTGAGTTACTTTTTGTATAAGGATCATCACCTAAATTTTTAAAATTTTAAATAATGTCCAACTATTTTTAAAGGAAGAAAACATTATAGGACTGTAAAGGAGAAAGCAGCACCTGCCTTTTACACAATTTCAACAATCTCATAAAGTATTTATTGGAGTCAAAATCCCCACATACCTTTCATATTAGTTTTCTATTTAAATACCCACATATAAACTGAGAAGAGGTCAATCATTACCCACATGCTACCTTTCAGATTATTCCAGACATTTTTTCCTTTCCCATTTTGCATTGTGGGTCCAACCATTACAATTTATGACTGTCAATTAACATATTATGCAAGAAATGCCCATACTGTAAAAATCACCAACTTCATAACTTTTTTCTCTCCAAGTTTCTGTTTAAAATAAGTGAATCAAAGACCTTTTTTCACACTATTGTTTTTACTTTAAAAGCCACTCAGCTCTTAAGAGAAAGGAATAATAAGTGCTAGTTGTAAAATAATCTGTCAATCAATCAGGCACTTACACTTGGGAAGACCACTCATAGAGCTTTTGAAAAGATTTTTTTTAAGATACAAATAAAGGAAAATCACAATTAAATTAAATGCAGATTAGAAAATTCCATTTTGTATTGATTTTATTACTCGAATTTAGACATGGTGACTGTATTAAGCTGATGTTCAATGAATGCATTGAAAAACACGAAGACTACGCTGACCAGTTAGACCACAGGAAAAGTATTCCGCCTAGTCCCCCATTCAAGTGCCTGGGAGTAAGAGAACATCCTTTCCTACTTATTTGATCCCCATAGATCTCTTGATTAGTGTGTGGTGTTTTAGTAAATTATCTATAATGGGAAAGATGAGATGAGGGAGTCAAATCCCCAGGAATAAAATAGAAAATGATATGCTACCTGTCTTTATTTATGAAGGTACTTTCAAATAATGATGATGTTAAGTGAATATTTGAGGTCATCTGATGTGTTTAATAAGCTATTCCTAAATTCTGTCATTCTTTTTCATTTTTTAGATAAAACTTTGTGGATATGACTAAACTTTTAGGTTTCTAAAAGTTTTATTTGTGTGTAGTGGGGAGCCTACTTTACCTTCTTCCAGCACGGTCCTCTAAAATTATGTGCATCAAATAACATCCTCAAACACTGCGTTGTTATCTAACTACCAGAAGTGTTTGCCCAAATAATTTTTGTTTGCAAATTTAGAAGCTGGGTTAAGACCATTTGCAAAAATTGGCCCTGGAAATGTCAAGTACATAGAGCCTTTAGATAGCATCATAAATATTAAAGGGTAGACAACCTATATCATTAAGTTCCATAGACATGGTACACATATCTGGTCATTGACACCAAAAGAACAAGAAGCTTCAAATTTTTCTTTCGGGTACTTAGAAGTTTGACTTTCTATGTTTCCCACCTTAAAGACAATTTATAGCATACCATCACACATTCCTGGGTTTAAAGTTAAATTCAGAGTAAACTTTTCCTTTTTTTTTTCAATATAAGTGCACATTTTGTCTTCCATTGGTCTGATAAGATGTTTGCTTGGACAGAAACTCAAGGCCAAGGCTAATCTTCAGTGCTCCCTTGCATTGGCCTCTGAGGGATGGGTGTTATATGTATCTACCCCTTATAGTACAGTTCTGACTGCAGCAAGCCAGAATGGCCATTGCTTCCGACTGCCTATTTTTAAAATATACAATGCAGAGTAAAACAAAGATAGACAATTTAGAGTGTTAGAAATGGGGAGATTTGGATTTCATGACATTTTTATATTTTTTCATATGCTGTGTTCAGAATATAACGTGCCAAAAGTTGATAGCTACCAAGCCGAGATCTCAGATGCTATATGAGAGAGGCTTTAACAGTTTTGGAAAAAAAAAATTCCTTGGGGCCTTTTTCTTACTTACTCAAAGGTAAATAAAAATAATAAAATAGCACCCCAAATAATGTACCTTAAGGTTCACAAAATTGTTTGGCGCAACCTTTCTTATTTTGTCTTTGAAACATCATGGATGATTTGCATTATTATTCTTATTCACATAAGAGAACACTGGAAGCCAGAGAACTAGAGTATGTCACAAAATGTTACACCATTAATAAGTGACAGATTCAGGATTCAAACACATACGATTTATTTCTAAAGCCAGGACATTTTACTAAGTATTTTGAAATTAAAATACTTTCATTTATTTTAATTAAGAATCTATCTCCAAGTATATCTGAAATTATTGGAAATTTCACAAGGTTTGTGTGATATGGAAGTTTATATTTCTAAACTTTAGTATTTCTGGCCAAATGAAAAAAAAGATATAGCTTCGTGAACTTTGACTTTATTTTTCTAATCACTTTTACCTAAATAATATTTTATATTTATCTGTGGCAACAAGAAAAGAGGGTTTTTACTATGTGGACTTAACTTTTTTGGGGGGCATCGATTTTCCTTTGTGGGTTCTTAGTAATGAAATGGGGTCATTTTCTTCAAAATGGTAATTTGAAATTATTAGAATGTTTTTTTTTTTTTTGTATTTGAACTACTTATCACCTGAGCGTAACAAGCTTCATTCCTAGTGCACAGGGATGCACAACACATCTGAGCATAATTCAAGACAGAGAAAAAGAGCAAAGGATTACTTTTTCAGTATAGTGGGAAATGTGCTTTGTGCGACTCCTTTTGGGACTTTTAAGGTCAACCTCTCTGATCTTATTTGAATATTGGTTCTGATCTCTCCTCTGACTGTGGATTGGCGCAATGCCCATCTGTAACACTAAAATTAAAATAAAATAAATAAAATAAAATAAAATAAAATAAAATAAAATAAAATAAAAATAAAAAAGATGTTTGGGACACTAGGGAGAAAATGAGTTCAGAATTCCACTGTCTCTATAAGTTGGCCGAGTTTTCATAACAAAGTACCACAGACTGGGTGGCTTACACCACAGAAATTTATTTTCTCATAATTCTGGAGGTCAGAAATCTGAGATTAAGGTGTCAGCATGATTGATCTCCTCTGAGGCCTCTCGCCTCCCCTTGCGGAGGGATATCTTATCGCTGTGTCTTCAGATGGTTCCCCTCTGTGTCTGGTGGTGCTCTGATCTCTTCTTCTTATAAAGATATCAGTCCTAACGGTTTAGGGCCCACTCCAACGACTGCATTTTGAATTAATTACCTCTTTAAAGACTCTATTTCCAAATAGAGTCACATTCTAAGGCACCATGGGTTACAGCTACAGTGTTTGAATTTGGGAGGGGCCAGGCCAGAGACATAATTTGACACATAAGAACCTCTGGCTTTACTTCACCTCTCTCCTTTGAAGGAGGAGTTGATTATACGATTGTTCAGCTCCCAAGACACCAATGGGGCTCATGTACCAGGTGGTATTACAGGGCAGTAGGAAGTCATGCATGTGGGTATGGCTAAATGACATCTCACCTTTCTTTCTTGCACTCATGCTAACAAAGTAGCATGTGACCCAAGGCCTGACCTCAAAGGGCTTTCTTTTTTGATTCCTCTGCTTGTGTGACAAGAGGGGAAAAGGACCAATAAAGAAGAGTATTATTATAATTTTCCACATTGGCAAGCAAAAATCACATTTAAATTCTGTTGAAAAGGATGTCCAAGTTTTAGAAGAAAAAAAAAAATCTCTCTTGGCCTCATGGTCCCTTCTAGCTTTGGCATTAGCTCTACACCAGAATTTCTTTATGCATTGCAACTGGTTTACTCTTCAATCAGTTTCATAATAACTGCTTCCAATCTATCTGAAATCAACTTTGTAGTTCTAGTTTTGAGATTAGTGTTATTTCTGGTAGATTTCTAAAATTACCATGCATTGGTATTGTATATCCTGTTACTTTGAGTTCTATTTTGCCTAGTATTAAAAGTACCAAATCAGTTTATTTGGTTAGTGTTTGGCTGGCATAAATTTTCTCAAGACTTTAATAATAAAATATAAATTGTTCTGTATGGTTTTGGTTTCCATTCCTTTAAAGATAATCTGTTTTTCTCTCTAAGTGATCTTCTTTGTATCATTAATTTCTGCCATTTCACTATGATGAATCACAATTTTTATTTTTTACAAGTCATTTAACCCTCCTTGCAATTAGACACACACACACACACACACACACACACACACACACTCTCTCTCTTTCTCTCTAGCTCCTCACATTATCGTTTGTCTCTTAACCATTCTTTCATTTTTTTCTACTTCTGTCTCTATGTGCCACATTCTGAGTAATTTCTTTATCTGTGTCTTCCATCCACTAATTTTTAAGATCTATTTGTACTTAAATTACTGCTAATTCTTCCCATTAATTGTTTTCATTTAAATAATGGTGTATTTTATTTTATGGAAATTCTATTTGTTTCTTAGCTAGATAACTTTCCAGTCTTTTGATATTTGTTCATATTTGTTATCTTTTTTTATTTTTAAGCCTATTGAACATACTAATATTCTGTTTCCTGGCAATCTTTATACTGAACATACTAATATTCTGTTTCTTGACTATCCTTATAATTGAAGACTTGGAATTTAATTCAGTTGCCTCTTTGTTTCTGTTCTTTTTGCTTATAGTGTTTTATTTCCTTGTTTTACAGATTTTGATGATACGTTTACTTTTCTTGAAACTTTATCTGTGGTAGTTCAATGAGAATGAAGACAGATACGTTTCTTCAGAAATACATGAAATTGCTTCTCCTAGCCATCTGTATTAGTCAGTGTTCTCTAGAGGGACAGCACTAATAGGTTAGATGTGTATATATAAAGGGGAGTTTATTAAGGAGTATTGACTCACAGTATCACAAAGTGAGGTCCCACAATAGGCTGTCTGCAAGCTGAGAGCAAGGAAGCCAGCCTGAATCCCAAAGCTGAAGAATCTAGAGCCTGATATTCGAGGGCAGGAAGCATCCAGCA